>NC_080696.1:6679902-6982932 GCF_030445035.2 Dasypus novemcinctus
ACATATATACTCAGTCCAGCATTTTAACCAGTATCTCCAAACACTATCATTTAAAACATGTTTGGAAAGTGCGATATGTCCTTAATGCACAGCTGTCCAATAGAACGTTCTGTGATAATGGAAATATTCTACATATGAATGAATTCCATACAGTAAACACTAGCCACATGTAACAACTGGGTACTTTAAATATGACCAGAGTGACTAAGAAACTGGAATTTTGATTTTATTAAATTTTAATTAACTTAGTCACATGTGATAGTTGCCACTATATTGGACAGCTCAGCTTTAATATTTGATCCTACCTATCCTAATAAAGATATGTACTTAGATGTGTTGTTAGATTTCTTTGTTACTATAATGACTTTAAAAATATTGTAAATAATATAGTCTGCATTGGTATAATTAGTCCTGGTTATCTAGTTCTGGGCATGATACCAAATATCAAATAATAATTAAAAACAAAATATGAACTATTTATTTATCAACCCCAAGATTGAGGATGCATCTTGTCCTCCAATTTATATTCAGATGTCTGCCACCATGTAGCTACAACCTGTGATTTGAGATCTTGAATATTATCAGTGAAAGATCCTATACAGTAAAGAGAAGTAACTAACTGCTTTGACTCAGGAGTCCGACCACATAGATTTGCATCCCACTCCCATTACTTTGTAAATGGCAAATAAATTCTCTGTGCATCAGTTTCCTATACCATAAAATGGGAATAATAATACATATAAGACTGGTTTATGAATTAAATGAGTTGAATGAGCATGGTAAGCACTCAAATGTTAACTATTGTCATTATTTCCATCTTATGGTATGCGGAGTATAAGCTAAAAGATGGGTGGGTGTAGACAATTGGATTAGTTGCTGGATGCTTTTGGTAAGTCTGAGCTCTGTTTATGATAATAAAGTTTCATATGAGTCAAAATTACAACTATATGGGGGCTTCCATTTGAAGTAAATGCTTCCATCATTTCAAATGGTCTTCCATGTTCTTTCAGGTAGTGCTGGAAGTGTAGGGAGAAATGACAGAATGATTTGCTCACAGCATAGGATAATGAGTATCTGAAGAAACAAAGAAAATAAAAATAATTTATGACCAAATATACGCCCCTTTAATTAGCTGCTTAGGAAATCTTCACAGTTTTCCACTTTACTCTAACCCAGAGAGAAAAGCAAATTTGCTTCAAGAGGATAAAAAATGTTCTGACATCAAAATGTTCATTAATCCTTAAAAATACTGGTTGCTATTCCATATTTATTAATTTACCATGTAATATGTTGGTTGATGCACAAATACAATAGTCGATAGCATGGTTTGGTATATTATCAATATATTATTTCCATATTTGATTTAAAATACTAAAGTGAAATATAAGTGCTCAAGATTTAGCCTCAAACAATTAGAACTTTTGACCTAAGACTCTGTGTTGACTTACAAGAGCTTAGTAACTAAAGCCTAGACACATGGAAACAGTTTAGAACAATCCAGGAACAGTGAATGTATATTTTTTGAGAGCATCTGAATAAACTTATATTTTAAGAGAGCTAATTAGAAAATAGTTTCTCAAAAACAAAATTCAAAATGGAAGTGAGGCAATTTAGTTAGATAAATTAATCCTCTAAAAAGCATTATGCCTTTGCTCATAAAGTTTGTTAGTGTGAGTTCCGACGAAGATCAAATCTTATCTCTAGTATGTTTGTAGTCTGTGCTGAAGTTCTCCAACAAGAGATTTCAGCCACAGCAAGAGATTGCATCTTGCATTCCAACTTGCATTAATTAAAATATAAATTTTTAAATGGTGGTAAGGATGTTTCATCTAGATCTTTCTATTTGCCCATGATTACATGCTTCTACAAACATAATCCACACCTTTCTGGTAAAAGGAAAGAGAAAGAGGATGAGTGACTCTCAGTCAGCCCTTGAGACTTCTGGATGAAGATATGTGAAATGTTAAGAAACAGGTTTCCCTGAACAGGTCTCCCCATCACGCCTACCATATCCAGATTAAGCAGGTGTGTTAACTTAATGCAGTTGTTGTCATAGAGATGATTCTTGTTTGTTAAATAAATGAAACAAACAGTTACAGGAATCCTGACTATGTAAACTGTATATGTATAAATAAGCTATTTCCTTTTAAATGTCAAGTGCCTCTTCATTCTTTCTCTTGCTCTTGAGCTCTCTCTAATTATATAGATCCATATAGGTTTTTGTGTTTTGTGTTTTTTTTTTCATATATTCTAGTTTCTACTTAAGATTAATACAGACATTTATGTAGTTATTTATATTTTTAGGAGGCACTGGGGGTTGAATCTGGCACTCAACCACTGAGCTACATCCATTCCCAATATATAGTTTTAACTGAGGGATTTTTACTCTATAAATATTTGAGCTGTTTACTGTGTATGAGGCATTAGGAAGATTGTGTAGGAACCATCCTCAGGACCCCTTTGGATGAGAAGAAAAGAGAAATGGTGTGATGTGGCAGTGATGCTGGTGGTGGTGGCTATGGTGGGGATGGTTGTGGTGGTAGTGATGGTGGGCAGTGGTGACAGCGATGGTGGTGGTGGTGGTGATAATGGTGGTCATTGTGATAGTGGTGATCATTGTGATGGTAGTGGTGGTGGTAGTGATGATGGTCGTTGTGATGGTGGCAGTGGTGATGATGGCGATGGTGACAATGATGGTGGTCGTTGTGATGGTGGTGGTGGTGATGGTGGTGATGATGATGGTACTAGTGAAGGTGGTGGTGGTGATGGTGGTGACGGTGATGGTACTAGTGAAGGTGGTGGTGGTCATTGTGGTGGAAGTGGTGATGATGGTGATAGTGGTGATGGTGATGGCGGTGGTGGTGGTGGTGGTTGTGATGGTGGTGGTGGTGGTGGTGATGGTGATGGCGGTGGTGGTGGTGGTGGTCATTGTGATGGTTGTGGTGGTCATTGTGTGGTGGTGGTGGTTGTGATGGTGGTGGTGATGGTACTAGTGATGGTGGTGGTGGTCATTGTGATGGTAGTGGTGGTGTAGTGATCATGGTGGTGATCATGGTGGTGGTCTGGTGATGGTCATTGTGATGGTAGTGGTGATGATGGTGATGGTGGTGGTGGTCATTGTGATGGTGGTGGTGGTAGTGATGGTGATGGTGATGGTGGTGCTCATTGCGAAGGTAGCAGTGGTGATGGTGATGGGATGGTGATGGTGATGGTGATGGTACTAGTGATGGTGGTGGTGGTATTCCTAGGTAAGATCATTGCAGAATGTACTTCTAGAAGCCAAACTATTTTTCAACATAACACATGATACTAAAGTCTAACTCAATGGATTTGCCTTATATTCTATAGGACAGAGTTGTAGGAAATTATATAAATTAGGATTCCTAATTGAAAAGTCATCTGAGAGATGAAATTATCTCACTCTTACATTTGTCCCCTGTTTAACTGAGGCAAGTATGGAACTAGACTAAAATTTTATTCTTCCTGGGTGTTTTCAGTTCAGTTCTTTTGGGTCACCTCTGTCATGAGAATGAATTAGAAATGTAAAACTGGATTAAGTTTAAAAATCACATACTCCCTTAAATCCCTCCATTGGCATTATTCTAGGCCACTATATGAATACCTCATGCCTGGGAAATAATTATCTCCTAAATGTCCTCCCTGACCACAATTTTGCCACCTCCATCCATTAGGTCCATTGTAGGAAGTGTGTTTTCTCTAAAATTCTAATCTGATGAGGTCATTGTGATAGTGGTGATTAAGATCCTTCAGAGGCTCTCAATCACCTTAGCTTAAAATCTAGAGTCTGTAACATGGTTTACGTATTTTCTGTATCATTACTAATGACGACTTTACTTTGCTAGCATTTCAGTTTGAAATAGTCAATTGGCCTAATATCAAGGCTATGCTCCAGCCTCATCTTTCATTCTGAAATGAACCCTTTCATAATACACTCTTAGAATTATCCACAACTACTTTTAAGTCCCATTCATATACTGCATAGATTTGTCTCTACACCTTTAACATTTTTTTAAAGATTTTGTTTCTCTCCCCTTCCCCACCCCCACCCTCAATTGTCTGCTCTCTGTGTCCTTTGACTGTGTGTTCTTCTGTGTCCACTTCCATTTTTATCAGGCGGCACCAGGAATCTGTGTCTCTTTTTGTTGTGTCATCTTGCTGTGTCAACTCTCCATGTGTGTGGCACCACTCCTTGGCAGGCTGCACATTTTTTGCACTGGGCAGCTCTCTTTACGGGACGCACTCCTTGTGTATGGGGCTCCCCTACATGGGGGACACCCCTGCATGGCACTGCACTCCTTGCATGCATCAGCACTGCGCATGGGCCAGCTCCACACAGGTCAGGAGGCCCTGGGTTTGAACCCTGGACCTCCCATGTGGTAGGTGGACGCTCTATCCATTGAGCCAAATCCACTTCCCCTTTAGCATTTTATTGCACCCAAAATAGTTGTTTATATGCCAAGGACCTCAAATTATTTTATTTTTTAAACTTTAGCATACTGTAAGCATGATAAATGTTTATGACATGAATGGGTGAGTGAGTGAAAAATCAAACGGATGAGTGAATGGGGCAGAATATTCAGGTTAATGCTCTTTGGTACCTAGATTTGACTGTAGCTCCAGTAGGTAGCTCTTAAAGTCATAGATGACAATAAGGATATAAGGTGAGTAAAACAATTGTTTAACACCAGGATATACACTTATTGAAGTGTATGGAAACTTTGATCTAGGCCAATGATCAAAAGGAAAGGACAATAATTTTTAAAATGCACAGATTAAGAACCAGATTCAAACACATCTCCACAACTAAAGGTTGCTTTGGACCCATTATCTCACTTCTATGAGCTTCATTTCTGCAACCAGATATTTAAATAACTAAAGTAGGCAAGACTCTGAGTACTTCATAAACAGGGACCATGTTTCTCACACATATTCAAATAAAACCAATGAAAAACTCTTGATTCTAAGTCCTCGTGAGACTCAGAAATGAGTTAATAGAAACTCTCTTCCAAGAACCACTTAAATCTTTCAGTTGAAAATATATGTATCAGTTATATATATATATATACATCAAAGTTATCAGAGTCAGTGGTTCCTCCCTGTGGGATTTCAATACAGGTAATTCTGGGGAAGCAGTCAAGGTCCTTTACCTGAGGATTTAAAAGTCACAGTCAGCCATTCTCCACCAGGAGGTGATGTAGGGTTCACCATTCTCAAAAATTAATCTTAGTCTTTTCTTAGGTAGCAAGGAAAGGTGATTAGGAGTAAAAGAGAAAGGGCTCTGAAAACAAGTCTGGCTATCATAATACCATCCCGGGATGTCTCTTTGGTCTGAGAGCTATTGTTTCAGCTTTCAGCCAAACCAAGGAAGTCAAGATGTTCTTGTCTAGCTCTCTGATTCAATGACAGTGCCAAAGTAGAGCACTAGTATACTTTGAAAAGGGTAACACCTGACATCAGGAGAGTCCAACTATCTTTCAGAGTATTACCCATGAACAAGGTGATATTCCCTCAGTAACACTGAAAGAATTGAGAGATGGATGTGTCTTTTGATTTCCACATTAATTTTTCCTGTTACTTCCTTTCCCTTAAAAAGTGTCATAACCTTATGTACGCAGGATGATAAAGTTGGTGTGAATTCAAGTAGAGAAATAAACAAACCTCTCAAAATGCCTTTTGCAACAATTGGTAGAGTTGTCAGTCCCCTAAGCCATTTAATATCCTCCCAGCTGATAGACGGGTCTATTGCTTTGGCCACATATGCTGCAAGTCCACTGTTGTCTCCAAAATCTTCTTTAGGAGAAAATGCTAAATCATTGGTTTCAAAATTTTTCATTCTGAAATAAAGAGATACATAAAATGAGTAACTTCCCAAGATTAAATGTATCTTTATAGTAATTCATTCAATGAAAAATTACCCCTCTCAAAACAGCTGGCTCTTTATTTCTCAATCATCTATAGATAGACTGCATGAATATTTTCTGTTTTGATGTAGGACTCCAGGCTAAATGTGACAATCTAGTAGTGGACTTAATAGATTGCCAAAAGTTTCATTTACATCTTGGTCTCTGTTTTTACAAACAAATCAGTTTAAAGGGAAAATATGTGGCTCAGTTCAGATAGCTGTTCCTTTTTAAGTTTATGAATGTAGACAGTAGACTTGATGTTATTTTAAACCAGTGATGCAAATTAATCATAATGATGAACATTTGCCTGGTGCTTTACAATTTACAAAGGCCTTTCGTATACCATATTATCACAATGTTTTCTTTAATAAACTTCTGGAAAGTAAGTTTGGCACTTTTTAATTTCTATTTTCTATAGAAAATAAGAACAGAAGTGCAGAAAGAGAGGCCCTCAAGTATAAAAGTAGCAAATGGCAGTCCTGGGGTTCCAGCCAGGGTCCTTGACTCCTGATCCCATTCTCATTGCTCAGATCTCAGGTGCATCCTGGCTATTACACCTGACCTCAGGACACCCTGCATTGCCCTTGTGGAAAATTCTAGAGGAGTCTTGAAGAGCAGTAACACCTTCTGTCCATTGAGATGCTCTAGACACTTCCTGCTGTGCTCATTGGGGGTGGGGGGTGGAGGGGAGTCACGTGGGGAGAAGAAGGAGAGGTTTGTCAGCAGAGGAGTTCACATTTCTCCCCTTCCCTTCTTCGTTTTGCTTTTGTCTCGAAGGCTCTTGATCTGCTCCCTCAATTTCCCCCAACCTTCTGGGCAATCCCGACCAGAGCATGAACTTTCCAACTCTCAGCACCTTCGTCTGTTTGCCTGTGTCTCTCATTTGCGGCTGAAGCCTGATCTGTCACCCACACAGCAGGCTAGAAGTCCTAGAGATACAAGTGTAGAAATACCCCAGCTCTCCACCCTCAGTAGACAGTCAGGTGTTCTACATGAGCGCCAGGGTTTCCAGGATTAAGCTCAGCTGTCACAGTTGCAGCTGTCTTTGTTCACTGCCTTCCCTCCCTGGCCACTTTCTCACTCCTCATCAGTACTCCCTTGACCTCCCAAATGAACTACTTGCACTTAAATCACTGACTCATAGTCAGCTTCTAGAGGAACCAAATCTGAGGCTCAGCCCTTCTGAGTTGCTGCCTTCCCTAATGTCTAATTTTGTTAACTCATCTTAGACCAATATTTCTCTGAGTCCTCTCTAAGAATCTACGACTGGCTCATCCTGTACCTGAAATCATTTTTCTTGCTCTAGTGTATTGATATCTAGACATTGGCAGGTCTTCAAACTAGGGGCTCATCTTTGCCGCCTGCACTTGTGACTTCTGTCATCTGGATGCACGATGTCACCACCCCTGTGACTGAGCCGCCTAAGCCACAATTCTAGTTGCAAGCCTCATTTCTCTGATGTGACGATGTCTTTGAATGATGAGAGTGACCTTGGTCTTCTGGCCCGTCTTACCCTGCTAGCTGTCTCCTCTCAGTGTAATAGTACAGCTATAAAAATCCGTCTCTGGCTTAGTCTTAGCTCTTTCTTCCCCTCCACTAGCCATGCCACTGAACAGAGAAAAGACCTTAGAGCCATGACTACCCAAATGTTTACGTAAAGCTAAAAGGATATAGGCACACGAATTTGAGTTATTTTTTCAAAACAGTTATACAATTTCCTTTAATACAAAGCTATCCTAAATGCTTTTTACATTTTAGTGGACTTTCAGTTAAAATAGTGGGGTGTCATATATTATCACAAGGTCATGAATATTCATATCCCAGGTAATACTACTCAAGCCATTGGCAAAGTTTTCTCCAAAAGCATTGAAGAGTTGGTCCTATAGTTTCATGGATTCAGATAGCCATTAAAGACGATAGAAAATTCCAGTTCTGCTGAGAGTCATATAGATACCCATCTATTTCTTAGACTTGGACAGTGATTTTAACTGAAATGCTTAGGCATTTATTTTTATCAAACCATGTAGGGTTGTGCTTTTTATTATAGCAAGACCTCGGTCTTATGTGGTCAATCTAATTTGAATGGAATTAAGTTAACATTCTGTTCAATAAGCCCACCGTTTGATGGAGACCTATTCCATTACTTCAAACTGATATTAAATTCTAAACTTTTAAAGAATATTGTTCAGAATAAGGTCCAGTCTGTCTGTTCATGGCAAGACGAGGGGAAAAAAAGAAAAGAAAACCATCTGTATGTGTATATACACTGCAAAGTACCCCACCCCCATACCAAACAAGCTACAGTGTTTCAGCAGGGCAGGGTGAAAGGGTGAAATGGATAGGAAAAAACAGAAACATGAATAAAATTATATAAATAACTGTTGTTATTCTTGGACGCTGAAATGCAGATCAACACTTGAATGAATGTTGCCTTACAGAAATTTCAGGGCACAATGAAGCCTTGTTGTTCCTTTACAACTTTGTTCAAAGCCAGAAGCCAAGAAAAAGTTTTCAGATATCTTGACGGAGACCCACGATGGAGTGCTTTACCAACGGCTCCCAAAAAACCCTCCATGAATGCCATTTTTATTTGGATTATGACATACACGTGAAAAACACTTAAAGCAGCTTCTGATAACCAAAGTATTCCATTCCGTAAGAAGGAAAAGGGCAACATCAAAATAATAACATGGTTACATAGGGCTTACTTCTCTGAATCCTGATCTGTTTCATGACCTAAAGGCAAGAGAGAAGTTCTTCCTTGTAAAGCATTCATTATACCTTGAATGGCCCCCAGATGTAATTTTTAATCTAATATAGAAATTATTTTAGCTTTCAGTGTTAGCATCATAAAAACTGTAATGGCTACTAAAGAAAGTTAAGCATCAATAACCAATAGTAAGACTAATAAGTATTATTTGAGTAATATGTGATATGATTTATTGTAAGTATTGATAATGTGGCATTCAAGAGAAAGACACCTGTCTCTACATTGGGAAATTTAAAAATAAAATAAATAATCATTAGAGGGAAGCAGAAGTGGCTCAAGTGATAGGGCTGCCACCTACCATATGGGAGGACCCGGGTTCGATCCCTGGGGCCTCCTGGTGGAAAAGAAGAAGAGAAAAGCATGCCTGCACAGCGAGCTAGTGCCCGAGTGGCAAGCCAAGAGCCCACACAATGAGTCGAGTGCCCAGTGGTGAGCCAGTGCCCACACAAGTGAGTCACGCAGCAAGATGATGACACAAGAAAAGAGAGATGAAGGGGAGAGTCAAGATTAAGTGCAGCACAGACCAGGGACTGAGGTGGCACAATTGACAGGGAACTTCTCCCCACATCAGAGGTCCCCAGGAGAGAATCCTGGTGAATCCTAGAAGAGAAAGATGAGAAAACAAAAAGAGAAATAGATATAGAAGATCACACAGCAAATGGAAATGGACAGCAGAAACAGCAGGGCGGGGCATGGAAGGGGCAGGGGGGAAATAACCATTAGAGCCCAGAAATCAACACGAGATGAGAGACGCTGACAGAGAGCTCCGTAACATGTGAGAATAGACACAGAAAGCACTGGCCTTCCATTCTTTGGCGAAGAAAACCCTTACATCGATAACCTGACCTTGGTAATTTCTTTCTCAGTGTAGCTGGATACTTAAAAGAAAAATTCAGGGCACGGATTTTAAGTTTGAGTTCAATCCCTTGTTCTGCTTCTTCTTAGTCATGTTATATTGGATAAATTTCCTATGTTCTAGAATATTATTTATTGATTAAACAATTACATATTAAGCATCTACTATGTGCCAGTGTTTTAGGTTTAGGGATATAACTATGAACAAAACAGTTGAAAATCTCTACCCACATAGCAAGGGGGGAACAGAAAATAAACAATAACTATAGTCAATAAGTAATTATGGAGCACATTAGAAGGTGTTTTCTACACACAAAAAAAGGGGAAAAAAAAGTAGAACAGATAAGAGGGGTGTGAGCTGTTAGAGGCTCAATCTGGAATTGTAAACATAATCAGTGCTGGCCTCACGGGGAAGCTACTCTGAAGAGGAAGGTAGCAGAGAAAGTGTTGTTGTGTTAGTCCCCTGCTGCTGCCGGATGTAGCAAATTACCAAATGGGGTGGCTTAAAACTACACAGATTTATCACCTTACAGTTCTGTTGGGCAGAAATCCAAAACAGGTCCCACCAGACCAGACTCGAGGGGTCCACGGAGCTGTGTGCCTGCCGTGGCTCCAGGGAGCCTTCCCCAAACCTTTTCCAGCTTCTAGAGGCTGCCGTGTCCCTTGGCTCCAGCAACCTTCGCTTTGAACCGTGGCCCTCCTTCCTCCCTCTTACAAAGATCAAACCCACCTGGATAATGCTCCATCATCTCCCTGTCCCAATGTCCTTAACCTGGTCACGTCTGCAAAGTCTCTCTTGCCACGTAAGGTCACATTCTCAGGTTCCGGGGACTAGGACGTGGGCATCTTTGGGGGCCATTATTCTTCCCCCCACGATCATCAGTGTGAGTTGTTCCCATCAGGGACATTTCGAAGCCAGCGGGCCATGCACCCGGCCTCCTCCCGGGGTCTCTCTTTTCCTCTGCTCCGCCCAGCCCATCCGCATGTCAGTGTGTGTCTCGTCCATATCCTGGTCTCCGCTGTTTATTGCTAGTTTGGTTCCCAGCATAGAGCCAATCCTAATGCCAAGACTTACAGCCAGTGGGGAAGGCAACCACACGCTGATCTGGGGGAGGAATGCGCTGGGCAGTGGGAACAGCCACTGCTAAGGCTTTAAGGCACGAGCGCGCCCACCATGGTGACAGAAGAGCCGGGAGCCAGGATGGCTGGGGAAGAGCGAGCGAGGTGAGCATGTGCGGGGGTGAGGCCAGAGAAGTAGGGGCCGGCCCTGGGAAGCCTTGCAGATGCCTGTGATCAGGAGACCTAAAAGGACAGGGGCAGCCTGGAGCCAAGGAGGGACTCGGTCTGATCTGCTGTTTCAATGCCACCTACTCTGGCTGCTGTGATTAGGAACTCACTTCAGAGCTCAGGAAAACATGTCACTGGGCAAACGGTGGAAAGGGCAGGTGTCCTGATTTACCTTGATCTTACTCAGTGACTGAAAGCACCCCATCTTCTCTTGAAACTCCCCTGGCACTAGAGGAAAGAGTCAAATCTTAACTCGGGTAAATACACCAGCCTGCCCCGGGTGTAGACAAAGAAACAGGCCCCTGGCTCAGAGCCCCAGGACTCAGCTCGTTGACCGGGCTTCAGGCCTGGCTTCTGAGAGTGGAGGAGGATTCTCTTTGCTCCCCCAGTTTCAAGAAACTGCGCCACTTACAATGTCCACACGTTCCTGGATTTGCACTAAAGCCAAACAATAATGCTTGACTCTTACTGGTCACAGATGCCAAGAGTCAGACACACGTGCACCCCCAGGCAGGCAGAGTCACAGGCCTGGAAGGAGCCTCTGCTCGTATATACGCCCCCTCCTCTGGACTGCCCGCCCCCCTTGCCTGCCAAGCCCCACTTCTGAGCAGCCGGGCTTCACTCGCGTGTCAGGGCTCTTGGGGAGAGAAGCCCGACTTCAGCTCACATAACGTGGGCTTTCCGTGTGCACGCGGCATCTGGAGGGAGCCCCGGCTCTGCCTGGGAGAGCTGGCTGTGGCCGCGGAGACAGTGACCAGGGGTGCTGGCCACCCAAGCCGCCAGGACAAAGGAGGACAGCGTGCGCCCGGGGCCGGGGGGCATCAGCTGTGGCGCCTCCTGTGCTCAGAACCTGGACGAGCTGCTCGTTATTCGCTCCTCGTGGGGCAGGGGATGTGACGAGCTGGCGCTGCGGCTGCGCCTCTGTACCCTGACAGCTGAAAAGGGCCTTTGTCTCGCACATCTGCGCCTCATCTGGGCAGGGGCCCAGGAGCCAAAGAGAGGGGAAAGCAAATCAGCCTTCTGCACCTCCCGGAGCGGCCCCAGCCCCAAAGGAGCAAGCCAGAGTTAGCAACTGTCACCTGCTCCATCCAGTAGACTCCGGTATTAGGTAGTAGCCTGACAGTAGTAACAGTGGAATCGGTAATACCAGCTATATTACTTAGTAGGACTGGTAGTAACAGTGGTATCGATAACCCCAGCTGTATTACTTAGTAGTAGGAGTATTGATAATATCAACTATATTACCTAGTAGTAGTAAAATAATGGTATTGATAATATCAGCTGTAATACTTAGTAGTAGCAATAGTGGTATTTATAATACCACCTGTATTACTTAGTAGTAGTAGTAATAGTAGCACTGGTAATACCAGCTGTGTTATTCAGTAGTTGTAGTAATAGCAGTATTAATAATACTAACTGTATCATTTAGTAGTAGTAGTAATAATGGTATTAAGAGGGGAGGAGTAGGCAAAGGAAGAGCAAAATCCTTTTCAAATGGAAATAATGAGATATGTTTCCTATCAGAAGCCTAGATAGTATTTTAGAACACCTAGCAAATAAATTCAGCAAAATAGAGAAATAACGTGAATACAGATTTCATGCTACGGAAACTTGAAGTCATCACTTCCTGACAAATGTGGAAAGGTGTAGGAATATGTCGGCGGCTTTTGATTTGGGTTTTCTTCTCTCCCGTAGGCAGGGTGCTGGGTGACCCTCTGGCGGGGACATGCAGGGCTGGTCTGTTGGCAGGGTGGCAGGGAGCACGCTTTCTCCTACTATCACTGGGCCTCCAGACAGATGACATACAGCGATCATGCCCTAAACCTGCCGGCAAGTGTCGTGGGCAGAAGACCTAGCAGCTAACTGACACATAGTTCAACAGCAAGATTTAATGCTCAGTGGTTTAAAACTCACAGAGATATATACACAATAGAGGGATATGTCGATTATGTGACATTTACACCAGATTATATATGAATGTATATGGTGGTAGATCCGCCCAACACATAACATACAGGAAATTCCTGGCTTCCAACAATCTTCTTGTCCTTACATGGAATCCTGATTTGATTTTGAGTCTTTCAGATTTTGAATTTTTTCAGAAGGCTTGAATTTATAGGCAGACCCGTATGTAATGAGGTCTAGGGTATAAGGAAGACATCTCATAGCTTAGAGGTTTTGGAATTCCATTATCAATATATCTTCCATTTTCATTTAGTTTATCATCATTCCACTGTGATACTAAGAAACTTAGGAGCTTAATGGAAGAATAAACTGCTCATGCTGTTATATATGTAGAAGTCTTCCATTTAAAGTAATATTTTTTATTCCTGTTAAAATACTTATAATCCTGAAGACTATCAGTCACACATCAATATGAAAAATCAAAGACCATTTTAGTGGGGAACAAACAAACAAACAAATAGGGAAATGAAATCTCTAGTTTAAGGAAGTTGGGTCCTTTCTCAATAAAATTAGCTAAGTTAACAGCTTTGCCTAGAGATTGTTCTAATTTAAAATACTACAGTGAAGTAGATTTGGCTCAATGGATAGAGCATCCACCTATCACATGGGAGGTCCAAGGTTCAAACCCAGGGCCTCCTGACCCGTGTGGTGAAGCTGGCCCACGTGCAGTGCTGATGTGTGCAAGGAGTGCCATGCCATACAGTGGTGTCCCCCACATAGGGGAGCCCCATGCACAAGGAGTGCACCCCATAAGGAGAGCCACCATGCACAAAAAAGTGCAGCCTGCCCAGGAGTGGTGCTGCACACACGGAGAGCTGATGCAGCAAGACGACGCAACGAAATGAGATACAGATTCCCAGTGCTGCTGACAAGAACCCAAGCAGACAGAGAAGAACACACAGCGAATGAACACAGAGAGCAAACAGCAAGGCGGCGGGGGCGACAGAAATAAAAAAAAATACTACAGGAAGAGGAAAGGAACAATAATTCTCTGCTAATGAGCAGATTGGACAACTTGATAACCACCATAGCTCAATTCTAGATGATTTGATACATTGTTTTGCTGAAATGTGCTAAGTGTGTGAGTGAATGAATGAATGAATCTCCATGGATGAAACATAATGAAAGAGGAATGTTGCTTCAAGAAAGAGATGAGGTAGGCATATGACTTCCTTAGTCTTCACTCTTATATCTTTTTCTTCATCCTTCCCAGCCCCATTTTTCCAAATACAGTTAAACATAAAGTCAGACAAGAAATACAGTATCAGAAACCAAATAACAAACTGTTGCCTGGACTAAATTATCTTCCATCTGTAGGCTGGTCCTTTTTCCCAAAGACCTCGATGTACTCTGGGTACATACATTTATTTGACTCTTAAATGTATGTGGGCAATTCCTGTTCTGTTTTATAGCTGAGGTACCTGACAGCCCTTGAAGGGGTGTGATTTGCTGAAGAAAATGGGGCTAATTAGCAAGGCAGCTATCTTTAGAACACAGATCCTCTCATTCCTCTACAAGATCTCTTTGAACCATACTTTGCGAAGAGCATATGATGATCTCGTTCCCGTGACAACCCCTTGGAAACTGGAGAAAGCCTTCGGAAAGAGTTAGGAAACCAGCTAAGGGGCCCACGTGGTCCCAGCCCCACCAGCTACCTGAGTTGTGGCGGCAGCTTGAACCTGTTCCGTACATCGTCGAAGCGGTTGCCCAAGTAAGGGGTGTCCACTGTCACAAATATGGCCTTGTAGCCCATCCTTTCCGCCCGCTGGACGAGCTGCTTGGTGACCTCCCGGTCCTTGTAGATGTAGAGCTGCAGCCAGCGAAGGGCATCGGGAGCAGCTGCAGCCACTTCCTCGATGGAGGAGGTGGCCCAGGAGCTCAGCATCATGCCAGTCTTCAGGGAGCAGCAGGCTGAAGAGGCGAGAGCACCATCAAGGCAGGGCTGGCGGGAGGGGGCTGCGACTTGACTAAGATAACGCAGAATGGGCAGCAAAACCAGACTGGAGTCCAGTAGCCTGACTCCTCCCCCTTGAAAATGATCATCCTAGAACTGCCAGATGCCCAAAAGACTCCCCTGGGACCAAGTAGAGCTAACTGCATTCCCCCATTCCTCCAGGAACATGATGCTCAGCAGAACAGGTTTGTCACATGCCTGGAGGAAACGCCCATGCCCACAGCTCCGAGAGGCAGGGACCCTGGAGCCTGGTATGTAAGGCCACCACATGCCAGGGGAGCAGGCATGCCCACACAGAAGTGACCACTCGGATGATAGGGGGTGTGGCAGTTTGATATTATTTATGAATCCCAAAAAGAGATATTGACTATGTTTGTAAACTGGTCTGTTCCTCTGGGCGAGGTAACCCTTTGATTGTTATTAGATTCAGCTGAGACATCTGATTAAATTATGTTAAGATTGGGGCTTTGATTCAAAGTCATTGGAGTACGATTCAGTGTTGAGTCCCCCTTCGTGGGCTGATAAAACAGACTCTCACATGGAAATAGATACACAGAGAAGTAGATACACAGGAGAACATAGGAAAAGACACAGCAGAGGAGAGAACTCAGTTTTGATGCTGGAGCCTCAGAGAGAGATGAGACATTCACCTGATTGTTTACAGGTGGCTTGTGAAGAGAACAGAGCAGCTGAGCCTGGAAAGAAGTAAGCCCAGGAAAGAGAGATGAGCCTTGTACTAGCCTATAGCTGAGATCAGAAGAAGCTGGGACCATGGAGCCTTAAGAGGAAGAAGGAAGGCAGGATGCTTGCAGACATCACCCGCCATCTTGCTTCAACACATGGCAACAGACTTTGGGTGAGAAAGTACCTATTATGGTACCTTGAGTTGGACTCTTTAGGGCCTTGTGACTGTAAACTTCTACTCCACATAAATACCCTTTATAAAAGCCAACAGAGTTCTGGTACATTGCATCAGCACCCCTTTGGCTGACTAACATAAGGAGTATCATCTTTTGTCCTTTTTCTAGTTTACAGAAGGGTTTCAGACAGGCTAACAGCAGTTCTGCCAGCAGACATCAAAATCCTCAGAAGCGTCTCTCTCCTTCTCTTCATAAGGAATTTCTATGGACATTTCACTAAGATCCAAAAACGTTACAAAATAGTGAATAAATAACCCTAGTTCAGCTAAGCTAACTTGTAGGAAGTTTTAGGCCTCACAAGCATTATACCCAAATAGCTTGGGTAGGCATGTCCAAAAAGAAGATAGCCCAGCCCATGCCATCTGCCTTTTGAGCCTATCTCCACTGATATAAATGGCTGCTGATGTTGGTGGTGTCCAACGTGTATTTGCTAATTAATAAATTTATAGAGAGTTGAAATTTTGAAATTTTGAATCGGGACTCTCCAAATTTTAAGTTGCCATTGATTCCAGTTCTAGGTGCTCAATAAGCATGTGGTAAAGGGGAGAGTGTGTGCTAACATCAGTTGAGGCTCAGATGCAAACTGAGGAGTAAAATTCAGAAGGCTCCATGCTCCCTGGAACATAGATTACCTATCACAGTGATCCCCATTCACTTGTGAATATTTGCTGTAATAAAGGAAAATGTTGATGAATTACATTCATTGTTCTCAGCAAGTTTTATGTTAGAATGACCTGAGGGAGGCTGGGATTTTGTAAGGATCAATTAGAGAGACAATCACCATTTTGCTTGTTTCTCTAGTGACAAATTTGAGATTCAGCTGTAGGAGAGTTTATTAAAATATTGAGATACTTCCATCGCAAATTGTAAATGCCCACTTCTCCTAAGGAAACGCCCCACCTTGAGTCCCCGCAATATGCCATTGGCCCTCTCCCTCTCCCAGGGAGCCCTGTACCTCCCTGTAATCCAGCAACTGAGCAGGTAAAGCCCAGCAGAGCTGGGCCATCCTGAACCCTATTACAGCACGAGAGGCCAGCACCGGAGCATCTCTTCTAGGTGTTCATATCCCTTTGCTGTCCTGATTAGTAAATATTTCAAATATCACCCGTGCCTGAAAGATAAAGACATACCTCTTAGTTCATGCCACTCTTGTGGGGACAAAAATTACAGGCTTTCCAGTGCAATATCCCAAATAGCCGCAAGATGGGAATATAACTCCAGGAAAGCTGACTTTACAAAGAGTAAAGTGAAATTTGGCTGTCCCTGATTTGATAAAAGAGGAGGTCAGGGTTTCCCCTATTAACATCTTACAATACTGTGATACATTTGCTATTTTTTAAGAATAAGTATTAAAGAATTGCTACTAAGTTCTATAGTTCACATTGTGGTTTACTTAATTCCAATGCCCTAAAAATGCCCTGTGTTCCACCTGTTATTCCCTTCCCCTCCCCTCAGAATCTCTGGTAACCACTATCTTTATATCAGTATTGTATGTTCTTCCATTACTCCAATATTAATAAATTTACCGTGTCCATGGTTGCATTCCCCCCTTATGCTTGTTCATTCCAATATCTTGAGGATTTGGGGATGGTGATGCCCACTCTGCTTCCAGTTGAGAAGGGGCTTAGATCTTAGATCTTAGATCTTATGGGGCAGATGGAAGGAACTGTTTGGCTTGCAGTTGTAGATAATCTCTGTTTTTAGGGATGGGGGTTGTCCATCATTATCATTTTGTTCATTGTCCTGGGCGAGTCCAGTGAACTGGAGAGTAAGTGTTGAGCACAACTCTGCTGAGATTCAGGGCTCAACCAGCATATGAACAGCCAGGAAAATCAAGTCTCTGGGACACATATTTAATGGGTATAGTGCTAGACAGCCTATTCAATGGGAGAAAATATTTGAGAACCATTTATCCAATAAGGGTCTAATATCCAGAATATAAAAAGAAATCTTGGGAAGCAGACTTGGCCCAGTGGTTAGGGCGTCCGTCTACCACATGGGAGGTCCGTGGTTCAAACCCCGGGCCTCCTTGACCCATGTGGAGCTGGCCCATGGGCAGTGCTGATGGACGCAAGGAGTGCCGTTCCACGCAGGGATGTCCCCCATGTAGGGGAGCCCCACGTGCAAGGAGTGCGTCCCGTAAGGAGAGCCCACCCAGCGCGAAAGAAAGTGCAGCCTGCCCAGGAATGGTGCCGCACACACGGAGAGCTGACACAGCAAGAGGATGCAAAAACAACAACAAAAGAAACACAGATTCTCGTGCCACTGACAACAACAGAAGCGGACAAAAAGAAGAATATGCAGCAAATGAACACAGAGAACAGACAACTGGGGCGGGGGAGGGTGAAAGGGGAGAGAAATAAATAAAATAAATCTTTAAAAAAATAAAATATAATAAAGCCATGACCATTTAAAAAAATAAAAAAGTAAAAAATAAAAAAAAAGAAATCTTACATCTCAAAAATAAAAAGACAAACAATCCATTTTAAAAAATGGGCAAGAGATTTGAAAAGACATTTTTTCCAACAACAAAATACAAATGGCTAAAAAGCACATGAAAAGATGCTCAACATCACTAGCTATAGGGAAATGCAAATCAAAATTACAATGAGATATCATGTCACAGCTATTAGACTAGCCGCTATTAAAAAGTGGGAAAACTGTACATTTTGGAGAGGTTGTGAAGAGATAGGAATATGTATTCAGGTTGGTGGGAACGTAGAATGGTACTGCCACTGTGGAGGACTGTTTGGTAGTTCCTGAGGAAGCTGAATATAATCTTGCCATGGGACCCAGCAATACCATTGCTAGGTATATACCCAGAAGAACTGAGAGCAGTGACATGAAGACATCTGAACATCAATTCACGATTGCCAAAAGTTGGAAACAACCCAGGTGTCCATCAACTAATGATGGATAAACAAACTGTGGCATATACACATGATGGAATATTATGCAGTGGTAAGAAGAAATGAAGTCATGAAACGAGTGACAACATGGATGAACCTGGAGGACATTATGTTGAGTGAAGCAAGCCAGACACAAAAGGACAAATATTGTATGATTGCCCTATTATGAATTAAATATATTATGTGAAATATGAATATGGGTAAAATTGCATATATAAGACCGTTTTTCTTTGAAGTTGAACAAATGTAGGTTAATACTACAAAATGTTAATCAGATAAAAAAAAGTTATACTAAGTAAAGGAGACCAAACACAGAGTATTACATATTATATGATCCCATTTATATAAAATGCAAATATAAAACAATTTATAAATATTAAATTAGATTATTGGTTTTGTAGGGTTGGGGAAGCAATTCTTTTTGGAGTAATGAAATTGTTCTAATATTTTTGAGATGATGAATGTACAACATTGTGATTATACAAAAGCCATTGATGATACACTTCAGATATATCATATGGTATGTTAATATATCCCAATAAAACAGCTGCATAAACAAATAAATAATTGTGCAAGAACAGGCAGAAATAGCAGCTATGTACAGCAGGAAAAACAGAGAGAGATTGAGAGGTGAGGAAGTGTTTTGTCTGTCTGGTTTTTGTTTATTATTATTATTATTGAATAATGAAAATGCCCTAATGATGATTGAAGTGATGAACCCACAACTATGTGATTATACCAAATACCATTGATTGTACTCTTTGGATGAATTGTATGTTTTATTAATATGTATCAATAAAATTGATTTGCATAAAAATTTTTCAAATTGCAATTAAATATCCTCTTATACCTATTAATATTGGACTGGTGGCGATTAAAAAAAAAAACAGAAAACTACAACTATTGGAGAGGATATGAAGGAATGGGAACACTTATCCACTGCTGCTGGGAATGTAGAATGGTTGCAGCCACTGTGGAGGATGGTTTGGCAGTTCCTTAGGAAGCCAACTATAGAATTGCCATATGATCCAGCAATCCCACTACTAGGTATGTACCCAGAAGAACTGAAAGCAGGGACATGAACTGATACATGCACACCAATGTTCATAGCAGCATTATTCACTATTGCCAAAAGGTGGAAGCAACCCAAGCGTCCATCTACGTATGAAAGGATAAACAAAATGTGGTATATACATACGATGGAATATTACTCAGCTATAAGAAGGAATGAATTACTGACACATGCAACGACATGGATGAATCTTGAAGACTTTATGTTGAGTGAATAAGCCAGTCACTAAAGGACAAACATTGCATGATGTCATTGATATGATCTAAGGATGTTGAGCAGACTCTCAGAGATAATTTCTGAAAGATAGGTTACCAGGAGATAGAAAGGGAGTAGACGGTGGTGAGCTGATGCTCAATCTGGGCAGAATCTATGATCAGGTGGATGGGGTGGTTTCTACCATAGGAATTTAGCATACTAAATTTGGCAGTGGATGGGGTTGATAGTGGTGCAGGGATGTGAGTGCAGTCAACAATGCTGGAATGCAAGGGTGAGCAGAGTTGGGGGGATAGATTAGGCTATCCATAGAGCTGGGGGGAGGGATGGAGGCAGGAACAGGTAAACTCTGGGGAGGTGGAGGTCTGTGGTTGAGAATAACATTATGGGAGTGTTCTTTTGGCAAATGTGGCAGGAGAGGCTCGCTGGTACAGGTTGTCGGAGGTGGAAGAATGTGTGGGGAAGGATGCCACTGGGGCATGCCTCTATGGAATATGTAAATGGTGGAGACCTACACAAAAAACAACAAAATATTCAACTCCCATCCTGGGAGTCCTCAAATAGAGGGGTAAGAATCTCTTGCATACATAGGCAGTGCCTAATAGAAGAAAACAGACCAGTATGCTCAGTCTTCAATATTAATGTATGTATTTATGAACCTTATTCTTGTAAAATTGAAACTTACCCTAATAATAACTATTGCCTAAGAGTTACCCCCTGAAAATCTCCTTGTTACTCAAACATGGGCTCTCTTTAGGGCAAAGTCAGTAAATAAATGCATTACCTTCTCCCCAGCCCTGATGTGGGACATGACTCCTGGGGATGAGCCTCCCTAGCACTGAGGGATTAATACCAAGTGCCAATGAGCAATGCATTTGGAAAAAGACTTTGACCAAAAGGGGGAACATTAAATACAAAAGTTTTTTGGCTAAGAGGCTTCAAATTGAGAGAAGATACACTGTACGATTTCAATTTTTTAAATTTCCTGAGGCTTGTTTTGTGACCCAACATATGTTCTCTCCTGGAAAATGATCCATGGGCACTTGCAAAGAATATGTATTCTGTTGTTATTGGGTGCAGTGCTCTATATATGTCTGTTAAGTCTAGATGGTTTCATTCTAGATAGTATCATTCAAGTCTTCCAATTTCTTATCCACATTCTGTTTATATGTTCAATCAATTATTGAAAGTGGCATATTAAGTTCTCCTACTATTAATGTAGAACCATAATTTCTCCCTTCAAATCTGTCCATATTCACTTCATAAATTTTGGGGCTCTGCTGTTAGGTACATATATATTTATAATTGGTATGTCTTCTTGTTTAATTTATCCCTTTATCTGTATGTAATGACTGTCTTCATCTCTCATAACAGTGCCCAAGCTCTCTTATTGCTACTACTTGCATGATATATTTTTTATTCCATCCTTTCACTTTCAACCTACTTATGTCTTTGAATTTAAGGTGGGTGTCTTTTAAACAGCAGAGTTGAGTCATGATTTTTTAATCTATTCTGCCAATCTCTGCCTTTTGATTGGAGAGTTTAATCCATTACATTTAAAGCCAATACTGATAATATAGGACTTTCTTCTGCCATTTTGCTATTTAGTCTTATACCTTTTATGCCCTCAAAGCTTCCATTAATACTTACTTTCATATTTATTGGATTTTTTGTAATGTTTTATATTGAACACCTTCTCATTTCTATTTGGATTTTTTAAAAATATATTTTCATTGTAGTTACCATAGGAATTTATCATACTAATATCTATAATAGTCATCTGATGTCAACTTGACTTCAATAGCATACACATGCACTGTTCCTATACCCTCTGTCCCCCAACCTATTTTTGTACTTGTTACAAATTATATCTCTTTGTACATTGTATGCCCAAAACTATAGATTTATCATTACCTTTTATGAAATTGCATTTTAGCAACTGTAGGGAAAAAGAAGTTGAGTTATATACCAAAACATAAATACCAAAGTAGGTAACTTTACCAGAGGTCTTTATTTCTTCACACCACTTAAACCACTGTTTTAGTGTCCTTTCCTTTCAATCTGAAAAACTCCCTTTATCATTGCTTACAGGGCAAGCCTACTGCTAACGAACTCCTTAGCTTTTGTTTATCTGGAAATGTCTTAAGCTCCCCCTCATTTTTGAAAGAAAGTCTCACCAGAGATAAAATTATTGGTTGGCAACTGGATTCTTTCAGCACTTAAAGTATTTCAACCCATTGCCTTCTTGCCTCCATGAAATACTTTGAGAATGGCACATAATCCAATTGGGACTCCCGTGTACATAACATACTGCTTTTCTCTTGCAGCTTTCAGACCTCTCTCCTTGTGTTCTGCATTTGATAATTTGACCAGTATGTGATAGAACATATTTTTCTTCAAGTGTTTCCTGTTTGGCGTTTTCTAGGATGTTCAAATGTGCATATTCATGTCTTTTGCTAAGTTTGGGAAGTTTTCTGCTATTATTTCTTTGAATATCCTTCTGCCCCATCCTCTCTTCTCCTTCTGGAACTCCCATAATGCCTATATGGGTATGCTTGATGGTATCTCTTTGGCTCTTTTTCACTTTTAATTTTTCTTTTTTCCTTTCTGCTCCTCAGCCTAACTCATTTCAATTAACTTGTCTTTTTCCCAATGCAGTATTTCCCACTGGTGCAATGCCAGATACCCACAAAGGGGGCACCTGGATCCAAAATGCCTTGGGGAGGGCAAAGTTCAGGAGGGTTTCCAGGAGCATCTTCCGTATCTCCCCAAAGCTGTTCTTTTTTGACACGGTCCCTGCCCATCAAATGCATCCTCTTGACTGTCCTCCACAGTTCTGAGGAAGCCTACCATCTTTAAGTCTCCTCCACTGCCTTTGTCCAGGATGGAATGGAACAATGGCCACCATCCTAGCTGGGCCCCCAGTGATCTGAAGTAGCTAATCAAAAGTAGTAACCAGCAATCAAATGGGGCTCCCCTTGCCCCAGAACTAGGTTTGTATGTCCCTCTATGGCACTGGCGATCTACACCAGGGGCCAGACCCCATGCTGCCTGCCTTGAGAGTGGGGGGTGGACAATGGTAACCAGTGCACGAAGGAGCGATTTATTGGTATTTAGCGTAATTTACCAACCTCTTGCTCCCACTCTTCCCTGGATACTGCACAGTGTTCTACTCACCTCTGGAGTTTTGAAAGAGTTGATTCAGACCGTTTCTACCTGTTCAACAGTTGTTCTGGGGGAGGGAAGGATGCCTGGAGAGTCCTACTCCACCATCTTCCCACACTGTGCTTTGGCTGGGAACCACCAGTACCTCTCAGAGAAGGTCCTTCCCGGGGCCTCTCAAAGGTTGAGTGGCACAGGAATCTCATGGAGATCTCAATAAAATTCAGATCTGACAGAGGGTATCTTAAGTTGAAACTGAAATTAACCTGGCTCCTGAGTAATGCTGACACTTGTTCCATAAGCCATACTCTGAGGACAAGACAGTGGACATTTTCTTTCACAAGCACTTATGTAACTTAATGGGACATATCTGATAGCCTGAGCTAAGTTAGGACCTTACAGAAAATGGAAGGGAGAGAATGACCATAGGTGGGAGGGTGGGTAGTGCCTGGCACATGGCCAGCCGATTGCCAACCAAGTCCTACTGGTGAATCCATCTATAACATCACCTCCGTTGGCAACCCTCCAGAGACAGGCACAGGTATGCTTGACACATTAGCTCAGGCTCATCTCTTACTGGCTTTAAAATGAAAGAATTCAACTGCAGCATAGTAATAACCCCTCCACACACCTGACCATCATCAGGTGTGTTTTATAAGCTTACCTACTCAGGATTTGCCCAGCTCCCTAGATTTCAGATGAGAAACAAAAATAAAAATAAAATAGCAGAAGATAGGAAAAAAGGGAATGAGCTTGCTCAGTTGAGAAGGCATAATTTACCAATTATAAAATAGCTTCCAAATGTTTCATGTCAGGTCTAATAATCTTACACACAAAAATAAGATGCTGAGTCATCAGGTAAAAGTAAAGTTCATGATGCCAAGGTTGACAAGGAAGGGAATTATAGTACATTTGAGAACAATGTTCATCCACAGCTGCCGCCACCACCACCGTAAGGACAAACTAAGGAAAATATAAAATATTAGTTATCAATGAGAGGAAGTATTATTTGGAACACTAAATTATGTAGAATAAATCATTACCAATTAAAGTACAATTAAAAAATGCACTACTATGGGTCCACATGATTGCTCTGAAAATAGCTCTCCTTCATGGGAAAGGAGAGTTAAGTTTCCAGAATGATGTTTTTAAAGGAGAAGGGGAAAGGAGGAAAGAGAAAAAGGATTAGAAGTTCAAAGGGCCTAAAGTTGTTGTACTTGGGTTTTTTTAAGGTGCATTTGATTTAAAAGCTCCTGCAAAACTTAGTCACCAAAACAGCTGCACTGAAAATAATTTCACTGAGAAAACACACTTTGTCATCTGCACAGGAAGTCATTATGTAATGGGGAAAATATGTGATGACAAAGTCCCAAGCCGTCGTGTGGTTCTAAACTCAGGGTCTGACCTCCTGGAGCGTTGGCACCCACGCACACGTTCAAGTCCGTTGACTTTGTCAGCATTCTCCACCCAGGAGCTACCATCATACAGGTTTGTTCGAAGACACTGTTTTCGTTATCACCGTTGTATGAATGTCTAAAATTACAGCTGAGATTACCCAGAAAATAAGTTCTGAAGTCAACGGTCTAAGAGAAGAACAAAACTTCCAGTACAATCATGCTTGAATTACTTAGCAGTGGTCAAACAAATCTTAATTTATGATTTAGGGAACTTAAATAGTTTAAATATTGCCCCCAGGATTCTAGGAAACCAGGCTTAATCTCTCCAGTGCATTCATGATGGTCCATTGTCTGGATTTGGAGCAGCCAAATCTTGAGTGATCACACTGCCATTACAATTCTAAGACCTCTTTTTTTACCATTTGGAAATATCTGCAAAGAACAATGAGTCTTAGTGACATCTTAGTCCTCCCTTCCTTGCTTTCAGTTTATCTCTGAGGTAGAACTCTGCCATAGAGTGAAACACTAGCCCTAACTGTAATGCTTCCTGGGTGTTATTTTGCTGCTTAATTGAATTGTCAGATCCTGGCATAATTGGCAGAGCACATGGAGACCACACTACATACATTTTAATGATGGTTACAAGGAGAATTGCATTTGCATGCAACTATTTCCATCCATCTCTCCCCATTTGCAACAGCCTCAATATTGGGATACATATGCAAGCCTCTGACTTCACACTGTCACAATTTAATGTCATCAGACAGTGATAATTCAGAAGGGAAACAGTCTCATGCTGTCAAGAAAGGCAACCAATAGCTAAAATTTTGGTGCAAAATCCTGGAAATCATATAATTTAATGGTGATCTTTAACATAGCTAGATTCTAATTATTTAATAGCTATTTTCTATTAATGAAGTTTGTCTCAATGCAAAGTGATGGACTTTCAATGCTGAATCCACCAATTCTGTGAAAATACTTAAGAGAAGATTTTACATATATACCGAGATATACTCTACATTTGTCTGCATGTATGATGTATATGTGTCTAGGTATGTGTCTGTGTGTGTGTGTGTATACTGAGAGAGGACATCAGTGACCTTTCATTGTTGGAAAAGAAGGTCCAAAACATAAAACTTAGCTCAAATAGGTGAAAAACAAAGGTTAAAAAAAGGGTGTGACCTGGGTGTTTTTTTATTATAATGATAAAAATAGGTATTGTAATTCCTTCCAAATGTTTAGTAGATATAATTTGGGACAATGTTTCAATGAACTGTCATGTGTCCTTTATTTCCCTCAACTTTTGTTTCTCTTTAGTAAAAATGGAGAAACAAAAACAAATTGGACCAGAGAACCAAAGGTCAGTCTTAAGCCTGAAACAGGTGGAAATTCAGTCCCCATCTCCACCAACGACCTGCACTAGACCTCAGCCAGGCCTTCGTCCCCTCCACTGTCAAATGAGGAGAACGACAATGGCCCCACAGGGCTGTTGTGAGGATTAAATGACTGGGGTGTAAAATCCATGGATTGCACCTGGTGCATAAAAGGCATTCACTTCAGAAAGAGAAAAAAATCTCATTTAAAGCAAATCTGCTACTTTGCTTGGATTAGGTAAAATTGAAAATTATGGATATATTTTCCTATATATATATATATATATATGCTGAAATGTATATCTACTTGGTTATCTAGTCAATGCATAAATATATAGATCAGTAAGACCTTCAAAAATACATCGTTTCGGTTTGGAGTAAAGGAAATGACAATTTTTCCTGTTGAATGAAGTTTCACTCAATGTTAAGTTTGATGGCTTAATCTCAGAAAATCCAGAAAACTCGACAGCTACAGCTCTCGCCTACACCCCACCTCGGCTCTTGGGGTTCTGTATGGCTCTTTGTGTTTACTCTGGTCTAGTCCACCTGCACCTTAGTAGGTGGTCAAGCCACAGCTGAGTCCCAAAACTTCACTTTGGAATGTTCTGGCTTTTTAGGTTCAAAAAGAAAGTGTTCAGATGTAATGGTTTTATGGCCCATCGCATCCTGTGTGGTAGCCTCTAATTGCATCCAGGAACAGGAATTTCTTTAAAGCTTTTTTTTTTTTTTTGACAGTTTAATAAGAATTTGCTAATATGCTGAGCATTCCTGGACTAACGCATTAGGTGGGCTTTAATTTTCTCTATTTGAGGTCCCAGCACTCCCTCCTGTGGCACTTGTCTACATAACAAGCCAGAAGCAAAAGGATAAATAAATATTTAGTCTCTTTTTTTCCTCTTTTTTTTCAACTTCTCATGTATAAAAGAAGAAAAAATAAAAAGGTAACATGGCTTCATGGAAGATGAAAAAGATTTATTGAAGTTCCTGTGCCTAAAACCAGAAGGAGAACTATGATAATATGCCTAAAGCACCCGGTGGGATAGTAAGCATTTTAATAATTAATTCTTTGAGAAACTACAGATGCTTGCTTATCTTGTAAGATGGAAATTTAATCTAGTGAGACCAACTATTTTATATGCTGCTAGAATTTATGTTTATTATTACAATTTTCTTCACTGTATTAGATTTTTGAAGAAATGATTCTTCATTCTCTGTGAAGCTTCTCTGAAGGACAAAACTTAAAAATCAAAAGCCATAAATTAACCTAGTCGAGTTTCAAATGCATGAGTCATTTTAAGAAGAGGCATTCATGAGAGTGACTTAAATATTTTAGCAAATGCCAATTATTAAAACATTTAATAAAACCATCTTGTACAATAAATCTTTTATTTATAACACACTATATATATATGAAAAATTCCCCCTCCCAGTGTTTTCCAGTTACTTTCCTTCTATTTTAACAAAGTTTTAGAATTTTCATTTTCATTTGTTGAAAATTCAAGTCCCTTCATTTATGCACTAGAATTTTGCTCCAGGCATATATCTCTAATGAGTTTTTGTTTTCTGTGGCTTATATCATCATCTCAAAGATAAAAAGAGAAAACTATAAAAAACATAGAGCATTTGCAACTAATATTCCAAGAGTATAGCACAGAGCTTGTCCCAGAGTTTCCTGCAGTTAATGAAGTTTGGAAATATTTGTAACTGACCGGGATATTATGAGCAGTATTGCACAAGTGATTAATAACCTTGGGCAAGGTATTTAATCTCTCCAAGCCTCAGTTTCTCCATCCACCAGGGTTGGAGAAAGATGCTTAGGGCTTTGGGCTCAGACATCTTAAGACTATGCTATGAGGCAGATGAGATAACAAATATTAAATATCTGGCATCCATTAATTGCTCAATAAATGTTGGGTATCATTTCTCACAAGAACTTGAAGTATCACTTTCTGAATTTATGTAGCATTTACTAAATACCTATTGTGTTTTCAGGAAAACCTGGAGATACATGCATAGCTGCTTCCTATCCTAGATCCTAAGAATGCACCTATGAGACAGGGAAATCGAGTATGCTCAGATGCCAGCTCACCATCTACAGTGGCAATGCGGGTGAAAGAAAGCGGGGGGTTGGAAAGGAAGGGCAATTCTGTACTCTGACTTGTTTCTTTTTTCCTATCTGATGGGATTTTAAACAGGGACAGAACCTTATATAAGTAAATTGTAAAGACCAGCGTGTGCAGCTGGGAAGGTTCCAGTTTTGTTTCCTGGGTTTTCTCATTTTGGAGGATGTTTATTTATGCTTTTGTTTTAGCAGCAGAACTCACTCTTTCTTTTCAATCCCGACATCTACAACCAATCAACAAGCAGCTGTGTACTCCACAACAGACCTAAGTTCCCTGAGCCCCTGGGAATCACCTGGGCCTCTCTGGCGCAGCAGGTAAGCCCCAATCTCATGTAACCAGCTCACTTTATCAATGAGGAAAAGTAACTATAGAGAGTGAAAACGACCAGCCCCAAGAACTGAAGCTAGTTAGTTGTGACTTTCCACACAAATCAGATGTCCCAGCTGGACAGCCCAGAGGACAGTTGTAGCCCACAAAGGCATTTGCTTTGGCCCACACACTGTTGCCCCAAATGGTATATTGGAGAATTTTTATTTACTTGCCAACATTTAAAAAACAGGCGATGGCACAAAAAAATCAAGATTTCTGGCTTCTCTCAAAAATTTTAAAGATTTGACAGCCCCACACCTTCACTCCCTTGGGACAGCTGTCAGCTAGCTAGCACTGAACTGTGGTGGCCCCTTTTGATGGAACGTGCAATCTCAAGTTCGCTAGAGTCTTCGCCACTGACCTTGCAATGTTGTTTTCTTAGCTTCAGCCTTTTTTTGGCATTTACAGTTTACCTTAAAGACATTTGATTTTGAGGTCCCTGCATGAAGCTTAATATCCTGAGAAAAGAAAAAGAGTGAATTTAATTTCCACAAAAGTGTGAATACTCTCCTGGAAGTGAGTTTTTATGTGCTGAAGATTTCTGGGAAAATCTGGATTTGGGGAAAGTGGGATCTGAGATTCAAATAAAAAGCATGCCCCCTTTCTGCAAGCTTTCATTTATATCATGTAATCCTCACGGGAACCCCTGGAATTAAGAGTTCTCATTCATTAAGGGTTGCCATATATATTAGCAAATTAACATATAGTACCTCCAGTTAAAAATGATTTGTTGTTTCTCTGAAATCCAAATGCAACTGGGTGTCCTCTATTTTATCCGGCTGCTCCATATTCAGTGCCATTTTGAAAATGAGGAATGAGTAGCTCCATTTGTCACTCCATGAGCACAGAGCAGTGTAAAATAATAGAGCTCTGTCCTCAGACCCAGTTCACTCTAAGGATGTGGTCCACACTAGTGGGAAAAAAGGCTAAAGGGCCCTTGAACCCGGTTCTGCAAAGTCCAAAGAGCCAGCTAAGAAAGTGGGACTGTTCTGTCACGGCAGCTTCCAGAAGTTTCTGACTGCCCATTCTAATTACTCAGGCCAGATCTTTCCCTGTGGATTCCAATGGCCCTCTTATTCTCACTGACCATGGTGACGGGGACCATCTCCAGAGAGGACTGCTAAGTAACCTCTATCCTCTGAAATTGGCCCCAAGCCAATTTCTAGCTAGGGGCCTGTAGCAGTTTAATATTATTCCAAAAAGAAATACTGGATTATGCTCATAATCTGATCTGTACCTGGGCATGATTGAGTGATGATTAGGGCATTGAGTCCCCACCCCTTGGTGGGTGAGGACTCACAGATAAAAGACATGGCAAAGAACAGAGTTGAGGATTTCTGATGACCTGGGAAGTAAGCTCACAGAGGAAAGAGAAGTCAGTCTGAGGAAGAAAGGAACCTTAAACCCAGAGGAAAGCAATCTCCAGGAACGTAGGAACCCAGGAAGCCTGAATCCTCATAGACGTCGGCAGCCATCTTCCTCCAAATAGACTTTGGGGAGGGAAGTAACTTATGCTTTATGGCCTGATATCTGTAAGCGCCTACTCCAAATAAACACCCTTTATAAAAACCAACCAATTTCTGGTATTTCGCATCACCACCCCTTTGGCTGACTAATACAGGGCCAAAGCCCTGGAAACTGGAACTTTGTTTAGGGTTTAGATAACCAGGAGGATGACAAAGAAGTCTTCTACAACAAATTCCCTAGATTTCACAATCTCTCCCAAGGACAAGACTTGAGAGGATTTCCTTTTCACTTCCGGGGATTATAAGTAAATCAAATATCAGCTGCATAATTCCATGTCAGTTTCTGAGTTTTCAGAAACAAACGCAATTTTGATCACGTATCTATGCTCTTAGACTAACAGATTTGCCCGTGGTTGCATATAACCTTCAGTTAGTCATTGTCTTGGTGCCCACTCTTGAAGAAGCCAACTATGAGACCAAGATGTGAGCACAAGTCGTTTATTTGGATGTGATCTCCAGTGAGGGGAGGGAGGGGGAGGTGAGAGGGTGGGAAGGCAGCCAAGGAAGGATGTGTTCATGGGTAGGTAACTTGTGGGGGCAGTGGAGGTCAGTCCTGCTAGGCAAAGCTTGGCTACAGTCACAGAAAATGCTGGAATTACCCTAATCAAAGGGAGAGAGAGCTGGGGTACTTATCAACCAATTCCTGTAAATGATTGACTGAGAGTTCCCCTCCCCCTCACCTATCTCTTCTACACCCACCTTTGAGCATTTGTTGCCAGAGAAAATGTCAGGCAAAAACTTGCCAATCTGGCAGAAGTGGTGAGTAAGGGACATATCCACCAACAGCCTCTGCTCCTACCACACAGCCCGTCCATTCCAAGTAGCCCATCCCCCCCCAGCAAAACATTCCAGCTAAGAATACTCTTTATTATGAGCTAGTGACCATCAGCTTCCAGGATCAAAATAGGGCTAAATAAACCAACAACGTCTCGATGTTAGTTGGAACAAAGAAGAATGAAATCCTTGAAGGGAAGGCGTGCGCTGTGGTGGGGCGCTGCCGGGAGCCTGGCCCAGGACGTGGGGTTCTCTAGTGCGCATGGGGACCCTGCAGCGCCACTGCCAGCTCTTCTGTCCCTCGGCCATCGCCACGCGCACCTTCTTCTGCCTGTTCTGCCATATCCAGGTGTCTCCATGGATTTACTCTCTCGCCTTGTGCTCTCCTAAAGCAGTAAATTAATTACTCCTGGGGGACTACGATTGACACGTAAATGTGTTTCCCCTCATGACACTTTATGGGGTTCTCTAGAAAATAAAGGCAGCCCAGTGATTAGGAGTCCAGAGTCTGGAGACAGGGTCTGAATCCCATCTCTGTCTATGAATTGTATGATCCTGGTCCAGTGACACATTGGCCATGTGCCTCAGTTTCTCATGTGTAACGTGGATTTAATAGCATCTACCTCTCTGAAGTGCTCTGAGGATTCAATGCTTTAATATTTTGTAATGTACTTAGAATAGTTCCTAGAATGTGGCAATTGCTTTCAAAGTGTTAGTTAAATAACTCTAAAGGGATAAAACTGCAATAAGAATTTAATGACTCCTCATGGTCAGTACGTGGGGAAATAAGTTTGGTTAAAATAGTCCTGCCTAGACTATCAAATCACATTTTTTAAGTAGTGTTTCTTCTCATTTTTCTTTCCAACCCACCCCACCAAGAACAAAGAGCACAGAAATTGGAACCATTGGGATTCAGTTAAAGAGGAAACCCTGTAATTTACTAGCTAAGAAAATGGTCTTTCTCTGGGACTCTAGCTCTTGCCCGTAAAATGGTGACACCTGTCAAATGTCAAATAAAATAAGACATGAACAAATAATTTGCAGGCTCCAGGGAGATGTACCAAGTGAGATTTTCTTCTTGCCTTCTCTGCTGCCTTCCCTTCACTTCCATTTTCTTCATAGTCTCATCATGTTTCTCTCCTCTGGTTTTTATTGTTTTCTTCTTTAAAAAAGTCACAGAAAATTTTATGAGTATGAACAACAACAAGAAAAATATAAAGTCAGGCGTAATCCCATCACTCATAATTAAATAATAACCTACAATGTGGTATGCATTCTTGGACTCTAAAAAATATTGTAGGAATTTAGTATTGTTTGGAACTTCCTTTATAAATTACTATATCATAACATCTTTCAAGTCCATTAATGGAAATTAATGATGTAAATTTTGAAGTTTTTTACCACTTATCCTGCACTCTAGCTTTGCAACCCTTTTCCTATTATGGAACATTTGGGTTTTTCTCATTCTCCTCTTATGAGAAATAACAGAGGCATGAACGTTATTACAGAAATTCCTTTCCTCCAGATCACAATTATTCTTGGAATTCCTAGAAGAAAATTTACAGCATCACATGGAATTCACATTTTTAAAACTTTGATATGGGGGAAGGAGCAGGTGAACTCTGGGAATTTGTGGGGCTGTGGTTACAGCTACATTGTTGGGAATGTTCTTTTGGCAAAGATGGCAGGGGAGGGTTACTGGTGCAGGTGCCGGGGGTGGGGGACATAAGGGATAGGGCACACCTGGGGCAAGCTTCTATGACAAGTGTTCATCTTGTCATAGTGTGTTATCTCAGTGGGTGGAGACCCACACAATAAACAAGAAAACATTAAACTCCCATCCTGGGGTGTCCTGCTATGTTTTAAATTAGAGGGACAAGAACCCCTCAAGAACAGAGGCAGTTCCCCCCCCCAAAAAAAAAACAGACCAATATAATATGTCAAGCCCTCAACATTATTGCAAGTAACAACGAATCTTATTCTTCAAAAATTTAAACGTAGTGGTTACCAAAGGTTCCGAGGGCAGAGGGAGGGAAGATTAGAATAGGTGGAACATAGGGCATTTTTAGGGCATTGGAATTGTTTTGCAAGATCTTGCAATAATGGATAGAGGTTATTTTAAATTTCATCAAAACCTATAAAAGCATATGGTGCAAAATGTAAACCATGTTGTAAACTATTGACCATGGTTAGTAGTAATGCTTCGATATTTGTACATCAGTTGTAACCAATGTACCATCCTCATGTAAAATGTTATTAATAGGGGAGGGTGGAAAAGGAGGAGGGTATTGGATATATGGGAATGTCCTATATTTTCTTTGTGACTTTTCTGTAACCTAAAGCTTCTATGAAGATAAATGAAAAAATAAGACTAGGGGAATATGCAGATGAAAATGTCACTGTACATATAAGATAACAGATCTTACAGTGATGAAAAATACAATGTCTAAAAAAACTTTATATTATTTCAAATTTTATTTTTTGTATTTTATTTGCTATTTTTAAAGCCATTATATTTCATTTTCTTATTAATTTTATTTGATTATTTTGTTGGCTTCATTTTTGAAGAGGTTTTGGATCACAGAAGGGTCACAGCAGTGGTGGGGAGGATCACTGGTGCAGGGTGTCAGTGATGGGGGGTGCATGGGAAGGGGTGCACCTGGGGCATCCTCTAAAGCATATGAATATGTTCAGGTGGTCATGGGTTGTTGTCTCGGTGGGTGGAGATCCATGCAATAACCAAAAGAATATTGACTTCCCATCCTGGGGAGTCCTGCTACATTCTCTCATAGGATAGCAAGAATCCCCTGAGTACAAGGACAGTGCCTAGCGAAGGAGGACAGACAATTACACCAGGCCCTTCACATTGACAATTGTACTTATGAACCACTTGCTGTGAAATTGAACTTAGCCTAGTATTATGTACTGCCTAATATTCCCTGGAAGCCTCCTTGTTCCTCAAATGTGCCTGTCTCAAGGCCAAACTCAGCATGTAAATGCACTACCTTCCCCCCAGCATGGGTCATGACTCCTGTGGATGAGCCTCCCTGGCATGGAGGGATTATTACCAAGTGCCAACTAGCAATGCATCTGGAAAAAGACCTTGACCAATAGGGGGAAATATTAAATACAAATGAGTTTTTATGGCTAAGAGATTTCAAAGTGAGTTGAGAGGTCATTCCGGAGGTTATCCTTATGCACATCTTAGCAGGATCTCATTAACTGCCACAGTAACCAGTACCTCAAATAGCAGAGCTCCTGAGCATTCTAGAGACATCGAGAAACTATAAGCAGGGCAGAAAAGCTCGGGAATTCAGCACCCTATCAGTGAGCCTTATTTTGGAATTTATGCTCCCCAGTGTATCTGAGTTAGATTCATTTACAGTTTCCCTATACATGGCTCTTCTGTACCTTTTATTTGAATCTACAATTAGTACTATACTTGTTAAATATATGTCCCAGAGACTTAACTCTTTGGCCCGTCCATGTGCCAGTTAAGCCTTGAATTTCAGCAGAGTTGCAACACCTACTCTCCAGTTCATTGGACTCACCCAGGACAACTAACAAGGAGATGATGATGGACAACAACCACTCCAAGAAACAGAGAGTGTCTGCAACTGCAAACAAGATAGTTCCATCCATCTGCCCCATGGGATCTAAGCTCCCTCTCAATTAGAGGCAGAGTGAGCATCACCATCCCAAAGCCCTCAAGACTGGGAAAGGAACAATGGACTAAAGTAGACTTCTTATTATTCTATTATGGACTTATTATTATTCTAGCAATGGAAGAAATTTTATCATTGATATAAAGGCAATGGCCACCAGAGGTTCTGAGGGGAGGGAGAGGTGTAACATGGGGGCATTCTCAGGACACTGTAATTGTCCTGCATGACATTGCAATGACAGATACAGGCCATTTTATATTTTGTCAAAACCTACAAAATCTGAGGGCAGAGTGTAAACTGTAATGGACACTATACTCCATGGTTAGTGGCAATGCTTCAATATGTATTCAATTGTAACAAATGTAACACACTAAAGAAGATGTTGTTAATGTGGGAAAGTGTGGGAGGGGGTGGGGGAAGGCATTCAGGAATCCCCTATATTGTTGATGTAACATTTACACAATCTAAAACTTCACAAAAAAATAAAAGAACTTTGATAGACAGTGGAAAAGTATTCTCTAGAAAGCTTGTTCTACATACACTCTTCCCATCAATATTTGAAAACTGCACATTTCCCCCTAACTCATTATGTTCTATCATCTTAAAATAACCAATTTTATACGCAAGAAAAATATATAATTTACGTTTCTTTGTTATTAGTGAAATTGAATATTTGTCAGATGTATATGCTTATTGGCCAATTTACAGCTCTATTTGTGAATCTCATATTTATGTCTTTTGTCCACTTCTTATAATTGGTTTATATGATATTTTATTTAAAATAAAGGTTCCTTATACAGAAAGGATAGGAACCTGTTGCAGTCTCATAATTTTTCAAACTTTTTTCAGTTTGCCATTTGCTTTCAATTCTTACAGAAATTTGAAAGGACAGCAAGTTTCATTTCCACGTTGATTTGCTTGTGTTGGTTTTAGCGGCTGTCGCCTCTGGTGTTGTGCTTGGAAGGGCTTTCTCCTCCAGACCTGATACAGCCATGTGCATATGGAGTAAGGCTCTCTCTTTTCCTTCTTTTCTTCTCTTCTTCCTGCCCGCATTTCTGGATTGCCCTAGACCACTGCCCGGGGCCCCAGGAACATGGATCTGTTTCTGGTTCTAGAATAAAGACGCTGCCAGCCTCAGCCTCCCCTGCCCGCCCCGCTGCCCTCATCGTGTCGTTTGGATGTCCCCGCAGGATTCAGCAGCAGACCCTTCAACCAGGGAGGGCCACTCGCAAGGCCCTTGCTTCTCAGAGTGGATTACAAAAGAGTCTTGAGTTCCAGCTCTTTTGGTCTGCATTTCCTGCTCTGTTTCACATTAAGAGACATCAAATAAAACTCCTTACCTTCATTTCTATGAGTTTCCAAAGAAGAATTTGGGGAGATACATCACAACTCATAGTTTTTCAAACGTTCTTAGTTGTTAGGAGACTGAGCAGTTCATAAATTCACCCTCCTAAGGAACTGTTTTACATATTTGAATTTCCAGCATTCCTTCATGAAGCAGATAGGAAATGCTTGATTGGGAATATGAGCCATTTTTAAAAAGAATTACGGCAAAACTGTGGCAGAAAACCCAGTCTCCCAGCCACTGCATCTGCTCTTTACCTGTGAGAATCAGTTTGGTTTGGGGGAAGCAATAAATAAGGGTGCCACGAGGTCAAATCCCACCTCTGCCACCACCAGGCTGCGTGACCTTGGGCAAGGTCACTTCCCAGGCCTCAGTTTTCTGAGATGTCGATATTAATACTCATAATCGTTCCCGGGATGCACTAAGCCACTGTGCCGGGCACGGTTTGTGTACATGACCTCCCTCAATCCTCACAACAAACTAATGAGACCAACACCATGTTTTCCCCACTTTATGGCTGAGGAAACTGAGGCACAGAGATCAGGGTCATCGTTAGAAAGTGAAAGAGTGGGATGTGTGAGAACAGGTATTTTGACGGCAGAGCCAACGAGTTCAATTTAATCCCGGTGTAGACGCACCCAGGGAAGTGCTTGCTTGCTGCACACAGAGAAGGAAGTCCCAGAGCCGCGCCCCTGCCGTCCCTCTGGGTCAGGGCCCTCGGCCTACCTCGCACGGTCGCCAGCTCCCCGTCCGGGTGAGCCATGCACTGCATGGCGGTCGCCCCGACACAGATCGGCATGCTGACCCTCTGCCCCAAGACAGACGTTGACAGGTCGATTTCAGCCACGTTCTGGAGCATCCGTGGGTACAGCTTCCACCTGGGGTATGTTTCTTTAATCAGAATTTTAAAAATATATAACAAACGCTTCGATGTTACATTTTAGTATTAAAAAGACAAAATATTCTTGTATTTCGCCATCGAGCAAATTTCTTCACAAAGCTAAAGGAAGAGTCTCCTTTCAGTGTTTGTTAGGATGGAAAGGTAGCAGTAAGATAATAATGAATCCCCAAGCCTGTTTTCATTAAGGTATAATTTACAAAGAGGAGAATTCAGCCAATTTAGTGTACAATTCTATGAGTTTTGATAAATGCACCACCAGGATACAAATTAATTGACTCACACCCCCCCCCCAAAGTTTCCCCATCTCCCTTTGTAGTGAAACTCGCCCCCCACCCCAATCCTCTGGCAACTGACGTGGTAATCGTCCCTGTAGTTCTGTCTTTCAAGACTGTCATACATGTAAAGTGTGGAAATGAATAGAGTGGTGGTAACACGTTACAATGAGCATTACCCACACTGTTGATTTATAAATATGATTGTGGATGAAAAACGTACCTGTGGACATAAATGCCCATTGAAAGGAAGCTAGAGAATAATATAAAGACTGAAAAAGTGATTTTGGTGGTGGATGAAGTGGTTGATATTAATAGTACAAATATAAGAATGTTCTTTACAAAGTGCTAAGAATATGGTGATACACAGGAAAATTACAACTAATGTAACTTATTGACGATAGTTAACAGTAATATTGTAGTATTTTTGCAGCAATGGCAAAGAAGATTATAAATTCTAGGACAATAATATGGGGTTTAAGGGATATGGGTTTTTCCTTTCCGAGTAATGAAAACATTCTAAAATTGACAGAGGTGATGACAGCCCGGCTCCGAGATGAAAAGAGAGGCTCTGAATCGATTGTACAAAGCATGGGACGTATAACACCGGGAACGCTGTGGTGGGAGGTAGACTGTGGTTAGCAGAACAAATATGAGAACATTCTCTCATAAACTGTACAAATATATAGTACTAACACAGGGTGTTAATAACTGGGTGGGTTGGGGGCTACAGTTAGTAGTAATATTGTGACGATGCTCTTTCATAGACTATGACAGATGTTTGACAACGGTGTAAGATGGTGGTGGTGGGGTGATGTACGGGAGCCCTGCGTGATGATACGCATGTAAATTCACACGCTTTACTATACACTTATTGTTTATGGATGTTCATGTATGAATTACATACTTCAATAAAATTTTTGGATGAAAAGAAGAATGTCATGTAAATGGAGTAATACATATGCAGCCTTTTGAATCTAGCTTCTTTCACCCAGCATAATGCATTTGAGATTGAGCTCATGTTTTTGCATGTATCAGTAGTTCATTCCTTTTGATTGATGAGAAGTTTATATATCCATTTCCCAGCTGAGGGGCAATTAGAATGTTTCCAGTATGGGGAAATTACAAATAAAGCCATTATAAACATCCACTTTCATGTTTCGTGTGTGTGAACATAGTTTTTTTGGGTTCTTTCTTTTTCACTTTCCCCAAGCCATTTTGAAGATGATACACAAAGGCATGGAGGATAGACAAAAGTTGATGGAGATGGGCTGTGTCTGCTTTTCGTGTTTGTTTTTTCATTCTTTTAAATAATAGTAGCTTCAGGCTACCACATTTAATATTATAATTTGATTTCTTCAAAATCCCCAAACTGAATGCTATATCCATTGAAGTGTGATAATAACAGAAGATAATTTTTTCAATATAATTGAAGCCTTTTCCTCAAAAATGTTATTTGGCAGACTGGAATTTTGGCTTAAAGAGTTTTTGACTCATGCACATTATTTTAAATAACTTTTATTCTGTGTTGGAATGAAAATTACCAATAAACCAGCAACCAAAAATGCACTAGTAAAATTTTAAAAACTAGTTCTTTTCCCTCCTAGTAAAATTTATATCTCATATTTGTTGGGGCTTATTTTTCTCCTCATTAGTAACTGATTAAAACTGAAGAAAATACAGGTCTTTTTCTAACAAGAGATACTGCAGTAATCATGTGTCAACACACACATCCGTAACTAACCAGCATTCACCTCCCACCACCCAGATTTAACTCAGTTTCCAGAGAGATCAAGACATTAATAAATATGGTTAAGTGTGATTTAGTAACCGAGTGACCAAAATAAATTGAACCTCCAGCTCCTTAATTGAAGCATATTTCCTGTAACAGAAGAAGAAATTTTGCCTGACTGTTGCTTTGTGGAATGGCTAAGGGTCTGTAATCTAACCCTTCCTCATGTAATAAAGTAAAAACATCCAGCCTCGAAAAGCACAATAAAGAAGTTTTACGGTGCGAATTCTCTGCAATTCCTTTGAACATCATAATTGTCATTATTTTATGTCACACCACATGCTTTGTTGCTTGAAGTCTTTTCTTCTCAACTGACCCTCACAGCATGCTTCTTTGATCTCCATTTTGAAGGGGGAAAGGCAGAAGCCTTGAAGAGAGTTTTTATTACCAATCATCTCTAAGTGTGTTATTAGAAAGAGAGAAAAAGATTTTAATGGTACCCATTGGCATGCCAGCCTTGGAAGGCATTAATATTTACTTACGGCTGGAGAAACAATGAAAATTCTTTATGAAGAGAACACACAAAGTTGCAGGGCATCTGGTGTGTGTGTGTGTGTGTGTGGTATCTAAAATGCAGAAGAGACATTCTTCAAAGTCAACAACTTCTTAACAGGGAAGCGTCAGTCCTCCCCTGGCAGGGCTGCAGCTTTACACTTGTCCACTTGGTGGCGCAGTGACTTTATAACTCTGTTCTCATAAACTATTTTCCCATAAACTATTTTCTGTTCTGAGGATATGACAGAGATTCGTCAACCAAAACACGAAATGCAAATTCCTAGGCAACGTTAGAGAAAATCAGTGGAGTGAGAAATTCTGTGTTCTTTGAATAGCCCTCCCCCTTTCGGTATTTTCCAAAGAACAATTACAACTAAACTCGTCAGTTCTAATAGCTTTCCAAGCCACATCGGAACCCTAATGTAAGGGATTTTCCACCTAAAATAATAGCTTACTATAACTTTAGACTATGCTAGCATGGGTTTCAACTTTGGTAAAAGGATATGGAGATTCACAAAAGAATTGAGCCAACCAAATAATAAACATTTTTCTAAGGATGGAAAATAAGATGCCCGAGTAAAAGAAGTGGGGTGGAGGGCAGGGATTCTTTAAGAGCACCCATACTTCACATCCAAAAAAAAAAGACTCCAGTTTAACCTTTGATCAGGATATCTGCACTCCCCAAGAAGACGCTTACTCAAATTGCCCAGCTGTAAAGCTGTGTGCAGTTAATGGATGACACCTACCGGGCACAGTGAATTAATGTTTTATAAGTCCCAGAACACACTTATACTGCACTCTGATTTCTCCACATTAATTAATTGTGGTAATTTTTAACTCTAAGCATTAAAACATATAAAACTTAACCCACATTTTGTAATCTTACATTTTTAGTGTTTATTTTCAGTATTGCAAGAGCTTTAAAAGTTTCAAATAGATTATTATCAACCTCTGAGACATCCTGCTAAGGGATCAAGGAGGGCAGGAATTTAAGTCTGAAAAGATAAGGCATGGTAAGCGTATTTAAACAGTTAAGTCGTTTTTTAAAAAATTCCTCACTGTTATAAAAGAGTGATCCTGGAGTGTGCAGGCAGGTTTCAGAAGGCTCATGAACACCCTGAAATGGTGTGTGTGTGTGTGTGTGTGTGCGCGCGCGTGCACAGGTGTGTCAACACTCATCTGGGTGAAGAGGACACAGATTTGAGGTTCTCAAAAAGAGTTTGAAGGGGAGGAGGGAGTAGAGAAGGAGGAGCAGGCAAAGAAGACGATGAAGAAGAAAGATTATAAGCCCCTGCAATAGAGCTGGGATATGAAGTCTCTTTCCCTGTGAATCTTCAAAAATAAGAGACAACCAGCTGTTTTGCATAATACAGGAGCAAGAAAAGGACCTGTTAGAGAGACTAGCAGAATGACCCTGTGACAACTAAGCCAATGAGAAGAATACTGAAAATGCCATGGGTGAGTTCATATTGCTTCTCAAATATTACTTCTACCCATCTGTGTCAAGAAATAACTTCATTTTTTTTGAAATCCTGAGAGCTTCTAAACACCCGACTTGTTGAATTTTTTTCCCTGTCAATGAGCATTTCTGAGAAAGTGACAAAATATATGCAGACCACAGCTGAGGAGGATGAGCCCAGCTAACATGTAAGCAATGAAGGACTGTCCTTTTTCAAATCAATTCCAATCAGATAAAGCTGTGCAAAATGTAGCAAGCTGATATTTGCCCTGCCTTGACATGTTTGTATTAGGAAACTCTGTTCTTCTGGTTGGTTCTAGTGTTTAACTTTACACCCTATTTTTTTATCACAATACTATGAGTCCCAATTCTTACCCAGAAATGTCTCCAAAGTATATGCTGGGCTACATGAGTGTCCCATGTCCTCGGAATTCCAAAACATGGTTGTCAGAGCTGAGCGCAGAGAGAGCAAAGCTGTAACTCGGGTTGAGCTTTTGTTGTACTCGTAGGTGTACATGGTGGGGTGTGGGGTGTAAAATGTCATAAACATCGTTGAAACGACCTGACATGTCACAGCAGGCTGAGGTGTGGTTGCTTAGGCAGTCTTCATTTGAATCAGAATAAGAGATTGCAGATGGATTTCCTTCATCCCATCAACCCACAGCTACCACTACTCGGGCAGAAAATCTATTCTTAGTTCCATGTGATCAGCTGGATGGTCAGCTAGAAGATACCAGGTGAGGAATCAAAGGTAACCAGCAAGTTTTACTGCAAAAGCAGAATTGAGATGTTAGAGAGGCCCTACATTCGCAGCAATAAAAACTCACGTGGTTGATAATAAAATGGAATCAGCCATCCTCCAGAGAAAGTTGGTGATTACAGTGGTTTTTTTTTTTTTCTTTAAAGCTGAACAAAAGAGAATGATCAAAATTCATTGCAAAAGTGGCCTTGCAAACTCATTACTTGCACCTGTCGCTAAATTACTCCATACATACACAGGATGGGAACACTCATTCGGATGAGCCAGGGGGTCTTTTCCAGTGACAACGTGGAAGTAACCAGAGCGGCTTGCGTCTCACGTCCAAGTTTCTAGAACTTCTAGGACTGTAAAGATGGCCCTTCTAACCCAGTGTACCTCCTTGCTCCCTCCATAAAGATCTCCACTGGGCCAGTTGTCTTGGGTCCATTTTGCATCAATGCAACAACCAGCATTACGGCTGCCAAAGGTCAATGCACAGCCATTGGAATGTAAGCTCTTATGGACAAAAGCTGCTCTGTGCTCGGCGTGTAGTATGGAAGCCCAGGAGGTGCCTAAGAAGTGTGAGTATTTAACGAGCCTGTGAGAAGGGGTGAAGGGCTGGTGCAATGGAGAAGGTGGTCATCTGGTCATCCTCACCTGAGGGATGCTAACAGACACCAACCCCACTTAAGGGCCAGTGATTTCCTTGGTTAAAATGCCCTATTTGGGTTTCACTATGTTACCTGGTGAAAAGAGGTGAAATGGGCTAAAGAAAGGGCCTCTTTCAAAAGATCCAAAACTTTAAACAGTGATGGAAAGGAACATACAAAATTGTAAACCTCCCTGAGACAAACAATTCCATGCCATCAAAATAAAACAAGGAGAATCTTTTTTTTTGGTAAAATGTCTTCTTTTAAACATGATTTTTTAAAAATTAATTATCTTACCTGGAAAATGCTGCGATATTATCAGCCAAGGTTTCTTGATCATTTGCCCCAGATCTATAGTAGTCATAGACAGCCTTCGGAAGCACTGACTTAGCATGTTGCTCATAATCGTTGACGCAAAGTAGACGGGTGAACATCTCTGCAGGTTATTGCAATCCCAGTTTTCTTCTTTCTGTATTACCTGCGACACCCTGACAATTCCATCGTCAATCATTAATAGATTTTTTTTCTAAAGTTCAGATTTGGTTCTCCATTGCTTACACTAAAGAGAACAAACAGTATAAGCTTAGACTTTGAAATTTCCCTTACAGTTTGTCTGCCAAAAAAGAGCTACACTAAGCCACCAGAAGTTGGGGTTGAATAGGCAGCAGGGAGGGATTAGGTGTCCAGTTTGGGGGCCACACACAAAACTCAAGGACTTAGAGAAGTAACCTCATAAAATCACTCTTGGCTCAGTCCTGCCATGTGTAAAAATGCTTATGAAATGAATGGGGACACCCAGTAAAAACAAGGCTTCTACACAATAGGAATTTTAAGTGATTATAAACATTTAGCTGTAAAAAGGAACATGAAGGACAATTTACAGTCGATTCTTAAAGAGTCCTATTTCTCTCTGGCTAGGACATGGAGAGGTGCCATCCCAGAAGAACTCGGCTCAATCTAGACGTTTCACTCAATCATGGAACCCCTGGGGAAGATTTGCGTTAATGAGACACGATTGGGAGGGGATGACTTGGCATTGCCGAGATCGGGGGTTCCTTCTGGGAGCCTCCACTTAAGGCTACTCACCAACTGCACAGCAGCCCAACTCCAACTGCTTCCCCCTGCGCGAGCACCTTCTCTGTAACATGGAGCCCGTCCTTCCACTCACGTGCCGGCTCAAGCGCCAGGGAATCGATGCCCTGCAACGACCCTCCACGGATGACTTAAAGGAGTTGGTGCACAAATGCCCCAGGCCCCCCACTCTGGTGGGAGCACTCTAAGGGGAGTGCTCCACTCTAAGGGGAGTGCTCCATGCTCCAGGCTCTGGCTTCCCACGGAATCAGCGGGTTCATAACACAGCCTGTCTTGGGTGCTTCCTCCATCCCCCAAACAAGCCCCTTGCCTTGCAGTGTTTGCTCCTTCAGGTGAAACCAAGAGGAGAAACAGTAATGCCCGCCCTGGGAGGTGTCCGCGAGGACTGGATGGCGTGTCATCTGTGAAACACCTAGTGCACAGGAGGTATGTCATACCAGCCAGCCTGCCCCTCTCCTCAAACGCCTGGTGAATACATTTCATCCAGAGGGTTGCCCAATGCCCATGATACTAATTAGCAATAGCAAAGTGGAACTGAAAAGGGAAATTGTTAACTGTGTGCAATGGGACTAGAGGAAGAGGGGTCCTGCCTGTCACTCCAGCCCCACACCCCCCCAAGCTGGTCTTTAAACGCACACCAAGTTTGCTTGAACTTATCTCGGGGCTATTGCACTTATTTTCTTTTTCTGCCTGGGACATTTTTCAGCTATGTATTAAAATGTCTCTTTCTCTCTAATAACTCAAGTCTTTGCAAAAGTATCATCTCCTCAGAGAGGACTTTCCTGATTTCTTGTTTAAAACATCACTGTTGGAAAACAGATGTTGCTCAGGTAACTGGGCTCCCACCTACCACATGGGAGGTTGCTGGTTTGGGTCCTTGTGCCTCCTAAAGAAGACAGCGAGCTGGCACGATGAGCAGGTGTGGCAAGCTGACACAACAAGAGACACAAGAAGAAAAAACATAATAAGAGACACAACAAAGCAGGGAGCAAATGTTCCTGGTGCCTCCTAAAGAAGACAGCTGATTCAATGGGCAGAAGCAGCAAACTGACACAACAAGATGACGCAACAAGAGATGCAGGGAGGAGAAACATAATGAGAGACACAACAAAGCAGGGAGTAGAGGTGTCTCAAGCAATTAGGAACCTCCCTCCCAAATCAGAGGTCCCGGGTTCAGCTCCCGTTGTCTTCTAAAGAAACAAGGAAGATAAAAAGACACAGCAAGTGAAAAGAACGAGGAGGTGGGGAAAAAGAAAATAAACAAAATAAATCTTTAAATAAAAATAAAATAAAACATCACTGTTCCATTTTTCTTCAAGGCATCCATCATCAACTGGCCATGGGTTGCTTTGTTTGCTTGTTTGCTTCTTGTTTCTTCCTCCAAGAACACAAACCCGTGAGGACATGGTCACTGATGAACCCCAGTGCTTGGAACAATGCCTGGGATGGCAGACACCTAAACAGTATTTGTTAAAAGAGAGAATAGCGAACTGCTCGAATATTAGAACTGAACTCGCAGCCCGTGTGTAGAAACTTTATCAGACACCCTGGTGCACATTTTATCTGCCAACTTAACTCCTGAGTCTGCTCTTTTATCCAGCTTGCTTTTCCTTACTTCACGTATCCATTCACACCTTCTACAGGTATTAAACCTAGTGCCACCGTGCAGCTAGAGCAACTGAGATGGCGAGGCAATTTCCTCCTGTGTAAGGAAACTTAAGCAGACCAAGCCCTGGTGAAAATAAAGAAGAGAGACAAGGGAAGACAATGCTTCGAGCCAGTGGCTCTCAATCGCGTGGTCCTGACAAGCAGCATCACCTGGAACTTGTTGGAGATGCAGATTCTCAGCTCCCACCGCACAGACGGGAACCTCCAGAGGTGGGGTCCGGCCTCGGGTGGGAACAAGCCCTCCGGTGCTTCTGATCCAGCCCTGCTTGATACCCACGGCTGCGTGGATTATAAAGGGGGCATTTTTTAAGAGTCTTGAGTTTTAAACATAATTCCACTCAAGTCCTGGAATATTGCAGTGTGATTTCCCTCCCTGGATTTGGGTTTTTGCTGGCTTTCTTTTTCTTTTCTTCTCTTTTCTTTTTGAGAATATCCAATACTTTCTTGCCATTTCAGCAACACATAATCAAACAGTCCATCTCGCCTCTGCAGGCGTTTTATGAAAGATTAGGTAAACTCAAGCTACAGTATTTTCCAAAACTGAAGTCCATGCTTTGTCTTTAATTAAGGGTCTTTTATGGTACAAAAATTAACATTTTTAAGGAAGTGGAATTTCTCAGGCCTTTTACTCGAGGTTTGGGCTCCGTGGTCTTATTTAGACAGCCCTTCCCTAAACACAGGACACAGAAGCATCTCCCGTACCTTCCCCCTCTGGACTAGGTCTCTGTGCTCTGCCAGCCCGTCCTCCGACTGCACTTCCTGTGGGCAATCACAAGACCTGCTCTTCACCAGCATGCCATGGGTGGATCTTTACTGGTCATTTCTGGGAGAGAATCTGGTTGCTGGTCGAGACCCCCCGGGGCTCTCTTTTCCTCTACCAGAGTGATGATATCCAAATAGCAGCAGCTCCGTCAGCCTGAGCCCCCAGATGCACCACCCCAGCCGATGGCTACGTAGCAAGCGCAAGAAATAAGCCTTTGCTGTCTTAAGACACTGACACTTCGAAGTTAATGCAGCATAATCTAAGCCATCCTCTATAATAATACATAGTATTACATACTACATGACAGTATTAGGAAAAGGGGCAAATAAAAAAGCTAAAATGCTATATATATATACACCTGTTCAGGGGCCAGGAGGTTAGAAATTTGTTGTTGAAGGCAGGCAGGATGGAAATGCACGCCATGCAGGTATTGATTTGTTTTATTAAACAAATAATACTGCGTTCTGCCTTCCAGGCAGAAAGTGGAAAGGAGGTGGGAAGGGCAAAGAGTGGAGCTGGCAGGTGAGCGGGGCCCGGAGAGGATGACGGGAAGAGGTAGGCGGTAGAGAATAGGGCTTCCGGCTCTCACACCTAAAACACACACCACCGGGGAACCACACTATACGAATATGAACTTTAGCCATGGCATTTGTTTCCCAGGGCCCAGGAATAAAATATTTGAAATATCTCTGCTGCACCCACATTTATTAGTAGTACTTTACAAAGACTGATGGGCAATATATTAATATTAGAGTTACTAGTGGAGGAGGAAGCTGAAGCACTCTCTACACCAGGGGCTCTTAACCCCTTTTGTTTCACGGACCCCCTTGCCAGCCAGGTGAAGTGAAATACTGCTGTAATTTAGTTGTTGCCTACATTCCTACTCAAAGGAAATGCTAGATTTCAGTTAGAGGTCAGAGAAAATAAAGACAGTAAGTTGATTTTTTTTTCCCCAATTCAAGCTCACAGACCCCCTGAAATCTTTCCCCAGGCCCCTTGGGGGTCCATGGGCCCCTGGTTAAGACTGCCTGCTCTACACAGGCCAGGGCAGTGGGTCTAGTTTCTCACCACTAAAGAAAGATGGCCTCATTTTTTATTTCCATCTGCCTCATTCCATTTGAAACCAATATTTCTAAAGAGGTAACCGCCCTAGAGATTGCTTTTCATAAGTAATAAGTAATCTTTTCCAATTTTGCCTTAGCCTAAGATCTGTTTTGATCAGTGAGCTTATATTACTATAAGTTATAATGATATCATATTAGGTACAATATGGCACATGATATGCAATTTATCTCAATATACTGTATTGAGTGAATATAGTTACAGTCAAAAGCAAAGAGATTAGATTATTGTAGCCTGTGATGCTAAATGTTGGAATAAATGCATCATTTCCATTCAGAATTTTTAAAAGTTAAGGTTCAATCCTCCTATAACGAACATATCTCACACTGAACTATTATTTATTTTTTCTATTCATTTACTGGGATGAGCATGTGTGTGCATGTCTGTGTGTTTCATGATTTTGACACTCAACATTAAAAGAAAAACCTGGATTTGAGGATTCTATTCTGGCTCTTATCAACTGCAGTTTTGTAATGTAATCAGATACTATCAATGAGGGCAGAACAGAAATTCTGAGAACTTTCATAGCGTCCAACTGTAGCATCTGATGCCACAAGAATAGAAAGATTTTTGCCTCTCAAGTTTCCCTGTAAAATTATTATTTTTAAACTGCAGGATATTATAGTTTCTTAGATTGAGAATAGATAAAATAAGCCAGGTCACTTGGCTGTTTGAAATCCCAAAGGAAAATTTTTTCCACTTTGTACAAAGAAGATAGACACATTACACTTCAACCCTGAGCCCCAGCCCTCCACAGAGATATTATGCTCCCCAGCCAAGGCAGGGAAGTGAGATTTTCTCCTGAGTAAAAGCCTTTTCCCCGGTAATCCCATCCAGTGGCTGTCAAGTTCAAAGAAAGACTCTTTCAATCTATTGAATGAGAATTTTGCTATCCCAGCTCTCTCCTTAGAGATGAACAACAAAATGCACGTTATTATAAATTTAACTCATGCCAATAGCTTCATTATAATCAGGAGAAAACGACTACTTTTCAACTTCAGTGCAGCACCTGAATGAGGTACAGCCGCCAAATGATTTCCAGAAAATCCCTTTACCTTTTTGATGATTTTCTCTCTCATGGACAAGAAGTACAAAGGATTCTTAGACATGGGTGTGTTTAACAGTGGGCAAAGCAGGGCTTAGTACAGATAAGAGCTAAGAGATTTCATTATGCCATTGTCTCCTTCTAGCTTGGAAAGAAAGACAGCCATGAAAAAAAAAAAACAACTTAGTCTGTGTTTCTACTGAAAGGGTGGCCCATTCCTGGGGCTTAAAGAGTTACAAGGAAAGGTAGGAAAAGAGGAGAGGAGAATGGTGAAATTGGAACAGAAAGACAATTGGAAAATTCCATCTTCACATACAGTAGTGTTTTGTTGTTTTGTGTTTTAGGAGGTACCGGGATTGAAACGGGGACCTCGTACTTGGGAAGCAGGTGCTCAGACCACTGAGCTACACCTGCTGCCCTCTAGTGGTTTTTAAGTTCATATCTAAAGACATTTGTCCTGTGGCCTCTGGAGTTCTGAACTCTTCCGGCACTTCTGAAAACAGGATCAACAAATTAGCCCCTGGTGTTTTCTCACAAGACCCCAGCTCACCAACTCCTATGGCCTCCTCCTTTCTGTCTCTCCACATCTATCTCTTCAGTTCAATTAGACCTTGATGGGAACCTGCCAGCCCCGCATTTCCAAGCCCTTTTATCCTAATAGGATTTTCTGGAAATCATTTGGATATGGATCATACAAATTATTCTGCTCCTTCAGCTCTCAGTAACGGGAAAGCATCTGTTAATGAGATTTCAGTATTGATAGACACTGACATTTCCAGAAAGGAGTAGACATCATTTTCAAAGTGCAGGAAACAATTTCTCAAATGACAGATTCAAAAAGCACAGGAAATAGAAAATGATGAGTGTAAAAATTATAGCAATACAGGCAGGCATTTATTTTTGACCAATATTTCTAAGCATCAATTAAATGTACTTTTATGATTTTTCCAATCTAGAGCCAGTACCTATTGCTGCAAAAATCAACACTCATTCGGATTAATTAACTCCTGACCATAGAAGATACTTTTATAAAATTCAAAAAACACTGGAATATATTTAAAATGAGCAGTACCTGAAATTCAAGCTCAGCTTGGGAGACACATAATGCATTTGGTATCTGCTTTCCTCATGTCCCTTGATTAGCACACTCACAGAAAGGCAGAAAATTCTAGTATTTCCCAAAATGGGGTCCATGGATCACTAAGAGATATTCCTTGACTGAAAGCATCTGTGTATAAGAAAAAAAAAAAAAAGTGCTTTAATGGAAAAGTGAGATTGTTCACATCATACCCTTCCCAGTTAAGGGCTTCTATTGCTTCATTCCCTTTGAATTTTCTAACCACTGTTTAAGTTGTGGATAACTGAGAGCAAGGCAAAATAATTCTTGTTTATAGACATGCAGATTCTGTCCTGTCCTGTAGAGGCAAGGGACTTCCCTTTCCTCTTGTGGAAAAAAGAGATTTGCCTCCTTGCATATTCATTTCAAGTCCTAATCAATACATTTGTCAGTTTTCAGCCTCTTCTCTGAACTGGCTATAATGATGGGGGCTGTGGGTGGGAGGCTGTTCGTCCCTTCGTAGATAACTGAGCTGTCTGTCCTGACTTGTGGGTGTGGGGCAGTGAGAGGCTGCAGCCCTGCCCTTGGTGTCCATGGCAATGATTCTGTTGTAGAATTTGAGAGAGATTAAATTATTTGCATATAGAGAGGCCAGGACTCAGGAATGATTTTGAGAAGGAAAAATGGTTTATTGACGGCCGGCCAGACTCGGGAGCTTTCTGTTTCAATCCCCAGCCCCGAACAAGATTTTTGAGTCCCTTTTATACAGAGAGGAAAGGCCAAATGGTCCTTTTCAGTTCTCAATAGGCTTGAATTAGCATATATTTCCACATCTTAGGTAAGCTTTTAGCATGGACCTCAGGCATTCGATAAGCTTTTACCATATTTGGTTTGCATTTCCCCTGAATACTTAAAAGTTTATAGACCTTGCATTGTTAAACTGTTTCCTGGTCACCAAGGGCAGGACTGCAGCCTTTTATCATCCCACACCCACAAGTCACAGATAGTTTAGGTTATCTCTGGAGAGACAAAGAGCTTCCCACCCATAGCCCACATCAATTCCAGTCCCAGAAAACAGTTCATCAATGCAAACCCTATAAACTTTAAATATTCAGGGAAAATGCAAACCAAATGTGCTAAAAGCTTATCTAGAATGTATAAAGTCCATGCTAAAAGCTTACCTAGAATGTGGAAGATATATATGCTAATTCAAACCTATTGAGTGCTGAAACAAAGAACGATTTAGCCCTTCCTCTATATAAAAAGAACTCAAAATTCTTGTTATGGGCTCAGGTTTGCAACAGAAAGCTCCCGAGTCCTCCGTCAATAAACCATTTTTCCTTCTCAAAATCATTCCTGAGTCCTGGCCTTTCTATATGCAAATAATTGAACCTCTCTCAAATTTTACAACAATAACATCTACTGGTTCCCTTATTGGCTATGAGTTAAAATCTTTAACAAGTGTTCATTTTTACTTTTATATGTGAGTCATGATTTTACCCCTTTTTGAAAATTATCTTTTAACACATGTGTGTAAAATATATGTTTGGGAAAGGTTGTTAAAGAAAACAGAGCACTGGTCTGAGAATCAGAGACCCAAGTTCTACTCCAGACTGCCATTACTCACAGGACAGCTTTCTTTTCATTTTTTTTATTATGGAAAATTACAAACATTAAAAGTAGAGAGAACAGTATAATGGCCCTCCTTCCATTTAGCCACCACTTGGCTTCACAACTGCCAACTCATGACCAATCTTGTTTCTTCTATCCCCTTCTCCCAACCCTTCCACCACCACTGGGTTATTTTAAAGAAAATTCCAGACATCACAACATTTTGTATATCTCTAAAAGATCCTGGCTCACTTTTTAAAAAGCATAACCATAACCATAATACCATTATCATGCTTATAAATGAAGAACAAATCCTTAAAATCATCAAATACCCAGTTACTGTTCAAATTGCAACTTAATTATTTTCTGGCTCTGACCTCCCTTCTTTGGCACAGGGAGAGGAAATACCTAAACTCCTGTTCATTTTTGATGTATCATTTGAAGGCGTGTCTTATGGATGCCTTGCTCTTATGCAGCAGTTGTGCTCCTCAAAGATTGGGCTTGGTTTGAAATTTTAGAAATCATATCCCAGTTCATATGTTCCAGGAGAATTACTACTTAAAGAAAAACCAGCACTAAGTATTTCTGATTGAGCATCTCCCTTTAATGTGTTTGAATGTCTAGATCTACAGGTGTCAGCTTTCCTAAAACGAGGTACCACTTCACCATTGAAGTACTTTAAAGAAGTTGTATAAAATGACCATACTTCAAAGCACAGTTACAGAAAGAGGGTCTCTGAATTTCCCTGCAGGGCCATGGACATAGAAGTACCCTCTCATCTCTTTAGATTTGCCTCTAGGCAAATAAACATTTGAACCAACAAGAACCACTCTGGGATCAAGAGATGGAATTAATTTTCTTCACTGTTGGATTGGGTCGCTAGTCTAAAAATTTCATCTTTCAGGCATCATTTGCCCAGGTGCACAGCCCCCAGATCTGAAAAACATTGCTAATTCTTCTCTTTCCCTTGCAGTCTCCACAGCCAGTCCAGTCTCAAGTCTTATCAGCTCCACCACTAATGACCACTTCTATTTCTACCACCTGGGTACAAGCCACCACCTTCTCTCAAATGGACTGGTGACCAGAGTTGAACTTAAAACCTCAGTCAAATCATGTCACTCCCCTGCTTCAACTCTCCAGAAGCCTGTCGTCACACTTAGAAGAAACTTCATACTTCTTCACAGGTGGCCTTCAAGGTGTCAAAATAATCTGACTCAACCCCAAAATTTACACTTCATCTCCCCTTAATCATTTTGCTTGAAGGTCTCAAACCTATTCCAGCCCCAGGGCCTTTACAATTACATTTCCTCCTCTTAGAAATACTTCCCTAGATTTTCCTATGGCTGGCTCCTTGGCATTCAATAAGCTGCGGCTGGATCACTTTCTCTGAGAGGGCTTCCTTGACCACCGTATTTAAAATTGCATCCTCTCTCCCTTGTTCTACCCTTTATCCTGCTTTATTTTCTTCATGGCACTTATAAAAATCCGGAATTATATCATTTATGCATTTATGCTTGCTTATTGACTTTGGTGCCCCTACTGGAACGTGAGCTCCTTGAAATCCCAGGCTCGTCTCCTCCTCACTGCTGAGTCACCAGCGCCTAGAATGGGGAATGGCATACAGCGTGCTGAGGCAGGCTGGGCAGGGGCCCTCCAAAGAGGCCCACGTCCTAATCCCCAGAACCTGGGAATATGTTACCGTCCGTGGCAAAAAGGACTTTATAGATGTGATTAAAGTAAGGACCTTAAAATGGGGAGATTATCCTGAATTTTCTGGGTCGACCCTAAATATAAATACAAGGATCCTTATGAGAGGTGGGCAACAGGTCAATGTCATTTTGATGTGACAGTAAAAGCAGAGACAATAAAAGCAGAGTCATGCCCAGGGGCCAAGGAATGCTGGCAGCCGCTGGAGGCTGGAAGAAGCAAGAAATGGATTCTCCCCTGGATTCTCCAGGAGCAACTCAACTCTGCCAATATCTTGATTTTAACCCTTGAGAACAGTAAAAGAATAAATCTGTCTTGCTTTAAGTAACTTTGTTAAAATGTTATAGCTGTAATAGGAAACTAATACAGATGCATTCAATAGGAATGTGCTTAATGAATCAATCACTTGTTAGAGGTAACATAATGATTGAGAGCCCAGGCTGTAAAATAAGACTGCTTGGGTTAAAATCTCATCTCCTAGATGAATGAGATAATGCATGGAAAGCAGTTAATCCCCTCTCCCAATAAATGTCTGCTGTATTACTCTGTGTTTTCAAGCCTTAGCCCTGTAGTTCCTTGATGCTGGCTGCACGTTCAAATCACTTGGCAAGCACTGAAATGCTCGTGCTTTATCTCCCAAAGGCAGGGCCAGCCACCTAATTTGTAGGGCCTTATGCAAAATGAAAATGTGTCACTCCTGGCTCATAAATTATTAAGACTCTCAAAAAAAAAAAAACAACAGCAGGGAAGGAGATGTGGCTCAAGTGGTGGAGCTTCTGCCTACCATATAGGAGGACCCGGGTTCAATCCCTGGGACCTCCTGGTGAAAAGAAGAGAAAGTGTGCCAGCGCGGTGAGCCAGTGCCCAAGCGAATGCCCACATGGTGAGCCAGTGCCCGTGTGAGTGCCCATGTGGTGAGCCAGTGCCTGCGCAAATGAGTCATGTAGCAAGAAGATGACACATTAAAAGAGAGACAAGGGGAAAGTCAAGGTGGAGCGCAGCAGAAACTGAGGACGTGCAATTGACAGAGAATTCCCACCAGAGGTATCTAGGAACAAATCCTGGTGGATCCTAGAGGAGAGAAAATTAGAAGACAACACAGACAGCAAAAACAGCAGGGCAGGAGTTGGGGAAGGGGGAAAAATAAATAAATCCTAAAAAAAAAAAAAAAAAGCAACAGCTATGTTTTATTGTCTCTCTGGAGGTGATAGGGACAATATATTAATTTATGAGTATTGAAACCTACCCCCCAGCAAGGAAGAACATAGCTTTAGCCCATTTCTTTCCTTTTGCCCATGCTTCCACCCTAGACCTTACTATGCAATTTCAGAGAAGTCGGGGGCAGAGGGGGGGAGTGGAAGGAGGAACAAAAAAGGAAAGATTTGCAGCAGAAAAAGCTGAGATTTCTCAAAGAGGAAAATAGAGACACGTAAGTAAAGGAGGGGAAAAAACAGGAGCTCATGGAAAACTGCAGGGAGAAGTTTGTGGTGGAAGAGAATGGAGAATGAGGAAGAGGTGAAAGTTGAAGGGTAGCCCCTTGCATGAGAGAGTAGAATAAAATAAATGAGATGGGGCTTTTAAGAAGTGTTGCCCTTTTTTAATTTTCCAGAGATGAAGGTAATTATTTACATTTGTGGCTCCTGGGCTGAGCCTTTGGCTGGACAGCCTGGGCCACGTAGCCACTGGATTTAGACAGGTTACACTTTGGGAGGGTCTGTCCATATCTCTGGATTTGTGATGTAATAACCCAACGCACCTTGGACTAAATTATCACATGAACCAGTAGTGCATTTTTATTAAGACTCATGCAACAATGGAACAAAGAAATGGGGACTGAAGTGGGGGTTCTTGAAATACCAGAAAGCCAGAACAATGTGGTTGAGGTCTTGCTAAAATGAAAACCGTGATTTAGGGGGAAATGCATGGTTCCAATTTGAAAAGGCTTATGTAGCAAATATAATGGAATAAAACTGAGATTTTCTTTAAAAGAAAACTAAACTTCCCTTGTGAAATTGCAAATTGGACATTCTAGTTTTAAGACAGCTTAAAACTGCTTGGAGCAGTCAGAAGCTGCTGTCCCGCTCCACTAGTAGTGAACAGATTTATTCCAGAGGGATCTGGCTGCTGCTGCAGAACTCAAATTCAAGCAGACTTTGGAACCACTGGAACAGGCTAATAGCTCCCAGAAACTTAAGAAATGTGTGGGAAGTATTATGCCAAGGAAAGGCCAAATCAAAAAACCTTGTGTTGTGGTTTGAGCATTCCACTAAAATGATACAGACACAGAAACAGATACAAAAATAGAGATGCTAGCATCTAGAATCCTACCAGGGGTGACATGTGAAGTTAAATCCAGAAAAACTGCCACTGACATTCTGGACAACTTTGAAAAGATAAGAATTAAGAGGCTGGGAGTTGGAAACAAGAATTAAGTTTCCCTTGACCTGGGTCCCAGAAAACCTCCTATCGTGGGCTGCCTGCCAAAAGTGATGAAATGAGGTTTGGAGCAGGAAGGTAAGCAAGCCATTATTTGCTGGGTTTCAATCCTGAAGGAAGAACCACATGAATTCTCCCTATTGGGAAAGCTGACCTAGGCTGAGGAGGAGAGAGAATGGATGGGAAGGGGTCACCACAGATGCCTTGAGCAGGCTTAGGAAGTGTAAGTGATAACCAGGAGGCTCTAGCCCAGTTTTTCTTCTTGGGCAAGCATGAACAGACCAAAATCCTCAAAGCCCTGCAGAAACAGCTCTTTTTGCAGACTTCCAGTGTAAGGAGGTTTAAGTGATGAGAAGAGATTTAGAAGAACACAACCTGGGAGAGTCCATGTGGCGACGAACTGCCTGGCCAAACTTGGAGGACTGGATGTGACCAATGTCTGCTTTAGTTTGGAGAAAGGGAACATCTAGTAGTAGCCTCTGCCCTGGGGGTGCTGATGAGCAGAAACATCTTTCATAGATGAGGAATGAGGGCTGGAAGAGAGTAGCGATTCTCATGGGGAGGGGAGAATTGAATACAAAATCTGACATGCTGGCTCCCGGGGAAGTTCTCCATTCTCTGCGTCCAGTGTTGGTGGAGAGGATAATGGTGGATTTTGGCAGAGGGAGCGGGGCCTGACAGTTGCTCCTGCCAGAGATGCCTGGCAAGAACTTTGATCAACCCAGAATAAAACAGAGGAGTTGGGAGGCAGCAGCTAGAAAGCCCAATAGGCACAGAGACACAGTTGTCTTGACACATTCACAGCCTCCCTCCCAACTCCCAACCAAGGAGAATTCTGGCAAGACTATTTCAGCATTTACCACCTCCCTGGCGCTGTGACCTAATTGTGCAGAAGCCCAGATGGGGTATGTGTTTCAGAAAGAGTAAGATTCCCTTAATCTGGAAGGTCTTGGTTCAGGACCTTTTCAGACTATGACGATGGTGTAAACTCAAACTCCAGTGGGGTCAGGCCCATCACTATCCCAGAAAGCCTATTGTTTTTCAACACAGAAGCCATGCCAGGCTAGACAGGTTTTCCTGTAGTCTCCACGTGCTGGTGAGCAGATGTGAGTTTCATCAGGATGTAGCTGGGACTGTCCAGCCTCCTACAGCCAAGGCCCTGCACCCTATACCTACGTGGCCAATAAAACAAACCCTGATGACCTAGGCAGCTCTCACTGCCACCACCATCTCCTTATAGTTTTTGGCTTCTGTTAATTTTCACTTTCCTTTGAGCTCAGTTCTGCCTTTGAAAAACGATGTCAGTTATATTTAAGCCAACATTCCCTGCTCCACAATATTCTTTGTCAAATACGTTTTGGAAATGCTAAAGTCTAAACTCCTCCTTGGAGATTTACATCATTAGCCCATTAAAACAATTTTGAGACTCCTCTGACCACAAAACCCTTTTAGGCAGTGTGCCCCAAATCAATGTTTAGTTCACAAAACATGAATGAGGCAGCCCTCCTTGCCCATGAATAGACATGGGCTCCACTGCTTCTCATGGTAACTTCAACCTGTCACTAGGATAGTACTGTAATGGCAGGGGAGGGAGTTGTCTTGGTAGTAGCAGAAGAACAGACCTGCAGTTTTAAACTAAATGCTATTATTTGCTCACATGAATGTTAAAAAGCATAGACGAAAAAGAAATGATCTTATATGCCATTTAAAAGAACAAGTTGCTCTGTTAGAAGGTAATTGTATTCTCTCAGGATCAGTAGACTAGATGCTCCAGAGAGGGACCACATGACTTGACTCCCTATTTTATAATCACGTGGCTTTCCCCACAGTTTATTCCCATCTTTGGAAATCTTACAACTCTTGGATGTTATTAGCTAGCAGCGTAAGCCAATGGCCACCTTGTGCCTCTTGCCAGTAGAATGTAAAGTCCACAGAGCACACAGCACTGTTCAAAAGCCCTGGCATCTTGAAGAACAAGAACGGTAAAGTTCAGGACAGCCAGGATGAGGTCCACATGACTCGGCTCTCTCCAGCCGTGCGTACACGCATACTGATATTTCTCAGGAACTTGCTCTTTGCCAAGGACTGAGGACATAAATGTAAATAAGAGCACTGGCTCTCAGACGGCCCTCTCCTCTTCAGCACGGGGCAAGGCTACGTTTCCCAGCCTCCCTTTCACTTAGCGTGACCCGTGACTGCCCTCGCGGGGAATGGACAGACACGACATGCGTGCCTCTTGGCAGCCTAGCCTAAACCGCCAGGAATGTTGCTCCATGTTCTTTCCCTTTCCGACTGGGTGGGAGGGACATGGCCACAGTCAATTTAGCTGTACGTTAGGGACAGTAGAGGCTCCCTTGACCACTGCTACCTGGACTGCCTGCGCTGGACTAGGCAAAAAAGTTAATATTCTTATTCTCAAAACCCCTGAAAACTGGGCGTCTGTTAACACAGCCTAGAATACAGTTATTCACCTCAAGGAGGCCACACGCTCCAAGAAAGAATTCCTACATTGTGGAAGATTGCCAAAGAGCCTTCAAAATTGGGGCAGAGGATTGCATTTTGCAGTTCAGTGTTGTTGGCTTCAAAAACTGCAGGTTTTGTTATCACCAAGAATTTGAGACCAAGTTCATCTGGGCTGAGACACAACATAATGCATTTATTTCTCTGCATATGCAAAGTCAGGTATTGTGAGCCAGTTCCTCTGAGGAAGAGATTTGGGAATTTTCTTCTCACTACACGTTTCCCTACCATTTTAACCAAGAGAACAACCAAATCTCTGTTATTTTGGTCCAAAACGATATTTAAGAGTTGCTTCGGCTCTTTTGTTTTCCATTGCCATAGAGGTGGGGAAAGCTGGGAGTGCCCTGGGAGACCCCAGTAGACCTTCACACCGCAGAGGATTATCAGAATTCCCTGCCACATGCTACCCCAGACCTCTGGGAGAAAGGGAAGCTTGAAACATGTGCATCAAGTGTCAAAGGCAGCACGAGTTCAATTTAAGATTTACAATAAAATGAAGACATATAGGCCAGAGGATTGTGTATAATTGTGATCAAGAGATCTGCAATTCAGGCACTGTACCGCTTCAAACTCGCATCTTGATTTCCCATTCTAGTTGCTGCAGACACTCTTTGAGGAAGCAAAGAATACACAGATGAAGAGAAAAAGAACCAAATCTCACAAGGCTAAAGAACCAAGACTATTACAAAGAACATAAATAAATTTATAATGCATTGCAATACAAATAAGCAGTACTGTTTGTATAAAATTGCATTTCCATGAAGAAGCTGTTTATAATAAATGTGATTAAACTACATCAGAAACACATCAAAGTTGTATGAGTCATACATACACAATGTCGCAGTCCACACAAAACTTTAGAGAATAAGCCTTTGGAATGCCACATCCTGGTCTAAAGGTATTCGACTGACCTTTCTGCTTCAGAAAAGCCATCAAAAAGCCACCCCATCAGGTTTCATCAGACTTGTTAAGCCCCTATTTGGCTTTTTCAAGATAAACTATCATCTCCTCAAAAGGATCAAAATGTAGGACTAAGGTTTTGCACAATACATGTAAGAAATTTTCCAAAGTGTTGGTATACTTGACAGGACGGGCTGACCACATATTCATAACACCAGGCAAAGTAACACTTCAACACCAAGAAGGACAAAAACTCCTGATGCACTTTAGCAAAGCACCAGTCTCCTTTCGTCCTCTCGCTTCACGCCAACCCAAGGTTCTATGCGAAAATCTCAGGTTTACTATACTTCTTCCTGCCTTTTTGTGGGGATAGGGTGGGGGAGACTCTTTAATATTCTGTATCCTATAAAGCAACATATCCACTCCACTCGTGAAGGACTTGGTAATAAAAAATAAAAGTCACATACTAAGTACTTGCCTTAACAGACATTTTTATCATCTACACCAAAGGAGTTAAAGGATGTAAGTTTGGCAGACTGGCATATACCCAACAATGCCATAGCTTTTAACATGGTTTTTGCCAGTAAGAAAGGTCAAAATATGGCTTTCTCCACTGTCAAAAGCCAACCCTGCCAAAGCTTAAAATTTTAATATAGCAGTTATCTTGAAATTTCTTTATGAAGTTAGAGACCTGCACCTGAGCAGAGCAAGGCCCTGCTGTGTGAGCCCAGCCCGCAGTAGGCTGAATGCTGGCACTTCAGAGGGGGAGAAGTGGGCTTGCCTGTACGTTGCTTCCATACAAGCTTGCTCAGCACGTTAGGATGGTTTTTTATATCTAGGAATCGATGGACAATCAAAGAAACTAATAAAAAGGTAGCAAGAAATTGAAACTTTCTTTCCAATCAATGAAAGGCCCCCTGCTGCCACTGCCCACACATAAAGTACTGCACAACTGTTCCAAAACAAAGTTCCTTTGACTGAAAATCTGCCTAATTTATGTAAAATACTATTTTGCACTTAAATAATTGATATTGAAACACAGGAAAGCATGATTTTTCAATTTTTAAAATCATAATCATGTTTCCATGTGCCTGGCTTCTGGATTAAATATATTCTCTACGGGAAAAATCCATAAAATTCTATTGAAATGTTGATCTAATTTTAAGTTTAAAATACTTTAGGTTGAATTGTTTCCTTTAGTTTCATAGTCATTAAATACTGAAAATAAACCTAATGGCTTCGAGTTGAAAAGTTATTAAATGTGCATACCCATTGGGCTGTTTAGTTAAAACCCCATCTTTTGCCAGAATGTAAAAAAGAAAAAGAAAAAAAAAAGGAAAACCAGGAAAAAATGGTTCCACAGCAAGTCAAACTTTTAATGAGTCCTCTCCACCAAGATGTTTTTCTCCCCTCTCCAGGGTTTGTTTTTTTTTAAGTATGTCTGAGAAAGAAATTATATTTTTCTTATTACATATTTAGGCCCTAATTGGTGTCCGGTTGGAAACTGGCCCTCAATTTACAAAAAGCCAAGGTACATTTTATTTCTCATTCCTTCCAATCCAGTCATTTACTCCACTAAGAACAGGAATATTTTTGGGTAGGCATTATATGGAACAGCAAACCTATGAAACCTTTCTTATCCTACCTCTGAACCTGAACTTACTACCCTGAAAGCTGTTTCAGCTGCACTAAGAAAGCGAGTGGAAGGACGGCAGCCCCAGTGCAGCACTGGCTGCAGCTGCCTGGCTCCAGGTGGGAGACCTGCTTGGGGGAGGGCCGGGAAGCGCCCAGGCCAGGCCCTCCCAGCCCACCAGCCCTGTGACGGCGTCGCACACGGCTCACTGTGCTCTGAAGACCAGTCACCAGACCCTGAACGCGCTCAGGGCACCAGGGGAGGACAGGGTTCTGTCAGAACAAAAGCTGCATCTGAGGCTGGCAGCAGCCTTGCTCGCCCACACGAGGGCTGCCTGTTCCAGATGCCCATGGTGAGCCAGTGGCCTGGATGACCAGAGAAGCAGACTGCACACACGTTTTGAAAGGTGACAGAAAGCGCCCCTTAGAGGTGAGTGGGCATTGCCCTCCGAATCCTCAGGACTGGGGAATGGACGAGGGCTGGAGTGGACTCGAGGTTATTCTACTAACGACCTGCTGTGATTCTCCGCTGATGCGGAGGCGGTGGCTGCCGGAGGTGCTGAGGGAAGGAGAGGGAACAACAGATGCAACATGGGGACACTTTCAGGAGTTGGGAATCGTCCTGAATGGCACTTCAATGACAGATATAGGCCACTATATATCTTGTCATAACAAAACGGCAGGAGAGTGGAAACTACAATGTAAAGCATAATCCATGCCTAGTGGCTATGCTGCAAAATGTGGTCATCAGTTTTAACAAATGTACCTCACCAATGAAGAATGTTGTTAATGGGAGAAAGTATTGGAGGGGGAGGGAGTGGGGTATATGGGAATCCCCTACATTTTTTATGTACCATTTATGTAATCTAAGTATCTTTTTAAAAAAAAATTTAAAAGTGTATTTAAAAAAAAAAGAGATGACAGAACCTTTCCAAGTTTCATAAACCCATGAACCATGTTCCTTATTATTCTGTCTGGACCCAAGGGACAGAGGATCAACTTTAGGCATCTTCCTTCAGCTTGGAATCTTACTTGACGAATTTATTCTAACACATAAATCAGGTATGACAGAAGAGGACAGATGGATTTTTTAAAACCAAATTGGGTTCCCTGGCTACTTTTAGTAGGTAGAATATCGAGAGATTTAAAGATACAATTCTTTAGAAGATTAAGGAAGATGGAAAGGAAACCAAGTCTTTCATTTCCAGGACTGACCTTCATTAACTGTCACCAAAAGCCTGTCAGTGAAGGAGACCCAGAGTGGATTTCCAGTTATTTAGTAATAAGCGGTCCAGGGGCCAGGGAACCCCAGGAGATGGACCCAAGGCACGGTATTCCAGGTTTCTGTACAAGACCACCTTGTTCTGGCAAGACTTAGAGCAAAGTTGGCTTCAGAAAAAATACTGGTAAAGGAATTCCCTGGGGGAAAAAATCTCTACATTTTGGGGAAAAAAACCTTTCCTATAAAATTCCCACTTCCCTTTGAATCTCCAAAGATTGTGACATTTCATTGGAATTGCTTGGCAGTCCCAGCTTCCTGGGCCATGGTTCCTGGTTATCGAAACCCTCAAGTCAGAACCCACAGACTGGCAGGGGCCCGGTGGGCCCAGTGCAGAGTGTGCAGAGCGGGTAGCGGAAGAGGTGGACGAGAGACACAGCCAAGGTATTTACAGGGTGGACAGGACTTCCCAGCCCGTTTATAAAATCGTACCAAGGACCCTCTCCACCTCCATCAGGAAAAACGAGTTCCTGTACTGTGATGCTGACCAAGTCTGACAAAAATAAATACTCAGAGCAGGCAGAGGAGGTGGGACCTTGGGGCACGGAGGCCCCGGCCCGGCCTTGAGGGCAGCCTTGTCTCCAGAAGGTACCGCTGAGACGCTGAGACGCTGGAGCCCCAAGTAAACGAACCTGCTCCCCATCCCAAGCCCCCAACAGATCCTAATACCACTTTTGTTTTTTGTTTTCCTGATTGTCTTGCCTAAAAGATTCTCATTAACATACACGAGGCTTAATGCCCAAAGACAACATGACTGGAGGTCGTCCTTTGCCACAGAAGCGTCTCATTCAGGACAGATTACGGACTGAGTCTGAACTGCACACCAGAGGCAAGGCGCGCCCCCGGGATGCAGGGCGGCCCCTCACAGCTCGCGCGGGCCTGCGGGCTGGCCTCGGCGCTGCCGCAGCGCGTCCCCCGCCGCCGCGGCCGCAGCTCCCCCAGGCCCCTCGGGCACCGCCTCTCCCGGGGACGCGCCGGCCTGGCCTGGAGCCCCGGGATCGTGGGCCTCGGCCCGCTCCTCGTCAGCACCCGCAACCAGGCTGTCCTCCTCTTCCTCCTCCTCCACTTCGTCCTCCTCGCCGAGGTCCTCCTTCTCCTCCTCGTCGTCCACCAGGCTGTCCTTGTTTTCCTCTTCGTTGGAGTCGTCTTTCTCCTCCTCCGCCTCCTGCCCCTGCTCAGCCCTGGGCGTCTCCCCGGAGTGCTGATTCTGCTCTGGAGGAAAGAGAAGGACCACAGCACCTGTGAGTGCACCGGGGTGGCGAGCGATCACTGGGGCTAGCTGGGGCTAGCTGGGGCTGCCGGGGGGGCCCCCCTCCTCGGCTGCTCGCTCACAGGCCGCTCTCTGCTTGGCAGAGCCCCAGCCCTCTCTGTCCCTCGACGGGCCCGCCCTGCTGGCTTGGGCAGAGCACCTGCGCAGGGAGAGCGGAGGTTCCTGCCTGCTCTGTGCCCTGCACTTGGGGGGTGGGCTGAACAGAGCCGCCCCAGGAGGAAAAGCCCCCCTTTCCGCAGGGGTCCTACACTGATCAAACAGGAGCCAGCAAGGTGGCCAGAGGAAGCAAAAACTAAGACCCCCTGGGGGGAGCTCAAAGCCAGAAGGTCCCTGGACTCCTCAGTCCCGTGAGCTAATAAATTTGCCTTTTCTCCTAAGCTGCTTTGAATTGAGTTTCTGTTACTTCCAAGAATTGTAAGGAGCATAATATATTTCCTAATAATGTGTGGAAGGCGCAAAGCCTCCAAAACTTTACGAACTTAAAAGAAACATGTTAGTTAAACTCCCACATAAAACTCAGCAATTATAAAGTCTCAATAAAAAGCCTTCAAACAAATTCTCAAAAATAGTCAGGAATAAAGACACAAAGAACACCACCTCGCCCCAGAAACAGCGCCGCGGAGTGCAAGGGCTTCAGACTCAGACCAAACTGGGCTCAACATCCAAGTCCCCCCGCATGGCTGTGTCACGTGGGGCAGGTCACTCAGCCTTTCAGAACTCCTCTCATCTGTAGAGGCAGCTGGGCTGCTCCTAAGGACTGGGGACAGCCACACGGCAGGGGTCAAACTGAGATCCCTCCACCCTCTCTGCTCCAGCATGAGGGAAGGAAAAGACACAACTGATTAACAAGGGCATTTTCCTAAAGAGAAAAACAATTGCTAAAATGAAATATTCTCTAATTTGAGAGGAAACTTAAGAATTTTTGTTCAAATCTATCCAGAAAACTTATTTCCAAGAATCTTGTAGTAGTGATGATTTGGTCATGCAGCAAATCAATAGTAAAATCCACCATTCATCTGAGGACAAAAGAATAAACACCAAAGTGTTTAAAAGATACTCTAGTTCATGAGTTTATCAGGCTTACCGGAACGTTCAGATAAATGCCTCGGGAGTGGTACGTAGAAACATTCTGATATGATCACCAAGACCTGGGGGGAAAGTGAGTTCACAGTTAGCAGATAGGACGTTTATTACCAAAAGGCTGCACAAATCAGGCCTCGCTTCTACAAAGAGTTAGTCAAAAGCCCTCAAAAAGGACAAGGGTGTAAGGAAGAATCTTTTTTTTCAAATGTAACATAATGTAGAAAATACTATTAATTTACAGCAGGGTTGCAAAGTCAAAGTCTAGAGAGCCCTCTAGAAATAAAGGAATCAAGCAGACTGAAGAAAATGGACACTACCAGCCCCTCAAACGGTCTCTGAAAACACACTAGGCTGTACAAACAAAGCTAGCTGTATATAGGCTGCCCACCTTCAGTGGGTAAGCCCTAACTGAATGGAAGGGCATTTCAAGGCCTGGAATTCTCGAGATCACTGTAAGAAACTTGTACAGAGACAAATGATAAGAAACCTCATTGATGTGAGCTAACTCCTATTTTAGACAGTGATTAATTGGCAGCACTTTCTATGTATTATAAGCATGCTCTCCGCCCGGGCAGGTACATCCCATTCCATGCTCCGGGCCTAGGGACCGGCAGTCATGGTGATGAAGCCAATGGGGAGGGCCCACAGGGCAGAGTTAGCTGGAGCTCTGCCTACCTGGGTGACTTTTCCCTCCCCCTGCAGCAGAACACCAGAGACCCAGCAGGGGGAGAAAGAAGCGGCCCGTGATACAGCCGTTTCCCTACAGGAAGGCTGGACATTTCTTCCTGTACTCAGTGAAGACTGGACAATGCCTTCCCTTTGAAGAACTGCCCAGTCTTTAAAACAGGAATAACACATCATTTATGAGTGCTTGAACGGTACTATGAAACGTTAAAGGCTCCAAAGCTGTCGTCCTTTTAATTCAGTTTTATAAACATCAAATGAGTACCCTACACTGTGTTCACGATTACTGCCGGCCATATATCCATTAATTAGTTTACTCAATATCTGATTCATTAAGGGTCAAGTCACCACATTAGTAACTGAGAAGTGGGTTCAAAATGAAGAAGCCCCAGTCCTGGCTCTTGAGTAGTACAGAGGAAATATGGCAACTTAATTATAAGCAATATGGAACAGAAGTCTCATAACATAAAAAAAATTCTTATTATTGAAATAATGAAAATGCTCTAATGATTGAAGTGATGAACAGACAACTATGTGATTATACCAAATACCACTGATGGTACACTTTGGATGAATTGTATGCTTTATTAATATGCATCAATAAAATTGATTTGTTAAAAAGACATACAAAACTCAAGGTAGTAGCCTTGTTTTGTGTTCCCAGAATTTAAATTAGGAGAAAATAGGAACTATAATAGTCAAGCATATCGCAAGCAATGAAAATGAAGGCATCACCTCTATAGAAAATGTTCTGCCATTGCTGGCCCCTAAGTCAGTTGACTTCCATGAGGAAGCACCTCGAAGGTCACCAGGACCAGGCTCTGCAAACCTGCCTGGAGTCTGCCTTCAGCCTCCAGTGAATGGCGAACATGTCCCAGAGCCCTGAACCACATACCTGGAGAACTTGCCTCTAATCTTGGCTCTGTAAAGTAGAAATGCAAGAAAGCCACAAAACCCCAATGGGCTATAGGCTTTCCATTCGGACCCTGAATGGAACATCTCAAAGGCATTTTCCTTTGAGAAACAGGCAATTCCTATTATTCTATTTTGGGAAATTCCATTCTCAGCAAAGTCATCTCAGATTCTCATTCCATCTGAAACGCTGCTCAGTCTAGACTTGGTGAGGGTACTAAAGAAGAACTGTCAGAGCCCTGTTTCTCCAAAGGAGTGTCTAGTTAGCCACCCCTCATCCCTCAGGAAGGCTGGGCAGGTGGGAGGCAGCTGCTCCCCTGGGCTGTCACTGCCAGCCTCACGCATCTTGTCCAGCAGCTTTATCCCTTTCCCCTCGTGCACTATGCAGATACTATCAATGTGGCTAAGATGTGAGAGCCACTGAGAGACATTTGTCTAGTCAGACCTTAACGAAACTGCTATTCTGGAAAAGATGACAAGTTGGAAAAAGAACACAGCTGTTTCAAATTGTACAAAGTAGAATATTTAAATTGCATTTCTCTTCTGGATAAACATCCAGTGTTTACTGTGAAGTGTTTTTACAAAAGATAAGTAAAAAGGACATAAGAAATCAAAGATTCCTGATAGCAAAATGACAGGTGCTGTGTATTTCTTTTAACACATATTACAATTGTAGAAAAGGCCTCTGAGCAGAGACATATGCCTGTAATTTTTCATAACCATTTTAGGAAATTTACCAGCATATTACTGATTTTAAATTATTTTGTTAAATAAAGCCATCCTCCCAACTTCTTATAAAGGAACAATGTTCTAAATTACTTAATCACTTGAACAGACTAGAATCAACTCTCTTCTTTCTTCAGGCCAAACCTCCAGGTATCCTTCCTTACAATGATTATTTTAACCTAAGTTTCCCAATTAATTCAGGGCCCAGGCAGTCTCAATTTCTTAGACTTAAAGTCAAGTTCACATACACAATTCTAAAAATATTTATGAGAAGAGGAGTTTTCACTGATCTTCCCAAAGGCTCACATGCTACCTACATTCTCCATAACGCCATCTCTTCAAAGATCTCCATCTGTTTTCCCCTATAAGACATTCAGACTCCATGTGGCTTCAAAATACAGTACTAGAAAAATATAGCACTGACAATAGACGGGAGAAGCATAGACTAGCACCTTCCATTTATATCCAAAATCAAATCCCTTTGGGTCAGGGAAGTAGATGTAGCTCAAGTGGTTGAGAGCCTGCTTCCCATGTACGAGGTCCCAGGTTCAATCCCAGCTACCTCCTAAGAACAAAAAAATAAACAAAAAAGCCAACTCTCATTATGGAGCAGATGTAGCTTAGTGGTTGAGCGCCTGCTTCCCATGTACGAGAACTTGGGTTCCATCCCCAGTACCCCCTTAAAAAAGAGAAAATAAATAAATAAATCCCTTTAAGCCACAGCAATGAGGACATGTTAATTAGCAATAAAAATTAATGCAAAGAGAAAAATACACCTAGGACTTAATGAATGGTATATACAGGTCTCCAAATCCCATCACCAGCCCCGGGAGGCAGGCACTAAATCTCAAAGGCAAGCCTTAATCTAGATTAAGTATGCTCATGGCAAAATAAAATCAAGCCTGTGGCTCCTCCTCAAGTTATGGCTTTGTCACACCATGTTATGACTTGCTGTAAAGGCAATTACTAACATTTAAGCTTATTTTTAAAAAGATCTTGATACAGAGCCAAAAATTCATTATGAAAAGTAAGGACAGACTTTAAGATAATCTTACCAAAGAGTATGTTTTTCATCAATTCAATTTTTCATAGTCATTAGCTATTGTCATCACATAGCATTAGGGTTTCTTAACCAGGGGTCTGTGAGCTTGAATTAAAATTCAAAAAAGCATTATTCTTGTGGGGATGTGTTGGTGTTGGTATGATATATTCATTAAATAATAACAGGATAGTGTGTGTAGACTTAGCAAGGGGTCTGTGGTTTTCACCTGACCGGCAAAGTGGTCAGGAGAATAAAAAAAGTTAAGAACCCCTGGTTAGAAGCTGTACGATTAATATACAGTTTAGTGGCTCTTGAGAACTTCTTAAGTAGAATTTAAAACACAATAAAATTGATCAAGTGTTGGTAAAGGAAAATACAGACTTATTTCCTGTATATCAAACACTAAACCATGACAAAACACTTAGAGTTGTCAGTATAGTTAAGTAATAAATGTTCTTCTGTCACTAAAACACACCTATGAAGGAGATGCTCAGACACCTACTGGATACTGATTTTCATGCCTAAAGAAGACATGATAATGAGCTTTACTCCACAGTACTGACTGAGGCGTTCTAGCCACATTTTCTCACCATCTACCTTGGAAAAACCAGGGCATATGTTTAAGCAGCTGGTTAAGGTCAGAAGTAAAAATGGAGGAAATGAAAAAGAAAACTCATTGTATCTCCCTGAGGAAAAAACTCACTGCTTCGGTCTTCTCAACCCAGTGTTCTAATCAAGTAGGCAGTGTGTGAAAGCACAGCTGGCCCAGTTGTCTGGGAAACTGACCATGTCTAAGTCAGGTAGGGCCTCTATTTCTCCTTTCATCACTGTCCACATTCTGGGCAGCACACATTTTCAGAATATTTAAGGGGAAGGGTTAGGAGATAATAATTGAATTAAATTTCCATTGTAACTCAAATTACTATCAAAAGTGGTATCAAACAGACAAATGTTACTTAACTGCAAGATTATAAACTAAAGGTTTATCTGCTCTATTTTCACTTTTTACTTTTTTTAATAGTTTTTGCATGAAATCCATTTCGATTTAGAGAAAGAAAAAAAAAACTGACATTATCTCTCACCAGACCCATGAAAAGGCCAAAAACCAAGGTGGCTACGATGAAAAAGATATAAGAACACCAAGCAGGAATTCCAAGGGTCACTGTGAAGTAGTTGTGAAGATGCTGTAAACAGAAAGAAAAAAAAAAAAGAACATTTTATTCGCTTATAATGAGGAATGAAAATGTCTGAATTTCCTTCTGTAGCTATAATTCAAGTTTGCAAATTGCCTCTATGATTATAAGCCCCCACAAAAGCCATGCAGTGGTTTATTCCTCTAAATGATTCCTAAAGAACAAGGCAAATTTTACAACACCAGGAATCTGAGGCAAAGAATTAGGGTCATTTCTCGTAAGAGTTATATTTTCCTGGAGTCATGATCTGGTTGGAACTCTGCTCCCTTTTTCCATCATGATAGTTTTTTTGTTTTTGTTTTTAGGTCACTTTCCCTAATAATTATGTACACCTTGATGCTTTCCCATATTAGGGCATCCATAAAAATTTAAACTTCTTGGGCCTTTACCAGGCTTTAAGTAGAACCAAATTACTACTTTCAAAACACCAAACATTTAAAATATATTCACATTTCTTTTTTCTGATTAGACTCATGCTATACCTTAACCATCCTCAACAAATTTCCTAAGTTACCATGAAACATAATATGTAATATTAGTTAGAATTACTCTTATATAGGCTTCCCCATTAATTCAGCATGGGTAGATGAGATTTCCTTGGTCTCTAAGTTGAGTGGCCATCCCTTCATGCTCACTGTTCCTAAGGACTCCACTTGATGAGAAACACCAAAGAACATGTGAAGAGGTACCATCCTAGCTAGAAATAATTTACATCCAAAATCAGGCAGAAATTACATCCATGAACCTGCTAGTTTGAAATCAAAGCCTATTTATTTAGATAAGACATTCTCAATTTGAGACCCTTAGGGCTTCAAAAATAGTCATTCATGACAATCTGCTCACTTAACAAGCAATTACTGGCCACTCCTCATGACTCCAAGCTAGATGCTACAGCAGGCAGAGATGAGGGCTATGACTTGCCTCAACCCAAAACGTTGATGAACATGAAACCAAGTTTCTGTCTTAATTACCTCGTATTTTTTAAAATCTAAATCTCTCAAGTATCTCCCACTGATTGCTCAGTTTATAATTATCAAATGTAATTAAATAATATTTTATTCTGGCTTAATTCAGAAGGATGACCAAACCAAAAAAAAAATTTGGTCACTGATTTAAAATAATGAGATCCCTTCTGTCCAGTAACTTGTTCAGCAGGAAAAAAAAAAAAAAGATCTAAAAACTAAGCAAGCATTTTAAATAATGAGATATGAACTCAAAGTTCTCAATAAATATTGCCAAATAAGGAAAAATTTGTCAAATAAGGAAAAAGTACTAGAAAATCTTTACGCCATTCATAGGAAATGTAAACAAACATGTAATCTGTAAAACTGTCACTCCTCTGCTGAAGACTCTTGCCATCACTCCATCCTCATCCCAGAAAATTGTTTTTTAAGAATAACCAAGCATTCTGCATCCCAGCAGGCAAAATAGGTATTTGGAATATCAAAAGACTGTGTCATTCAAACTCTTTTTGGATGGAAATTCTAACATATTGTACAGTTCTCTGCCTTAGAAATAGTGTGTACTGAGCATACTTTCTGCTTTCTTGATGATTCAATGCCATCATCAAGGTTAAACCTTGAGATGTGCCAACAAATCAGAAGATGTGCAATACCAGTCACCTCCACACTGATCTGTGGATGTATTCTGTAGCATGCTTTATAAATATCGGATCATTCACTTTACTCACATGGTTGAGAAAAATACTGTGCCGTTACAAGCCCTTCTGGGCAGTATCTTATTCCCTTTCTGCAAAATAAGATATTGAAGCAAGCCTCAAGAAACCTTCTAAGTTATTTTTCTGATTTCAGTTAAACTATTTGCCTTCATTCTCTTCATCTTTGCACTCTAATTCATAGGCTTCTTAGTACAGTCAAACATCCTCTCCTAAGTCCCTTATGGGATTTATTTGAGCTTCGTAGGGAAATCCTGCCATCTTGTGGCCTTTTTGGTAATGATTAATAAAGATTCATTAATCAAGCTGTGTTTTTACAACCGCAGATATAAATCTTTATCTGTTTATGTTGTCCAAGTTCACTATGGTTTTAGAGCTTCTTAGGAACATTAGGACTCGTGGTACTAAGTACGTCAAAGTCTTGCTGTATATATTTTTCCAAAGTAATAAAATATTTAGTTCTATCTTTTTGTGTTTCTGCTTCTTGAGTTTCCAGGAAAAGAGAGTTTTCACTTGTGGGAATAGTGGTCCCTGTTCTGCATGGTATATGCTCACTACAAGGAAGCAGACACATCCTATTCCATCGACATAAACTGCACTCAAATGTCACCTGATGAGGATGACACATTACACTATCGTACAGGTGACTAATTTAGACCTAATGTTCTGGCTACATGCAAACTGAGTGAGAGGACTAAATGCAAACATTTTACACTAGAATAAATGAGAAGAAAATTCCAAATGATGGTCAGATTGACTTAAAAAGCAGAATCAGAAGTAGGGCCTGCTCTCCGAGGAAGCCAGCACTCCCCCTGGAACCGGAATTACTACAGGTTGTATGATGACACCCAAGGGCACCCAGAAAACCAGCCCACAGCCGTCTGGATTGAGAGTCTATCGATGCAACAGAACATCCCTGAGGAGTTCTAGAACAAACCCGCACCCCTTGCTGACACAGATCAGAGCCATCAAAGTTTCTCTCCTGCCTGAGAGCAGCAAGGAAGGGCTCCTCAGTGGTGGCTGGGGGCTTACTACCCCTCCAGGTTGTACCCTCACAACACTAAAAGACCACTTGGTAGCCTCTTACAGCTACATGGGAGGCATCTCGTAGACCTAGCTTTATTCTAGGTATTTTTTTAAGAGGGAAAAAGCACTAAGGGAAGAAAAACCACTACCTACAATTCAGAGAAATGTTTTGGAATTTTTTAATTCAGTCTTGAATGAAAGATCCATGGTCTTTAATTCTTCATTAAGCCTTAAATCTTCTGCATGTCATGGCCCTTCTTTGGAGCCGGTGTTTCTGCGTGATGGAAATGGACTCAGAGGGGATCTCTTTTCACAAGACTTGCATGCTACTTTATTGGAATTGTAGTTGGTGCTGGGTTTAAGATATATGTAGGGGATTTGAATCTCTGGACTGATAATATGACACCCAGGCCCAGAGCCTCAACAGACTTCAGCTCCTACACTTTGATTTATTGGACTTACTCCACTCAGCTAACATGGAGTTGAAGAAGGTCAACCACCACAACATGGAGCCTAGAGTGTCTTCAACTGGAAGCAGGAGGAGTGCATCCAGTACCCATGTGGAATCTAAGCCCTCACTTGACAGGTGTGCAATGGACACAACCAATCCAATGTCCACAGAGAAAATGTGGAATGGGTGTGGGAACGGTAGCCATGGTTGCTGCTGGGTGTGGGGAACGGGAGGAAGAGAGGAGATGTGGAGGCGTTTTCGGGACGTGGAGCTGTCCTGGATAGTGCTTCACGGACAATTACGGGACATTGTAGATCCCCCCAGGGCCCACTGGATGGAATGTGAGAGAGTCTGGGCTATGATGTGGACCATTGACTATGGGGTGCAGTGATGCTCAGAGATGAACTTACCAGGTGCAATGGATGTGTCATGATGATGGGAGAGAGTGTTGCTGTGGGGGGAGTGGGGGGCGGGGGCGGTGGGGTTGAATGGGACCTCATATTTTTTTTAATGTAATTTTAAAAAAAAGTGAAAAAAAAAAAAAAAAAGAGAGAACATAGTATCCATCTTGTATACTTTCTCCCCAAGGACATAAGACACCTTATTTTAGCTGGAACTTGCCATCTGCCTGCACTTTCCTTAAAACACTAACCACAAAAGTTGTCAAGAGGCTTGGGGAAGCGAGATGCCAATACAGAGGGCGACACCAGATTTCTACAGCAATGCACACACATAGGTGAGGAGACAAAAAAAAAAAATCTACAAACCTACCATTTATGTACTTTTGGTCATGTACAAACACACAATTTATAACCTATCAGGGCAAAAAGGGTCATAATAAACAATAATAAAAGGCAACATAGAAGCAACAATAAAAATAACTTCTCTTGCAGAACACTCCAGGCCTATACATACTTAGGTTTGTACAAGTCAGTATTAACAGTGGTCTGAGCCAGAAATATAACATAATTGTTGGGTTTAATGAAACCTGAGGCTTCTGGTAGAAATAAATGCCTAATGTTTATGGGAAAAGAGGGCCACAAAATCCTCAAAGGGAGAAAACCATAGCAAGTACCAATAAAGTAATAAAAAAATGCACCTCAAATGAGGATCAGAAGACACAGCAAACAGAAACTAGAGGCAGAGACTTGAAAAACAAGCCCAATCTAAAAGTGCTTAGAAAATAGTAATTGTTATAGATATTTTAAAAAGCATCTTGGAAGTGGAGGTGGCTCAAGCCATTGGGTGCCACCCTCCAACATGGGAGGTCTGGGGTTCGGTACCCAGGCCTCTTTAAAAAAAGAAGACAAGCAGTGAGGGCAAACAATGAAGGGAGGGGAGAAATAAATAAAATAAATCTCTAAAAAAAAAAATCTAAATTCTTAAAAAACAAGGGTACTATTAAAAAAAGAATTGGAAAAAATATAGAAGTTCTTTAAGTAAAAAACATATATATTCACTGATATTAAAAACTCAGTACATGAATTAAATAACTGATTGGAACACAGATCTGAAGAAATTACTCAGTTGTATCAGAGAGCAGGAAAAAGAAAATATGAAAGGAGATTAAGAGATATGGAGGCTAGAATGAGAAGGTTCAACATATATCTGATAGGAGTTCTGGAAGGAAAAGATAAAGGATATAGATAATAGCTGAGAATTTTCCAGAATTGATAAAATAAATAAATCCTTTTTAAAAACCATGAGGCATACACAGAATATAGGAAATATATTCAAACCAGGACACAGAGTGAAATGGCACAACACTAAAAACAGAAAACATCTTAAATTACCTTTAACAGAACAAAAACAGAAAACAGAAAGCAAATTTCTAATGCAGCAATAACAGAAGTCAGAGAGCAAGAGAATAACAGCTTTCACAGCTTTATGGGGAGAAGCAATTGCCAGTCTTGAATTCTATTCTAATCTAAACTCGTATTTGAGAAGTGAAAAAAAAAAAGATATTTCAGCCAATAGAATACTGTTCACAGATTTTCACTGAAACATTAACAGGTAAACTCTGGAGAGAGGGAACTTAAACCCAGCAGGAAGGCAAGAAGCAGTGGTGTGAAAATTAATTTGTAAATCTAAATATGCTGACCATACAAGCAATACCAAAAATAAGGACTAATTTTAGGTATAAAATATTGAACTAAAACCCTGGATAATAACAATACATAACCATTAAGGCATTCTAAGAACTTTCTCTTGTTCGGTAGGAGGGTAGATAAAAAAGAATTGATTTTAACCTGGCCAGTTAAGCACGGGGATTTAAATTTAAGGATGGCTTCTAAAAGACAATAATACAACATTCAAATCAGTAGAGGGGGAAAAGAAAAAAAAAATCAATAAGTGGTAGATAAGAAAAAAGAAATTTTAGAAACTTAGCAAACAGAAAAATAGCAGATATATAACCAGATAAATATTGATGGAAGAAGTTAGCAGTTAAAAGAATTACTCCTTGCTATACACTTTTTGCAAGACTCACTTTGAATACAACAATAAACAGATTGAAAGTAAAGAGATGGGTGAGAAAAAATATTTCAGGCAAATGCTAATCAAAATGAGATAAAAAAATATGGTATTGATATTAGTCAAAACTGACCTTATAAAATATAAAATTGTAATTGCTTTGTGTCAAATTTTGTGATTTATCTTATAAAACTATCTTTTTGGTTCCCTTTCTAAATACTCAGAGAAACATAACTATACAGATACATATAAAAACTACATACTGAAGTGCTCACTCTGAAGAACACCTGAACTGGCTGGTCAGAGATGGACCACATGCTTTGCTCCAAAGGGCACTTTCACTGCAGTCCTGCGCACCCCTGAGAATCCACCCATGTTGCCCGTAACTGGGCATTGTGTGTACCAAGATAAAACATCCGCTCTTGGCCTTGAGGTATTCCAAATGCCACATATTATAATTGTTTGTAAGATATAATGAAAGACTGTTAACTCCTTATCTAAACTCTTACTTAAGCATTGAATGGCAAGCTATGTGAGGTCAGAGCATTTATTTATTTTCCCTGATAATGTTTCTGAAAGTAAAACTTCTCTGTAACAATCTGCGAAGGCCATGACTGACTTCCACCTAAGCTCTTTTTAACCCACAGAACAAGTCCATCTCTGGACAGGCACTTAACTTAGGTTCTGTTGTAAGATCTTATTGTCAATACCTCCTGACATCTATCTATTACAATTTTATCTTAATGAATTAGACATTATAAGGCTACCAAGTTCTTAGCTATCTAGCTAAGTGTCTAGCAACAGGCTATTGGCTCTCTCCACCTTTTGTGTCAAGATACTGCAAAAAGTAGAATCACTCTCAATTCCTAATTTATAATTCATAATTCACAGCCCTTGAATAAATTTCTCACCAATATTAAAAAATTAACAGAAGGAAACCACATGGGTCTAAAACCATCTGGAGAAAAGGAAAATATTTCTTATTGTTCAATATGATAAACAAATGCAAAAAAAAATCACAGATTTTAACCAAAAATACTGAGTTCAAGCCTCCTTTTAGCCTCCATTGTTTTTAAAAAATAAAAAATAAAAATAAAAACTGAAGTAACTATTTCTATCTCACAAGGCAGAAAATGCAACACAACTGAGAGACTACTAGAAATGGTTCTTCTTAAATTTCCCTCAACAAATACCAATGTATATAAGAATGAAAACTGATCCCTCACAAGCTCCTTGAATACTAAGTTCCAAATGCGACACTAGAAATCATAGTTTAGAAAAGATACATGTAGGGACTCACTTGTAAAGATTTTTTTAAAATACCTTCAGGACACACACATTTAATTCCACAGTAATTTTGCTAACTCCAGTAGGATTTATCCCACTCCCACAGATATAATGGAACAAAAGACTATGTGGCATATTCAAGATTATTATAAAGAGATCAACATTTTAAACTGAATAACAAATAATAAATATTTTAGGCTTGTGGGCCATACAGTCTGTAACAATTACTCAACTCTAATGTTTCTGCGTCAAATCAGACATAGTCATATATAATGAATGAACTTGTCTGTGTCCCAATAAAACTTTATTTAAAAAAACTCAGCTGGTGCATGGACCATAATTTGCTGAACCCTGACATAGAGAACCATTCTCAAGCTTGGATAATCTTTGATCTGTAGAGCGATCATGGTAACAGGAAAATCAGGAAGAAGTAAAACCACATAAACCCGTTCGGCTCTGAAAAGGGGCTTCATTACAGACCCATGAAAAAAAGACTGCGACCCGGTGCTTATGCGCTCCCGTGCAATCTGTGACTTTCTACAGAAAGGCATTTCCACTGGTGACTCCACCTGAGAGGAGATGTGAGGCTGAAGGAGAAAAGTGAAATTTAAAAAGTACTTGTCACAGGTTTATTTTCTTCTGTTTAGAAGCTACATTCTTACGATTAAAAAAAAAAAAAAACTCTTAGAATATAACTGCAAAAGTATATTAAAGATTACTCACCCATATCTTGCCAGAGATGCTAAAAAGGCCAGCCATTCCAGACATTCTAAAAAAAAATAAATGCAAGGAAACCACCGGTTACATATACCAGGAAAAACAAGCCAACAAAAGTCAGGTCGCAGGCCCATCCCTCTGCTGGCCCCTCACTTTCTGGCTCTAGCTGCCTTTTCTCCTCGAGTCATTTCCCTTCTGAAGAGCTTCAAGCCCAAGGTCATCATTTGAATCCTCCACTGCAAGTAAAATAAAACCCTCTGGGCCCTCTCGCCCTTCACTGCACACACCCAGCAAAACCTCCCCCCAGAGCTATTGAATGTCACTGAGGAAAAAAAATCACATGACCAGCTAACACCCTTACCTCATAGTCACAATTCCCAGTGAGCACTCTGTACTGCCCAGTCCTCTCCACACTTCTTAAGGCTCTGAGATGACAGCACATTTCCTTCTCCCTCTCTTCAAGCCTTCCCGTGTGCTCTCAGCTAACACTCCTCATCCTTCACTGAGAAGTAAGAAGCCATCCTGGGGTCTCTCTTATCTTCCAGCCGCCAAATCTGAGCCTGGAGCACACCTGCATGCACTTTCTCTTGTTACAACAAAGGGGTCTGTCTGACCTTCCAAGTCCAGCTCCTCTACTCGTACTCGGATCCCATCCCTCCTGCCCTGCTAATGTCCTAACAACTTCTGTCATCCCCTCTTCCTGCGCTAGCAATTTCTCCCTCTCTGCTGGATCTTCCTCCTTGCCATGCAAACATGCTCCAATGTCTTCCATCTCAAAAATAAATAAGTACATGAAAATAAGCATCCCAGGACATCACAAGGCCTTCCAGCTTCACAAACTTCTCCAAAGAACATTCTATACTCACAGTTTCTTCTTCGTCACCATATATATCTGTAAATTTTAACCCATTCACACATGACTTCCATCTTCCCTACTGAACTGACACTACTTGTCACTGTCACAATGATTTCACATTGCTTCATTTAATGTCCACCTCTGAGGTCTCAGATTTCTCTTCCTTTACCTCTTGGTAACATTGGACACAAGATACAACTCCCTCCAAGTTTTCCTCCCACCTCCCTGCCGCTCATTTCCGTTTCCTTCTGCTCACCCCTGCTCTACCCAACTCTGAAGGCTGGAGTCTCTCGGGGCTCAGTCCCAAGCACTCTTCTCGTTTTCCTTTCTAAAGCTTAAACATCATCTATGTTGATAATTCCCATATTTCTGTGTTCCTGAATTCTCCATGGAGATCCATCTCAAGTTCTCTAACTTGACAGCTCTACAAAGAAGTATGCCTCAAATCTAACCTGTCCAACCCAGAATCTGCTTTTTCTGTTCTCCAAATCAGTAACTGGTAAAAGATCCACCAAGTGCTCAAACCAGACACTCAGGAGCTTTTACCTGTGAATCCTTCCTTTCCTTCCCTTTGGTCAAGTCTACTTTCCAAACAAGTTTTTAATCCCTACTCTGACCCTCACGACCCTGACCTGAGCTACCACCATCCCCAGGCTGGATGACATGGACAGTCTTCCTACAGCTCTCTCCACATCCATTCCCATCCCCTCCAGTGTCTTCTCCACTATGTGCCGACAACATCCAAGCTTCCCACCAAGGCCAAAAGCCCCTGCACGGCCCGGCTGCAGCCTGCCTCTTGCTCGGCTTATACCGTTCTCTCCTCCACAGGGCCGCCTTTCTGATCCTCACACACACAAAGCCCTTTTCCAAGCTCGCATGCTATCTTCTCTCACGGGAACATTCTCCCCCTGTTATTTTTCTGGCTAGTTCCTTCCATCTTTCAGATATCATTAGGGTCCTCCTCAGAAGCCTCTCCTGACCCCTTCACCTACTCTGGGGCCACGCCCAGCTATCCCGTCTTAGCAGAAAATGTTTTTCCCTAACAGCCCTTATTCAAACTATGATTATTCCTTTATATCCTTAGATTTCTCTTAATCTGTCTCACTCATTGGACTGTGAGTTACTCAGTTACTTAAGGAGGAGTATGTCTAGTTTGTTCACTATTTAATATCTAGCAGTAACAAGAGTATCTAGCATAAAATCAGTGCTCAGATATAGAATGAAATGTCATAACTGAGTTGCTCTAAGAGTAAGCTATGTGTTCTGTTGATTGTAGATGCATCTATTCTGTGTATGTGTATGTGTGCATGTGCATGTATATAATAAATATCTATGTGATCAATTTAAAAAAGAGTAAGCTACTCATTTCCTAGGTGTTATAGATTTATTCCTGAAATACTATATGATTTGTACTTCAATACGGTTATTTCTTCCATTTGGATATACTGACATAAAATTATTTACAAATATGAAATTTTCATTCAAAGTTAAAATCAACATGAGAAAAAGTTATTATGGTTTGGCCTTATCTATCTCACCAAGTATCATATACATGATGTCACCTTGGCCAAAAGTTACTCCCAGCAATATTCTGCTAGTTAGCCAAACATACCAGTGCCTTTATTTTCTACAGGAGGTACAAATATACCTTCATGAACTATTATTCAAGAAAGTCACTCCACCATTTTATCAATAATTTAAAAGAAATGGAAGAGTAAATGCTGTTTAATACCATATTTTGTAAAGAGGAAACAGCTGGGGTGGCTTATGGCAAAAGTGAAAGGAGAGACTTGCTGTAACATACCCAAATCTAATTATTTAAATTCCAGTGTCCTGAGAACTAGCTGAAACCAGACACTACATAGGTCAAGCATGGTTGGGCGTGGTCTCGATAACCAGAAAGGAATATGCAGAAAAATGTAGCCTTTCAGGTCCCAAGGGCTGTTAACTTGATACCTCCAGTTTTAGTAACTATATCTTGTCATTAAAAAACGTAAGTTACGTTAGAGAAGCCGGGGATTTCCAGCCAGTCAGAGGCTCAACGGATTGCCATTTCTTTTCTACTATGTAATTCTGAAGGTCTTCAAAGATTCCTGGGCCACGGTAACGGCGGAAAATCCCATCCTTTGCACTATAAATTATAAAGACAAATAGAAAATAAATCCATTAAAAATAATAGGTGTTATAGATAACAAAAATCAAAATGACCTATTGGTCTTACATGTAAATTCTACTCTGAATTTTAAATTGTTTAAATTAAGAAAAAAATTCTACTCATATCAATCAGAAAGCCTGCATAAATTTTATTCTATTACAAATGAGAAATTCCAAAGTAGTAAACATTCTATTTTATCCCTGCACAATTTATGACTAGAAGCAAAGTTCTTGGCAGTGTTTAATCTACCAAGTTACTTTTTATTATTTTCACTACCAATTATTTCAGTGTTTCTCTTTACAACAGGAAAATAGTAATTGATATCAAGTTTAATAAATTGTATCCACATTTCCAAATTGATGTCATTCAAGCTCCCCCCCTCAAAATCAACAGAATATCTCTTAGTCTCAAATCCCCGTTCAGATTTCTATCCCTCTTGTCTTCTTGCCACAATCAAGTTTCATCAAATTGTCACCTGAAGTTCTCCATTTGGAATTAGACTCTTTCTGCTCTGTTTCACCTTCTAACTCCCAAAACTCATCCTATTCAAATGGCTCCTTATCTTCAAAGGTGGCAAAAGCTTCCACTAATTATACATTGTCTCACTGACAGTCTTTACAAAGTCTTCCTTTCCTGTGACTAAGCTGTCACCTAGCTCCGCTGATCCTACCTTCTAACTATCCTTGGCACCCACCCCTTCCTTTCTCATTTCCCAGGCACTACCGGAGCTTGCCCATCTCTAGCCTCATCACACACCATGACCCAACTTTACCCTGTGGATCAGCCACACAGAACTAGTTACAGTTCCCATAGAGTATCTCAGTCTTTCCTGGGCTTTATTCACTGTCTCTTCTATCTGGAAAGGCTTAATTCTCACTTATCTATTAAGAAGCATCCCACCTTTTATAGCATCAGAAAAATCTTCTGACTCCTCCTCCCCAGCGATTCCCTTCCTGAAATTAGGGTCCCCTTCTCTGAGTAGTTCTAGGCACACCTCTATTTTAACAGCCATCAGTCTGTGCAGACTAGACTTTCCTCAGACTTTAAGCTGATGAGTGCGGATTGTGGAAAATAACACCTCTATTGATTTCTAATCTTTGCAAAATTTTTACTTAGAACAGAAAAGTATTTAAACTTACTGAAAAAATGCTGGGAGTGTGGTAACAAAGAAACGGCCACTCAAACCTAGATGAAACATAAATGAGAAAAAATTAAACTCCAAGTAACCCAAGCACCTAATTTAAGTTCCAAGAACAAGCTGTCTTGAGCTTCCTTTACAATCCTATTATTAAAATCATTTTAATTATTGAATCACATTTACTATTTTTCTGCCCTAAAGAAATTTACTTTTTACCCATTTCTATTTAACTAACACTTTTCAGTCATGTTACTTGCTTACCTTCAATGTGTCATCCTGGTGTTTTCTGGACTGTGCATCATTTGGGATTGTATAGTAACTGAGAGGATGGGTTCTAGGGAATGCAATCTGACGAAGTACTAACTTTTCTATTTCACAGTTTTGTGACTTATAGGGTAAATTATTTAACCTGTCTGAACCTCAGTTACCTCATCTGTAAAATAAGAGTGTTAAAGCTTAGCACAGTGCCTGGTGCACAGTAAAGAAGTCAATAAATTATAAGCCATAGATTTAAAAGAAACAATGAAGAGTATTAAATATTAAACGATATCATGTATAACATTTGCACATCAATAGATTCGGCAAGTACTTATAAAGGTAATATATGCACACTCACATATTTTTTTCAATTTGTCTTAGGAAACCTTTAAAGAATACTAACTACATGGCAAGTGCTATGCTCGATACACATGAAGGCAAAGATAAACAAAACACTGAGTCACTCAGTATTGGGGATTGAGTCATGTCTCCCACAAAAGGTTTGGAAAGAGGACCTCTGAGGGTACCATTAGTTAAGGTGAGGCCAAGCTGAATGAAGGGGGGACTTAATCCAATAAGGCTGAAGTCCTTATAAGCAAAGGAGATTGGACAAAGAGAAGCCAGTGGGGGTAGCCTGAGCCAGAAGTCAACAGAAGCCAGAAGAGAAAGGACAGGGCACTGGCACATGGCAGAAAGGCCACGGAAACGGAATGGGGAGGACGCCAGCAGCAGCCCCAGAACACCAGATTCTGAACAGAAGCATCGCCTTGCTGACGCTGCCATTTTGGACTTCTCCTGACCTCAAATCATGGGTCAATCAATTTCTGGTTTAAACCAATCCATTGCATGGTACTTGACACTTAGCAGCCAAGAAACCAAATCACTCAGCAAATATTCACTACCCACCTTCTCTGTTCCAGGGACACGGGGATGAGTAACAACATCTATATCTATAGCCTGTCCTCACAGAGCTTTCAGTCTAATGGTAGAGGAAACAAATCAATCAAATACAATCATGACTATAATTGAGACAGAGGATATAAGAAAAGGGCATGTAACAAAATCTGAATGAGACAAGGATAAGAATAGACACTTGCCTTTTAAATGTTTACAAATAAATAATACGGAGGCACTGAGAAATGAGTAAGCCTGGTGCTGACAAGGAAAGGAGATCTCCAGGAGGATCTCCCTGGCCACATGGGAAAGGTTTCCTGGGGTGACCCAGCACAGAACAGTGACAGATACATCACATTACCATTTCTCATGACTTTTGCCTCTTTCACCAAAGAGTAATCAGCACAAAATCAAATATTATCAAATATTATCTACTTACAATCAAGTTGCTCAAATTTAACATCTTTCTGGTCCCCTGCATTTTAAAATATTAAAGCTTGACCTTTTTTTTTTTTTTTTTTTTTTTTGAGCTCCCAGGACTGAGAATTGAAGCCGGGATCTCATATGTGAGAAGCAAGTGCTCAGCCACTGAACCACATCAGCACCCCTGAGTTGTTTTTATCATTTGTTTGTTTGTTACTTGTTTTTTGTGTGTTTAGGAGGCACCAGGAACTGAACCTAGGACCTCCCATGTGGGAAGCAGGGGCTCAACTGCTTGAGTCACATCGGTTCCCCTAACATTTTACTTTCAATAATGAATTTCCTTTCCCCCATTTAATCAATTAAATCCCTACTGAGCATAATAATTTACTAATTAATGATGAGTCTTCACAAGGAAAGATCCTGTATTTTTTCTCAAATCAGACCAAATGAACACTGAAACATTCCTGTGGTACTTAAAAGGAAGCTACTTTGAGAGCAGTAAAAGGCAACGTTATACAAAGAAAGAGTTACCATATGCATTTGTCATTGCACATTAGAAAACAAAAGTTGTATAATATTAGTAATAACAAAAGACAAGCAACTGAGGTCAACTGAGCATTGTAACAAGCATCTCTGTCTACAGGATATTTTCACCTGCCCCTCTGATGGAATTCCATTCTAGTGGGGAACTAGGAGCTTTTTTGGTATATTTTCTACTCTAAATTACCAGGGGGAAAGTACTAGTATTCCTAAGTGCTTAAAAAATATTGCATGGGGGAAGCAGATGTGGCTCAACAGATAGTGTTGCTTACCATATAGAAGGTCCAAGGGTTCAACACCCAGGGCCTCCTGGCTCATGTAGTGAGCTGGCCCACGAGTAGTGCTGCTGCGTGTGAGGAGTGCCGGCCCACGCAGGGAGGCCCCCACGTAAGGGTGCCCCCTGTACAGGGAGTAGCCCCTGCACAAGGAGAGCCACCCCACGCAAAACCATAGCCCTCCCAGGAGTGGTGCCACACACATGGAGAGCTGATGCAGCAAAATGACACAACAAAAAGAGACACAGATCGTCAGTGCCGCCTGATGAGAATAGAAGTGGACCCAGAAGAACACACAGCAAATGGACACAGAGAACAGACAACGGGGGTAGAGGGGGTGGGAATAAATAAATCTTTTAAAAATATATATATATTGCATGGGAGCAGATATAGCTCAAGTGACTGAGAGCCTGCTTCCCATGTACAAGGTCTTGGGTCTGATCCCTGGTACCTCCTTTTAAAAAAAAAAAAAAATATATATATATATATATATATATATAGATATAGATATAGATATAGATATAGATATAGATATAGATAGATATAGCATGCTTTTGGCTTATAATAATCATTAGAAACAGTTTCATATCTCATTTCTTTCCTAGCTACAAATTCTTATAACCACCCAAAAATTTCATCAAATGAGAGTTACAGTGTTAGGGAATTATGCTATATTCATATGCCTCTTTAAAATGGAATGAACAAATGAACAGTAGCCAATCATTTCTTAAAGTTTTTATTTATATTTTATTCTTATCAGAATGAACACATAGACTATCTAATAAATGTTAAGCAACACTTAAAGCATTTTTAACCTGACCTGTTCTTTAAAATGCTTCATATGATCTTAATCATCATGCGCCATGGCAAAACTATACAAACATGCACATATATACACACACATATATATTTTATAAAAAACATTTAATTACAAAATATGGAAAACAATATATCCAAATGTAAACAAACACAATTTTCCTTAGTTTTCTTTCAAACATTTCCTGCCTTATCTGCTACATAAAGAGGTAAAGAGCAGGCACTCTTCTCAAGCCAGCTTGCCTAGGGGGTCAAACCTATTTTGCCACTTAATTTTTCATCCAAGAAAGTTACTTAAACTCTCCCAGCCTCAATTTTCTTATTATAAATGAGCATCATAACCTCTATCTCATAGTATTTTAGAATTAAATGAGGCAATATTTATAAAGCATAGCAATACAGTATCTGTCATGTAGAAAGTACTAAATAAAGAGTAGTTATCATTTTCTGTATTTAAATTCCTGACTCAAAATGAAATAAGAGGAGGTAACAAATGCAGACTAATTTAGCCTCAAACACTTTAGAAACTGCATACTGCTTTGGATAACATAACATATATCTCTACAAATAAATATGCCAATTAAAAGCAACAAGTAAAAAGAATATAAGAAAAAAATAACAGAATAACAAAGTCTCTGAGATTTTTCTGCCTCTTTCCAGTTTGGGCTAGAACTATTCCTAAATTGCTAGATTAAAGAATATAAGAACTTTCTCAGCTCTTGATAGGCATTATCATAAGCACTGCACCAATTTTAAAGGCCATCAATTAAGGTCAAATTCAAATAAAGACCACTGTTAATTCAGTACTTAACTGTGCAAACTCAAGGTTGCTTATATTTCTGTTTCTCTGACTGTCAATATTTCTCCAATGACAACCCGTGACACCTCATAGAGAATATTAACAAGAAAGCCACCGCATCCTCACAGGGCATCAGGCTCTAAGAGCCTCACTCAGACGTGAGCTCTGTTCATGGTCTACAATACTACGTTGCCATTGAGGAGACCCTTCAATAAAACAAACAGCAACAAAAAACAGCCAAAGTAGGCCTGGGATTATGGCACCCCACTAAGCCCCTAAAGATTCAACGCCATAGGAAATTCAACTCACAAGGAATGTCACTTCCAAGGTTAAAAGAAGTCAGAAGGCCCTAGCTCACATCACAGTGTTCCAAAAATGTCTTCTAACTTTAAACTTTAAAACATGACCAACTTGGACTAGAGAAGTAATATCTGAGGTTGCAGCTTCAGGGTTAAAGAAAAAAAGTCACATGTGGCTATTAACAAAGAATTATAGTGGCACTGCAGCAGCTAATTCCATGGTTTGAATAATGGTTTGTTGCAAGGAGCTTAAGAAAGAACAGAAGTAAGAAGCAAGTCCTTAAACAAAAGTGAAAAATTTTAACTACAAGATCTTCCAACATTTCTGCATGCCTTTTTAAATTTAAGAATAACTTCTACTTTAAAATGTATTGTAACATAAAATGGGCATAAACCTAGAATGCAGAAAGATGTTTAATATATTATCAGCTAAAATAAGTATATACAGCAAAAGATAAAAAGGGTTAAAAATTTAGAGAGGCTTCCAGTAGAACAAGACGGTAGTATAAGACGCTCCAACGTGTCAACCCCCCAGAAAATCTTTGAACGACCAACTGGCAGATCCATCCTCCTCAAAATTCTCAAATCACTTAAAGGGTTGTAGTAATTGGGTAAGAATGAAAACAAGAAAACTCAGCTGTCAAACAGTAGAAGCTCACGGCACCTTTGCTTGCTGGCCATCCCCCACTCCCTCCATGGCAGGGTGTGGAACCAGCCTGTGTGCCAACTGGGGGTACAAGACCTGTTCTGGAAGAGCAGAGAAACCCCTGTGCGCGTCTGGGGTGCCTCTACGTCATTGTCAGGCTAGCAAGCAGCAGCATGAAAGACTGAACCAGGAAACTCCTCTCTGGCTCAGATTCCTAGAACTTGCCCTGCAGGCAGAAGCAGCTCACAGAAAGTTAAAGCTATGTTAGAAATACTTGAGTCAAAGCAGTCTGGGGCAAAGGAATATCTGCTTTAAGTCATACAACAGAACACTCAGGAGGGGAAAGTGTATCTCATAGGGAGTAGGCATTCGAATTCCTGTAAACTGGGGAATTCCTAAGGCCATGAGCAAGCACAAGGCCAGAACACAAGACCTGGGCTCAGAAAAGACTGAGGGGCCCTGCAGGTCACTTTCACCTCAGGGTGATTTTTTTTTTTTTTTAAACTTTGATTACATAAACATTACAAAGAATATATAGGGGAGTCCCACATGCCCTGCTCCCCACACCTCCCACATTTTCCTACATTAGCAACATCCTTCATTAATGAGGTACATTCACTACAATTGATAAACACATTTTGGAGCATTGCCACTAAGCGTGGATTACAGTTTACACTGTAGTTTACACTCTCCCACTCAAGGTTATGGCAATATACATAATGGTCTGTATCTGTCGTTGTAATGTCACTCAGGACGATTCCCAAGTCCCAAAAATGCTCCTGTATCATACCTGTTTTTCCCTCTCTACCCTGAGAGCCTCCAGTGGCCACCTTCTCCACATCAGTGATATTTCTTCCATTGCTAGAATCACAATAAGTCTATAGTAAAATATAGTAAGTCTACTTTAGTCCACAGCTCATCCCCCAGTCCTGAGTATTCTGGGATAGTGATGCCCACTCCACCTTTAATTGAGGGGGAGCTTCAATCCCATACAGCCGATGGATGAGACTCTTGCTTGCAGATGTAGAGACTCTCAGTTCCTTGGTATGTTGGTTATTCATCATCTCCTCCTTGTTAATTGTCCTGGGTGAGTGCAATGAACTGGAGAATAGGTGTTACAACTCTGTTGAGATTCAGGGTCCAGCTTAGCCCTTGGTTGTAAGGTGTGATGTTGTAGAGAGCCTAAGAGTTACCTACTGGGAGCCTTCTTGATACTCAAATGTGGCCTCTCTCTAAGCCAAACTCATCATATAAATGCAATAGCATCCCCCCAGTGTGGGACGTGACTCCTGGGGATGAGTCTTCCTGGCACTGAGGGATTGCTACCAAGTACCAACAAGCTTGCAACTGGAAAACAAAACATAACAAAAGACCTTGACCAAAGGGGAAAAGGTAAAGACAAATAAGGTTACACGGCTAAGAGACTTCAAAGTAAGTTGGGAGTTCATTCCAGAGGTAACACTTATGCACGTCTCAACAGGATCTCACTGACCAGCCAAAGAAGATACTACCCCAAATAGTGGGGCTCCTGACAGCTCTGGAAACATCCAGACACTACAGTCTGGACAAATAGCTCAGGAGTTTGGTCCCTCGCCAGTGGCCCCAACTTTGGGATTTATGCTCCCCAGTGTGACAGAGTTAGACTGAGTTCTGGTTTCCATACACATGGCTATTCTGTCCTTCTGTTTGAACTTATAATCAGTACTAAAGTTGTTATGTGTATGTACAAGAGAATTAAATCTTTGGGCTCTCCATGTGCCAGGGGGCTCTTCTTGACAAGAATACTTCACTCGGAAGAAGAGAACCAGTCTCTCCACAGCCAATATGCAAAAACTGTGGAAGGTGTATTTGCATTTGTTTGTTTCTTTTTGTAAGCTCCTAGCAGTCAAGAAAATCTCTGTCATATCATAAGATGGATACAAACTTAAAGCACAAACAGCTCAGGGATTAAATCCCACAGTTAACATTTTAAAATATTTAAAAGTACAGTATGCAACAAAAGATTACAAGTCAACCAAAGAACCAGGAAATGATGGCCCATCCAAAGAAACAGGGTAAAAATCCAGAAATCATTAGTGAAGACAGGACTTTGGATATAACAAAGACATAAAAATGATCCTCAATATGCTCAAGGAAATAAAGGAAAATCAGAGAAAGAATAAAGGAAAATAATGAATGAATATGAGAATCTCAATAAAGAAAGAAATTTTAAAGTGGAATCAAAGATAAATACTAGATTTAAAGTCCACAATAATCCAAATAAATTCCCTACAGTGTTTCAACAGCATATTGGAGCTGACAGGAGAAATAAAGAGTGAACTCGAAGGCAAGAAAATTGAAATGATTCAGGATAAGGATCAGAAAGAACATATAATGAAGAAAAAGTGAAGAGAAACTAAGAGACCTAGGGGACTCCATCAAGCACACCAATACAGGTAGCATGGGTCTCAACATGATAAGTAAGAAAGCAATAGAAGGACTATTTGAAGAAATAATGGCAGAAAACTTCCCAAATATAACAAAAGACATGAATATACACATTTAAGAAGCCCAAGGAACCCCAAATGGATAAGCTCAAAGAGAACCACTCCCAGACAGAATGTATTCAAACTGTCAAACACAAAAGACAAGGAGAGGGTTCTGAAAGCTGCAAGAGAAAAGAAATATGTTATATACAGGGGAAACCCAATAAGATTAATTGATGATTTCTCATCAAAAACAATGGCGGCAACAAATAAAAGTGCTAAATGAAAACAATTTCGAAACAAGAATTTTATTTCCAGCAAGACTGTCTTTCCAAAATAATGGAGAGATTAAGACACTCCCAGATAAATAAAAGCTGAAGGAGATCATCACCTTAGACCTGTCCTAAAAGCAACTGCAATGAATGTACAAGACTAATGGAAGAAGCTATTAATGTGAGGAAGGGAATGGGGCACATGGGAACCCCTCATATTTTTTCCTGTGACATTCTGTATAATCTAAGTATCTTTTGAAAAAATAAAAAATAAAAAATAAAAGGCAATGCTAAAGGGAGTTCTTCAACTGAAGAGAAAGGACACTAGACAGTGGACTGAGCAGCAGGGAGAAATAAAGACCTCCAATGAAGGTAACCACATGGGTAATTATAAATGACATTACTATTGTACAGCATTTTTTGGTATGTAGCTGCATTTTTTACTTCTTACCAACGCAAATGCATTGAAAGTCATGATAAATCTATAGTATTGGACATACAATGCATAAACATATAATGTGTAATAAGTACAACAAAAAGGTGGAGCAGAGGGGTATGAGAACAGTATATATATATATATATATATATATATATATATATATATATATACTACTGAAGTTAAGTGGGTAACAAAAAAAAACGTGATTGTTATAGATTTGCAGTGCTAAATGTAAGCCTCATGGTAACTACAGAAAAAATATATAACAAATACATACAGAAATAAGTTAGAAGGGACTCAAAATTGTATAACACAAAAAAATAAAACAAACAGGAAAGTACACATTAATGGAAAAACTGAGGGATAAAAAAGTATAAGCCTAACAAAGGCCAAATAGTAAAATGGCTGAAGAAAGTACCACATTATCAGTAGTTACATAAAATGTAAATGGCTTAAATTCTTCAGTCAAAAGGCAGAGATCGACAGAACAGATATAAAAGCATGATCCAGAAGGCAGATGTGGCTCAGGGGATTGGGCTCCTGCCTACCACATGGGAGGTCCATGGTTTGGTTCCCAGTATCTCCTAAAGAAGACAGTGAGTTGGCATGATGAGCAGGCATAGAAAGCTGACATAACAAAAAGATGATGTAACAAGAGACACAAGAAGAAAAGTATAATGAGAGACACAATGAAGCAGGGAACAGAGGTTTCCAGTGCCTCCTAAAAAGGATGCAAGGGGAAGCGGACTTGGCCCAATGGGTAGGGCATCTGCCTACCACATGGGAGGTCAGTGGTTCAAACCCCAGGCCTCCTTGACCCATGTGGAGCTGGCCCATGCACAGTGCTGATGCGCACAAGGAGTGCCATGCCACACAGGCGTAGGGGAGCTCCACGCGCAAGGAGTGTGCCCCGTAAGGAGAGCCACCCAGCGTGAAAGAAAGTGCAGCCTGCCCAAGAATGGCACTGAACACATGGAGAGCTGACACAAGATGACATAACAAAAAGAAACACAGATTCCCAGTGCTGCTGATAAGGATAGAAGCGGTCACAGAAGAACATGCAGCAAATGGACACAGAGAGCAGACAACTGGGGAGGCAGTTAAGGGGAGAGAAATAAATAAATAATAAATCTTAAAAAAAAAAGATGCAGGATGGCGAGCTGGTACAAGAAGATGATGCAACAAGAGACACAAGAGGAAAAACATAATGAGAGACACAACAAAGCTGGGCACAGAAGTGGCTTAAGTGATTAGGCACCTCCTCCCCACATCCAAGGTCCTGGGTTGGGTTCCTAGTGCCTCCTGAAGAAACAAATAGAAGATGAACAGACAAAGCAAGTGCAAACAATGAAGGGGTGGGGAGAGATAAATAAATAAAATAAAATAAAATAAAGCATGACCCAACTCTACGCAGTTTATAAGAGACTCACCTTAAATTCAAAACCACAAGTTGGCTGAAAGTAAAAGCACAATCTAAATATATCATGCTAATAGTAACCAGAAGAGAGCCATGGGAGCTATACTAGTATCAGATAAAACAGATGTTAAGTCAAAAACTGTTATGAGGAACAAAGAAGGTCACCCATACAAACTGTTAGAGAGGTCAAGCCAACAACACAACAATCATAAACATATATCTAACCGCAGATATCCAAGAAATATGAAGCAAATATTGATCAGAATTGAAGAGAGAAACAGGTGGTTCTATATTAACTGGAGACTTCACCACCACTTTAAATAACGTATATAACACCTAGAGAGAAGATCAAAAAGGAGATACAAGATTTAAAGACTACTTTAAACCAACTAGACTGAATAGACATTTATAGAACACTTTACCCAACTGCAGAATACACATTCTTTTCTACTGCACGAGTCAATCTTCAGTATAGACCATGTATCAGGTTACAAAGAAATATCAAAAAATTTTAAAATGTTGAAATTATACAATGTATCTTCTCTGATCACAATGGAATGAAACAAGAAATGAATAACAGAGAGAGAAATGGAAAATTTACAGAATAAAATATGGAACAAAGGAGAAATCACAAGGGAAATTTGGAAATATCTTGAGGTGAATGAAAATGAAAACATAACACACCAAAATTTATGAGATGCAGCAAAGGCAGAGTTGAGAGGAAATTTACAGCTGTAAATGCTAACATTAAAAAAGAAAAAAGATATCAAATCAGAGACCAAATCTCACAACCAGGGGATCTAGAAGAGAGGAGTAAATTTTACCCAAGGTGAACAGAAGGAAGGAAATAACAAATAGTATTATGGAGATAAATGGAATAGAAAATAAAATTAAAAAACAATAGAGAGAATCGACTAAACGAGTTGGTTCAATCAGTAAAATCTCTTTAGCAAGACTGACAAAGAAAAAAAGAGAAAAGACACAAATTAAAGCAGAAATGAAAGGGAGGGGGCATAACTACCAACCCCACAGAAGTAAAAAGGATCATAAGAGGATACTCTGGACAACTGTACACCAACAAATTAGATAATCTAGATAAAATGAACAAATCCCTAGAAACACACAGACTCCCTATACTGAAGAAACAGAGGATCTCAACACATAAATAGAAAGTAAATAGACTGATTTGGTAATCAAAAACCTCCCCTTCAAAAAAAGGATTGGACCAGATGGACTCATTGGTGAATTTTACCAAACACTTTAAGAATAATTAATACCAATTCTGCTCAAATTCTTCCAAAAAACTGAAGAGATGAGAATATTTTGTAATTTATTCTACAGGGCAACTATCCAAAGGCCAGATAAATATACCACAAGCAAAGAAAATGATAGACCAATATCTCTTATGAATATAGATGTAAAAAGCCTTAACAAAATACTAGCACACTGTATCCAGAAACACATTAAAGAATTATACACTGAGAGTGGATGTGGCTCAAACAGCTGAGCACCTGCTTCCCACACAGGAAGTCCCAGGTTTGGTTTCCAGGGCCTCCTAAAAACAAAAACTACCCAAACAACATGCAAAACAAATGAAAAAAACAATGCAGGGGAGCCAATGTGTCTCAGTGGCTGAGCACCAGCTTCCCACACGTGAGGTCCCGAGTTCAATCCCTGGTCCCGGTACCTCAAAAAAAGAGAATTGTACACCATGACCAAGATGACCAAGTAGGATTTATTTCAGATATGCAGAGTGATTTTTGATGAGGGTGCCAAGTTCACTCAATTGGGAAGAAGAGTTTCTTCAAAAAATAGTGCTGGGAAAACTGGATATCCGCATACAAAAGAATGAAGCTGGACCTCGACTTCATAACTCAGGATGGATCAAAGACCCAAATATAAGAACCCACACTATAAAACTCCCAGAGAAACAGAATGAAGCAGCTTCAGGACCTGGTGTTTGGTAATGGTTTCTAAGACTTTACACCAAAAGCATGAGCAACGAAAGAAAAAAAAGATAAATGGACCTCAAAATTAGAAACTTTTGTGCATCAAAGGACTTCATCAAGAAAGTAAAAAGACAACCTACACAATGGGAGAAATATCTGGGAACCACTTACCTGATAAGGGTTTAATAACCAGAATATATAAAGAAATCCTACAACTCAACAACAAAAAGACAAACAACCCTATTAAGAAATGGGAAAAGACTTGATTAGACATTTTTTGAGAGTAGATAATACAAATGGCCCCCAATAGCAAATCAAAACCACAATGAGATACCATTTCACACCTATTAGGATAGTTACTATTAAGTAAATTAAAAATAGCAAGTATTGGAGAGGATATAAAGAAAGAGAATCACTCATTCATCTGTAGGTGGGAATGTAAAATGGTTTAGTCACTGTGGAATACAGTTTAGCATTTCTCAGAAAGTTAAGTATAACAGTACCATAGGATCCAGCAATCCCACTTCTAGGTGTATATACAAAGAACTGAAGCAGGAACTCGAACAGATATTTACACTGATTTTTATAGCAACATTATCCACAATAGCCAAAAGGTAGAAGCAACCCAAGTGTACATCAACAGATGAATGGATAAACAAAATTTAATATATATATACACTGGAATATTATTCAGCCATAAAAAGGAACGAAGTTCTGATACTTGCAGCAACATGGACGAACCTTGAAGACATCATGGTGAGTCAAATAAGCCAGACACAAAAGGAAAAGTACTCTATATTCTCACTGACATGAAATAACTACTGTAGCAGATTGCTATGGTTCATGAATTCCAAAAATAGATATTGGATTATGTTTGTAATCTGATCTGTACCTGTCATGATTAAGTTATGATTAGGGCTTTGATGGGGCCACATCAGTAGGGTGTTGATTAAGTTATAATTAGGGCTTTGACTGGGCCACTTCAGTAGAGTGTTGAGTCCCTGCCCTTTGGTGGGTGGGGACTCACAAATAAAAGACATGGCAAAGGACAGAGTTGGAGTTTTGATGCTGGAGTCTTGAGATGGAGCCCAGGGAATGAACACACAGAGGAGCTTGGTCCTGAGGAAAGAGGGAAAGCCCCGGGAAGAGAAACTAGCTGTTTATCTGATAAGTCTACATCTGACCTTGGAGAGAGGCAAAACCTAGAGAGCCTCACAGTCTACAGAAACCAAAGGAGCTGAGCCCAGAGGAACCCAAGAAGCCTAAACCCTCTCAGACATCAGCAGCCATCTTGGCTCCAACATGTGGCAAAAGACTTTGGTGAGGGAAGTAACTTAGGCTTTATGGTCTGTTATCTGTAAGCTTCTATCCCAAATAAATACCCTTTATAAAAAGCAACCAATTTCTGGTATTTCACATCAACACCACCTTGGCTGACTAATACAACTACAATAAATGAATTCATACAGTCTGAAACTAGAACACTGGTTACCAGGGGCTGGCATGGGGGTAGAGAATGAGAAGGTAATGCTTAATAGTTATAGAGTTTCTCTTTGGGGTGATGGAACTGTTTTGGCAATGGATGGTAGTGATGGTAGCACAACAATATGAATATAATTTACACCAGTAAATTATGTATTTGAATGTGGTTAAAGGGGAAATTTTAGGGTACATATATATATATATATATATATATACACACACACACGTGTGTGTGTGCGTTACTAGAATAAGAAATTTCAAAAAATAACATGGGACTGTACAACACAAACAGTAAGCCCTAATTTAAATATGGACTATATTTAATAGTATAATTATAAAAATATTGCTTCATCAATTGTAACAAAGGTACCACATTAAGGCAAAGAGTTAACAATAGTGAAAACTGGGGGTGGGGGTGGCAGTGGGTAGAAGGGAACTCTGTATTTTCTGCATGAAATTTCTATAAAACTATAACTTCTCTAATTTAAAAAAATGTAAAAAAAAATTCATACCAGAAAAAAAGGTTTAGAGAAAGAAGAGAAATTATGGCTGACAATTATATTTTGATACACAAAAAATACAATAGAAATTATTTAACTTCAATATCAAAAAAACAGGGATAGTTAATAGCTTTCATTCTACCATTTAGTAGTTGTATGATCTCCAGCATGGTTAACCTTTCTGAACTTCAGTTGTCTAAGTAACTAAAAAATAAAGTTTGTTCTTCATACTGATTTATAATATTAAAAAACTCATGAAAATACTTAGCACAACAAATGAAAGTAAATGGTAACTGTTGGTTACTATCACCAAAAAGAGTAGGTAAAATTCAATCAAAAAGTAGAAATGACCCTAATTTAAAGATTGACAATATAATACAAAAATACTAGTTTGTATATTATTAAATTAACTAATTGAAGTGTAGAAAACTAAATTCCCTTCTCCAGCAAATAGAGGGTTTTAAACGTTATGTTTATTCTTGGTCTATAGGGACCCAGTTTACCACTAATCTACCAAAACAGACATCACCCATGGTGCTTTGAGCAATCAAAATTTTCCCATCATTGACAACTAAGCTCATCGGCATGGAACAGAAGGTCCAAGTACATACTCATTAAAAGTAAGTTTCCAAAACTAACTCAAATGAAACAACACCTGGTCTAGGCAGTATTATACAGGCAAAGTAATGCAACTGATCTACAAGTCTGTCCTTTCCTTAACTTTCCACAACTCTAAAGATGCAATGTGTTTATAATCCCTATTTTTATAATTAAATCTTATTTTCTGTTTAAAAAACCTAAACGTTTTCTCTTTAAAGTACCTAAAATACCGTATTAGATACACTAATGGAAAAGTATGCATGAATACTTTAAAATTTTCTGTGTTTTTAAATTTGACTTGCAGATAAAAGAAAAGAAATATGTTCCAAGCACTCCTGTGGCAAGGCAGCATGATGAAAGAATGGAGATCTGAAAACAACCAGAAATTTATATTCAGGAATATCCAATGAAGTGCTCAACTGTGGGTGAAAACAGTGACCATCGTTTCAATGGTTTTCCCTGCTTATTCAGAATCGTAGATTTAGTAAAACGAAGTGAACACTTAAAGTGCTTCCAAGAGTAGGGACAAGCTGTCACGGAGGCTTGCCAGGACAAGTTACAACAACCAAAGGCCCACTCTCCTCACAGGGCTTCCAGATCTCCCTAGTTCTCCGTCCCTCTCCTTTCCCACCGGCTTCTCCTCCTCTGCAGGACCTTCTATCCCTTTTCGTTGTCTGAATTCTGGGAAGCCCCAGGCCATGGTCCTCAGAGCACCTCTCTAGCACTTACCCCCCATACAGTGTCAATTTTACCCTTCACCTCAGTATCATCTACACTGATAGTCTCAAATTTACATTTCTGACTCATCTCTGTTTGGATGTTGTCTATTAAACCACCCAAATTTAAGCCCTGCCTCAGTCTTCTCCATCAACTCTCCTTTTCAACATTCCACAACCAATTCATCAGGAAATTCTTTTGGAGATTCCAGCCAAATGTGGTATCTCAAATCTAAGCACTTACCACTGCTGCTGCTGCTAGCTCCCTAGTCCAAGCCACCATCTTCTCAAATCGGGGCTACTGCTCTCCCTTCTACTTCTGACCCCACAAAGCTGATTTCTCACATGGTAGTCAAAGGAATTCTTTTAAACCACAGATCAGATCATGTCACTCCTCAACTCAAACGTAACATCACTAACGTGACAGTACGTACCTTCTGATGGGAGGCAACATGAAGCCACAGCATCACCTATGAAGTGCCTTTGCCATAAATGTCTAATCTGAAGCTAGTCATACCAAATATCCATGTACAGAACAAACTGAACACAGAGTAAGTTAAGCGTCACCCTGAGGAAGCATCTCGGCAAATCCTGGCCTGTTCCCTTAAGCATGTCAATACTGCCAAAAAGCCTTGGGGCAACTACACCAGACTGAGAGAAACTAAAAAGACCTGAAAACCAAATGTAATCTGTAAACTCTGAACACATCCTGGCTCAAAAAGAAGAACCTATAAAAAGGTACATGGGGATAATTAGGGAAACTGTAGAAAGCTGAAGGACTGAGAGGAAAAGTGACATGATGTCTGCAACTTACTTTTAAATGGCTCTGCAAAAAAATAATAAAAAAATAAAAATATAAATAGATATACACATTCATATATATGTGTAAATACACACGCAAATATAAATAGACCGAGAGATGAGAAAATATTATCTGTTGAATCAAGGTGCTCCATTCATGAATTAATAATATCCTAGGCTTTCAACTTCTCTGTAGGCTTGGAAATTTTCAAGTAAAAAGTTGGAAACAAATGTTGCCATTCAATTCTCAGCACGCACAGTACCTGGCTCTTGGATGACGTCCACCTTCCCCACACTGATGTGAAGTGTTTCTCCATTCTTTGCAAATGTCTCCCATTCTGAATCAGTCTGCTGGCAGGATGGACACCAGGGGGCATAACTGTAGGAAAAGAGCAGCCAATCAAAATCAACATATAGAAAATAATCTATAGAACTATTTAGAGAAAGTACTCATTTCTTTAAAAAGTTCTTATCTTAGGGAATTATTAAAGCAAGTGTTTCCAAAATTATTTGATATAGAAAAGCAGAAGTACCTTTTCCCCCTAGGATTTAATGGATGTACATCAAATTCCTAAGGAAAATAAAAAGCCTAAGTCTGAGATTTTCAAAAATTATTGTAATACATAAAATATTCTGTTTCAATGTTATTCTTATAATCAACCCAAATTTTGTCACTTTCCAGACAACTTCTGATCTTTGAGGGTGAACACTGTTTTTGTTGTTGTTGTTGTTTATTTGTTTGTTTTAAGGTACCGGGGCCGGGGATTGAACTTTGAGGGTGAACTTTGAGGGACTGATCTGTGAGGGTGAACACTGTTTTTGTTGTTGTTGTTTGTTTGTTTGTTTTAAGGTACCGGGGGCCGGGACCTCATATGTGGGAAGCCAGCGCTCAATCACTGAGCCACATCGGCTTCCCTGAGTTGTTTTTTTTTTTGTTTTATTTTGCTTATTGTTTTGTTTTTCTAGGAGGCACCAGGAACCAAACCCAGGAGGTCCCATGTGGGAGGCAGGTGCTCAACCTCTTGGCTACATCCATTCCCCTGCACACTATTTTGAGTGCCCCACTTAAGGAGGACAGGTTTCACAAGGGAGCCCTTAAACTAGCCAAACCAGTTTCAGATCCATCAAAGCCACAGTTCTGACAGGTAGAGGCCAGAATGACTACTGTGTGTGGGTACCCAGGAATGAGTTATTTCCAAAAATGTGTGGCAGCTCTGAACCACTCTGAGAAGGAAGGCAGAAGCTGCAGATTAAACAGCTATACCTCAACCCTTCTTAAAGAGGAGTTAGAAATAACCTGGGCCTCAAGTCAGGGCCCTGCTTTTTACATTTATTTTGTATTCAATAAACATTAACTGAGCACCATGCTAGAAGCTGAGCTACAACTGTGAACAAGACAGACTTGGTTCCTCCCCTCCTTATGAGCTGCACAATCCAGAGATGAACGAAGGTCAGCACCGGAGTAACTATACTCTAGGGTGGCGAAGCTATGCCTGAGAGTAGGAAACAGAGAAGAGAGAGTACAAGACGCTACGGAGACACAGAGGAGTCCACAGAGAAAGAAACATCTGTGCTAAGATCTGAAGTAGGAGGAAACGGACTTGTCCCAGTGGTTAGGGCGTCCGTCTACCACATGGGAGGTCTGCGGTTCAAACCCGGGGCCTCCTTGACCCGTGGGGAGCTGGCCCATGCGCAGTGCTGATGCGCGCAAGGAGTGCCGTGCCACGCAAGGGTGTCCCCCGTATAGGGGAGCCCCACGCGCAAGGAGTTTGCCCGTAAGGAGAGCTGCCCAGCGCGAAAGAAAGTGCAGCCTGCCCAGGAATGGCGTCGCCCACACTTCCCCTGCCGCTGACGACAACAGAAGCAGACAAAGAAACAAGACGCAGCAAATAGACACAGAGAACAGAAAACCGGGGGAGGGGAGGAATTAAATAAATAAATAAATCTTTTTAAAAAAAGATCTGAAGTAGGGGTAACAGCCAGAGATGAGTCACACAATCCTCTGAAATGAGCAAAGAGACACATGAAGCTGATGTGGGCTATGGGTGGAAGGCTCTTTGTCTCTTCAGAGATAACTAAGTTGTTTGACTTGTGGGTGTGGAACGGTAAGAGGCTGCAGTCCTGCCCTTAGGGACAGTGGAAGCGGCTCCAGTCCCAGGAAATGTTTAACAATGCAAGGGCTATAAACTTTAAGTATTTAGGGGAAATACAAAAAGTAAATATGCTAAAAGCTTATCTAGAATGTCTGGAGTCCATGCTAAAAGATTACCTAAGATGTGGAAGAGATATATGCTAATTGAAGCCTATTGAGAACTGAAACAAAGGGACCATTTGGCCTTTCCTCTCTGTATAAAAGATGTTTGAAAATCTTGTTCAGGGCTCGGGATTCAAACAGAAAGCTCCCGAGTCCGGCCGGCCGTCAATAAACCATTTTTCCTTCTCAAAATCATTCCTGAGTCCTGGCCTCTCTATACTCAAATAATTGAACTTCTCTTAAATTCCACAACAAAGCCTCAGAGTACTGACAGGAGAGTGTGAAGACATCGTCCACGGTCTATAAAAAAAATGGTAGAAGTTGTTAGGATTTTATCAAGAGCTCCATGGTAAGCACTAAGGAGTTATAAGAACTATGGTCAGATTTACTTTTAAGAATGATCACTCTGGCAACTCTATGGAAATGGATCACAGAAGGGCAAAATGGAAGCAAAGGGAAAACCTGGACAGCCGCCCTGGCAGGACGTTAGTGGCCTCCCTTTGCCTAGCACTGTCCTGGAAAACATCACAAATACTTGAGACTAGGAAGCTCCGGAGAGGCCCAGGAGGTCCCCTGCAGGCGCGGGGATGGAAACCCAGAGAAGTCTGCTGCTTGGAGAGCACCGTGGATAGCAGTGTCCCCTAGAAGACGTGTCCAAGCCCTCACGCCTGCTAATTGTGAATGTGTCTTGATGTGGAAAATTGGTCTTTGCAGATGTACCTGAGTTAGGATCTCAGAATTAGATCACCTGGATTTAGGTAGGCCTTTTAAGAGAAAGGAGAGGGAGATTTAACAAAGGCCAGGAAGAAGCCATGTGATGACAGAGGCAAAGGTTGGAGTTTTGTAGTTATTGGTCAAATGACACCAACGATAGCCAGTAGTCACCAGAAAGCAGGAGAGGGGCCTGGAACAGGCTCTCTCTCCAAGCTTCCTGAAGGAGCCAACCCTGCTGACACCTTGATTTTGGGGTTCTGGCCCCCACGATTCTGAAAGAATATACTTTGCATTGTTTTAAGCTACTAAGTTTACTATCATTTTTGGGGCAGCCCTAGGAAGCTAACACAGAAAGGAAGATGGCAACATCTGAAATGAGAAAGATAAACTGATGGAGACTTACTTGTTCATAGGGCTGTACTTATACAAAATACAAAATATTGCAGACAAACAATAGCACCTGCTAGAAATCCACTTTAAAATGTCAACAAGTGATACAGTTAAAAGGAAAATCAACATTTACAGAATAATGTCAAAAAAATACACTGGTACAGTAGAGATACAGTTCGTGTTGCTAAATGATAACTAGAAGAAACAGCAAATAAAATAAATCAGTTCTCACAAAATACAATACTATCTCCAGGAAAAAAACATCAAGCACTCTGAATACTATTTTAGGATGCCCCCAACAACACTAATATTTTAAAAACATGCTTAAATCTGTTAAAATTAAAACTTTTAAGAAATCCTGAACTCAAGTAAAAAAAAAAAAAAATAAGGCATGAATGCCACAGACATCAAAAAAGACTTGGTATCACTGGGCTGCTCACTTACAAGGGGTAACTCTTATGGTATGTAAATTGTACCAGCAAGGAGTAGAGGGCAATGACGTACAGACGAAACAGGATGGGTAAGATATGGACAGCTGTTGAAACTGAGTGGTGAGAGATGAGAGTTCACTATACTTCTATTTTTGCATATGTCTGAAATTTTTCATAATACTTAGTTTTATTTTCTTAAACACTTGATTAAAGGGAGAGGGATTTTCCCATTCCTGAGCTGTTTTACACGTAGCACCTAGTATTTCTAGACTAAGGGAGGAAAAAGGCATAGGGAGAGGAATGGAGGTAGGGAAGAATGTCTGCCAAAAACCAAAAAATAAACAAAAACAGGGAAAAAATCTTAGGAAAGAAACAAAGTAAGAGGAATGAGTGCTACAAAACTGATCAAACCCGGTAACAAGATTTAGGCCCAAAGGTGCTGTCAGGTTATCATTTACAAATCCTTTTTAAATCTTGAACTGTAGAGAAATCTGTTTCTAAGTGCCATTCAAATATCAATGTAATGATGCACACAAACCAACTTTGCTGAATAACAACAACAAAAACAATGAATTTGGACAAGATTTTGATCTTTCACATTGGGGGGTGGGGCGGGGGGGATGAAAAAGTCAGGGCCTGGGAAAAGATCCATTTATTTTAGGGCAAGAGGTGATAGATAGAGCCCAGAAGAACACGAGGCAAGGCATGCATTTCTCTCTCCAGGCAGGCCCCGGGAGCAGTTGGCCTAGCAAGCACAGTTGTTTACTCTTCTCTAGCTCCATCTCCAGAAAAGACTGTTAAGAGCCAACTCCAAGATCATTCTACAAGGTCATTCATCTTCCCATTACAGTTCACTGTCCTGGCACAGAGGTCAAAGAGACACAGACCAGGGAACATCGTCCAAGAAGAGTCCACGGACATCTTTGAGTACAGATTTCTTAAAAACATTTCTATCTCTACGTTTCCAGGGCAAAGTATATTCCTGGTATAAGTAGATGCTCAAAAAACGTTTCCTGACAAAATAATGAATTTTAAATAAAAGCACATCCATTATCTAAGAAAATAAGTTACTTTCTAAATATTCAACTGGCAGATGAAACTGGTTCAGGCAACTGGCAAACTTGAAAAAAAGGAACATTTTATTATGAAATACATTTCAAATGGCAGTTTAATATATTGGATAAGAACTCTTGGATAAGAACACTGCCAGAGGAATCATAACGACCAACCCACATTAACTGTGTGACTGAGCCAGTTAACCATATCTGCAAGCCTCAGCTTCCTGAACTACAAAGTAGCTATCTTTAGGTTATTGAGAGATAAGATGACACATGTAAAGTAGGTGCATTTTGAAAAGAATGATTATTAATACAAATTACATTTGTAAAGAACTGCTTGGTTTCCAAGGCACTTTTACCACACATTAGGTCATCTGAAGCTTACAACCTCACTGTCAAACAGGCAGGGAGGCTCAGAGAAAACCTTAAGGTCCTGGAGGACCATTCAGAACAAGGAATATATGTGATAAAAACGTTCATATGAAGTAAGAACTGCCCCCCAGAAAAATACAGAGACTGATTCATTAAGAAAGAAATTATTAAATATGAAAAAAGAAATCTTGCAGTTTAATGAACTCTAGATACTCTTAGCTTTGTTTTCATGGGACTGTCTGCATACAACTCATAGGCACATTTGGTAAATGAGAAAATAAGCTTCATAAATATATATTCTCATATAAATTGGGTTTTTAGTGACATCATCCCTCACCATTGTCCATGGAGCTGCTTCCCACTAGTCTGTGGCACTGTCAATGCCACCAGTTTTGAGATGTGATCAGAGCTGATTCTGAACAAAAGCAGTATTCTCAAGGATTTATATGTGAGCAAAGCAAGTTTTTCAAAATAGCAAAGGTTGTAAAGCAACTGAATAAAGGATAGCATGAAACAATTGGAAAGGAAGAAAGGAAAACATCAGAAGACATTTAAAGATTAGATAATTCTTTCTAACTAGGAGAAAGGTCAAACTGCATCAGAGGTGAAGGGGAAAAAACACAGTAAGCCAATAACAGTGACATGGCAGAAATAGAGGTAAAATTTATAAAACAGCATGTGGAAGCAGACAAGAAGAGAAACACTGAGTAAAATAAGACCCTGTCATTAAAGAAAATCTAAGTAGCAATGGAAGAAGTTTACAGATTTTGTAAAAGGTTTTAGAATAGAAATGGTGAATTACTAAAAATTTATTTTAACTGGTATTTCTCCATAACAGAGAAGAACTTTTTTTTAGAACTGAAAACTTACCTCCAAGGATCCAGAAAATTGACTGTTTGATAGACAAATATATATATAAAATAAATTAAATTTAATAATAGGAGCATCTCAAGTCTCAGAGTAGTCAAACACTGTTAGATCCTTAAAAACAAATTAAATCATCAATAGCAATAGAAACAGTAATTGCATTATAGGGGCTTTGTTTGTGGTAGGATATAAAAGAAAGATTCCCAGAAGATAACAATTATAAAATGAACAAATAAAGAACCTTGTATCTGAAGACCTATCAGTCAAAGTAACATCAAGTTTTTAATATTGCCATCAGAAAGCCCCCTAACTTGCTTCTTTAGAGAAGTTAAATATGGACCCCTAGCTATCTCCATATAACCAATTCACCTGAACAAAATATTAACATGGATGCTGGTATTAATACTTTTGTTTTTCCAAACATCTGACAGCATATTGGCTGTATAGATGACTTCTTAGAAATTTATAGCAGCCCTATAGTGACACTGAGAATACAATTAATTTTATATATTTTTAAGGTGTTGGATTTTTCCAAAGGAGGGGAGGGAGTTATCATGTAATAATGCATAAAATAAAATCACAACTAGACAGACCCACATTATTTCTTCAGGATGAGCCCTTGGTAAACAAAAAGAAGCTGGATGTGCTGGCCTAAGAATTTCCACTAAAATGGTCTCAAGTGTTTATACAACTTGCTTCTGGGTTACAAGATTCTGTTTGCATCCCAGCCCAACCATAATCCATGTAACTGGACACATGGCAAGCCTAGAAAAACCAATTATTAATCTAGACTTGTACATCTATCAAGGAGTACAAAATCTGAAGGATCAACACGGCCAAACATAAAGGTTGTTGACTGTGGTTCATCTATAGGCTTGATGTGGCTTATACTCACCTGAACTTTAGTGTTTACCATTCTTTTACTTAAAAATAAAATAAAAGGACAGTAACATAAACGCATAGATGGATAGAGAATGATATGGCAAATGTGGCAAAATGTTAAAACAGCAGGTGGATCTGGGTACCTAGGGGGTATGTTGGAATTCTCTGTATTGCATTATTTTTGCAACTGTCCCGTTAGTGTGAAATTAAAAGTAAAAACTTAAAATAAAATGAAAACCAGAGCTATTCCAAACCATCAAAGAGATGACACCATCAACATAATGAGCCCTTTCTTGCTTTGACGTTCAAGTACATACACATGTTCAGTTAATATCAGAAAAGTGACATCTGGAAAACTCCATTGAATGGGCACCTAATGATTTTTCTGTACTACCTGACAGAATGCGTATCTTCTCTAAAACTCTTAAGATTATTGCAAGAATGACAATCTTAATAGAAAGTCCCACTTCCTTTAAAGCAGTTTCTCTCTTAAATAGAAAATGGCTTCCTCACCTCGACGTAAAGTGATTTATTTTAATAAGCAATTCATGTATGTGGATCTCATTAATAGTCTTAGTAGTTTATCATAACCCCAAAAGCATTTTGAGGTTTAAAGCATCTGCTTCTTTGTCACGAAAATGGTAAATACACGATTGAAGGGGTGAATATGCGTTATGTTCTTTGGACAATATAATCTGCTGGGTGAATTGTAACTTTGGACCCGAGATCTAACTGAGGTCTTCACTCCACTCCAGCTTGCAACCTATTTCTAGGCCACATTCTTCACCATCTAAATTGAAGGATTAAAAAATTTGATCTTGGACAAAGGACAGATCCAATTGTGTGTCTATGTCCTCAACCCAAAATTCATTAGCAAATAGTAGTGACCAAGTATATATATTATCTGACACCACAGCGATGTGGGTCTCAGCAATTATTTTCAGACAGTCCTCATTTTCCTTGCAAGGCCACCACGGTGGTCTCTAAATCCTCTCTCCTGGCATCCCAATGTCAACTTCATGCTTTCTTTCAAAGGATCACCTCCTTTCCAGGGGAAGTCACTTTTAGGTTGCATTAAACAAATCTCCTTTCCTAACACAAAACTCCATTTTCCCATCTCCTTCAAGCAAAGGCACTATCTACCATCTACTTTCTATTGTTCACAAGGAACAACCTGTTCATGTCCTTTTCTCTATGACACTGGCACAAAGTTATGACATGTACCCAGAAAGTCCTGCTCTAAGAATTACGATTATTGGGAACCTTCTTTTAACACTTCAAAGGCACCCGTCTTTCTGTTTTCACTGTTACTAAGACATCTCCGGGGTTCAAAAGCAAGTGTCTAAGGTGTTCGGTACCCACTGGGTGTGGCCTTCACCCCGCTGCGCTCCACTCGTCTCCCCCAAATACTCGGGCCCGACCTGGTATTTACACCCAGAAATGCCGCCGAGAGACCTTGCTTTCTCCTTCACATGCAGACACCTAAACGCACCCAATTTTCTTGGAACTCTGCTCTCCCGCATCCCCACCCCTCCGGGTAAACGGCCCCCGCATCCCTAGAAGACGGGGAGCGCCCAGCCGCAGCCCGCAGGGCGGGAGCCAGCACGCATGCGCACGGCGAGGGTCCCGGCGCCGCAGTTCAGCAGTCGCTCGGGCTCGCGGCCCGAGGTCTAGCCCCGGCGGGCAGGGGCGGCGGGGCGAGCGGGCACACTCACAATTTCAGCATCCACTCGCCCTCCATCACCAGCGTCCAGTTGGAGGCGGTCATAGGCTGCACGCGGCTGCGCTCCGCCCGCGGCGCGGCCTGCTCGGGGTCGGCCGCCGCCGCCACCGCCACCACCCACACGGCCAGAAGCGCAGCGGGCAGCGGGCCCGCCATTCCGCCCGCGAGGTCCGGCCCGCCTCGCTGGGCCCCGCCGGTGGGGAGCCGCCGCCACAGCCCCGCCTCGGCCCCGAGCCCGCGCGCCCGCCTCGGCCCCGCCTCAGCCCGAGCCCGCGCGCCCGCCACGGCCCCGCCTCGGCCCCGAGCCCGCGCGCCCGCCTCGGCCCCGCCTCGGCCCCGCCTCAGCCCCGAGCCCGCGCGCCCGCCACGGCCCCGCCTCAGCCCCGAGCCCGCGCACCCGCCTCGGCCCCGCCTCAGCCCCGAGCCCGCGCGCCCGCCACGGCCCCGCCTCGGCCCCGAGCCCGCGCACCCGCCTCGGCCCCGCCTCGGCCCCGAGCCCGCGCGCCCGCCTCGGCCCCGCCTCGGCCCCGCCTCAGCCCCGAGCCCGCGCACCCGCCTCGGCCCCGCCTCAGCCCCGAGCCCGCGCACCCGCCTCGGCCCCGCCTCGGCCCCGCCTCAGCCCCGAGCCCGCGCACCCGCCTCGGCCCCGCCTCAGCCCCGAGCCCGCGCGCCCGCCTCGGCCCCGCCTCTTAAGGGCTCGGGCGCGCCCAGGCCACGCCCCCCCACCTCCTGGCCGGCCGTTGCCCTGGTGGCGGTTGCCTTGGCAACGGCCGCCCTTTCCTCTCCGCAGTCCGCTGAAAATAAACAGATGGCCCGAGGCTGCCCAGGCCCAAGTGACAAGGCTTGGCGCTCGCGGGTTGACCTAAAGAGAAACCTGGTCAGTTTTGAAAAAAGCCATCTTCTTCTTCAATGGTAGCAAAAATGATAGCGAGGGACCCAAAATAGACGTGTTTAATGAAAAACGGAGGCCGTGTGGGCATCTTTTGCTGAAAGGGAGAGGGAGTTTGAAGCACTCTTTGCACGCGCCTAATCTGATACACTGGTAAAGCAGGATTATGCAGTTGTAGATTTTTTTTTGCATAGATGAATTTTAATTTCATAGAAACGTTTAAAACATGGGTACTACTAATAAAATGTTAGTTAATAAGAATATTGCCAGTTGCAACCCAATTGACCTCGCACATCTCTGAGCTACAGTTCTGTCAGCTCTAGAATGAGTTGCCCTGAGTGATTTCCAAATGTTTTTCCAGGTACACATTAGATGAATCTGTACCTTGGGATCACCACAACTTTGGCATGTAAGGCTGAATTACAATTGAAGGGTGGATGAGCTTTTTCAAAATGTGCTTGCCAAGCATTTACCGAGTAAGAAATATGGGTAATATGGCCAATATATATAATGAAAAACTGTGGTTCCTCTCCTTGGTTTAACACAAAGACAGCTCTGCAAATAAGAGTACTGCAGGGCATGGAAGATCAATCTCCGATCAGTACTTATAAAAGAGAAAGATCGATCTTGGCTGCAGAGAAGATCTTGCCTGAATTAGGTGTTAATTAAGTAAAAGCCTTGTGGACCCAGCCCCTATCATCAAAATAAACTCAAAAGAGTTTACAAATATTTTAAATTAGGCAAATGCCATTGCAACAACTGTTACTGAGACATTCTGTTATTGTAGGCAGATCGATCCTATAAGCTCAATGGAAAATGTTGTACTGTGTTTATAAAAGGAAATGATCCAGACACAGGAATTCGATCCCTTTTTAAGGCAGCTTTAGTATAGGATATGTGGTGGGTAAAAGTTCTTTAAAAATACCATCTGATATTAGGGCATTACTGCTAATTCTGTTGGGGGTGATAAAGGAGTGATGGCTCTATTTTTAAAAGTCTTTATTGGTTACAGACATTGAAATTGTATGGCTGAAATATGATGTCTAGAATTTGCTTTAAAATACTCCAGAAATAAAATGTGAAGGATGGCGGGGGGTATGGATGAAAGAAGAGTAGCACAATGAGAACTAGTGTTGAGACTAAGTTCATCTGGTATTCTACTACTTTTTGTGTATGTGGGGAAATTTGCAAAATGTAAAGTTAATAGAAAGAGAGCATTTGAGGCACAGCAGAAACTCATTGCTCAAGCAGTTCCTATTTCTAACACAAAATGTGTGTTCAGGAATCGCAGAGGACATGAGAAGGAGGATAGCAGAGTGTGTGGCAGGGGGGAGGCACAGACTGGGGTACGGAAGTGCTCACTGTCAGATAACCATAGCTGCTTCTCAGCCCCCACACTTCCTACTTAGGATATTTGGGGCTGAAATTAGTTCATACCCAGGTTCTGTTTAAATGCAGGTAAGAATAGAACCTACTCCATAATGTAGTAGTGAAAATTAGTCAAGCACAATGTCTAGCACATGGTAAGACTCAAAAACATTATGTGTTATTTTTGTTTTCCATTTTTTTAAACTTTACTTCAGCTTCAAAAAATAACAAAGACAAAAGGCAGCTTAATAAATTATGGAAGCATAACTTTAAAAATCATGTACATTTATCTTATTTAATCTTAAAAACAAATTCAGTAGTTTCTCCAGTGTTCTGAAAGATGAATAAATGAGCATGATCAGTTAAATGACCTGACCAAAGTCTCCTAGCTAATGCAGAAACTTTTTTAAAAAGCTTGATCATATTCACACCTCATAAAACGAAACCCCATATTCAGTTTATTGATCTTTAGCATTGATATAGTAACTTCTTTGCCTTTGCTACAAAAATATTGCAATATTATTGTTAACTATAGTTTCTAAGTTACATTGGTTGTATTTCCCCCATGTATTACCATATTTTTGACACTCTTGATGTAGGAGGAGTTGGGTCTGGGGAGTGGGGGGTATATGGGGACCTCATATTTTTTTAATGTAACATTTAAAAAAAATAGGGAAAAAAATACAAATGTATTATTGTTTGGAGACTGCAGCATGCCTCAGTGCTCCTAAGACTCTCTTTTTCCTAGAATACGGTCAAATTCACTTAGAAGGCTCTACAGAGTCCTCACAATCCAGTCCGCTTTTGCCTACCTTAGTCCACCATCCCCACCATCCCCATGTTCCAGCAACACCAAGCTGCTCTCCATTCCTCGTGTGCTTTTATGCCTGCTTACCTCTTCCATCAGTTTAGAACCCTCTTCTCTAGGTTCCTAGTGAATTGCTACTCAGCCTCTATGATGGAGCACACCTTGTACCTCCAGCAGCCCATTGGGCACTAACCACTCTCTCTTCTGCCTAACTCCACCACAGCCCCTCATGTTGCAGTGTACTCATGCATAGTTCTCCTCTCCCCCTCTCCTCTGGCTCCCTCCTAGGAGGCCTCCTAGGTGGAGGTCTTTGACTTATTTATCTTGTTGTCTCGATCTTAGCAGAATCCTCACCCCATTGCAGGACTCCTTAGGCAGCCTGACGTGGCCCTCAGGCTCTCTGCCTCCCGGCGTTCAGGCCTGTGTGAGGTTGCATTGAGTTCCCCCAAAAGATTAGCCCCCAGGAACGGTGAGTGTGGCCTTGTTTGGAAAGAAGGCCTTCACAGATGTAATCAAATTAAGAAGAGGTCGTGCTGGAGCAGGGTGGTCCTGTGGTTGGTGCCCTTTAGCGAGACCAAGTGGAGGCACAGGCACACGCAGAGGTCAGGGGCCGTGTGGACACAGGAGACGGGAGCACAAGGCAGCCGCAAGCCAAGGAGTGCCAGTGGCTGCCCGAAGCCACGAGGAGCTGGGGAAGAGCAAGGAGCCTTCAAAGGAACATGGTCCCAGCAGCACCTTGAGCTTGGGCTTCTGATCTTTCGAACGTGAGAAATAACCTTTGCTTTAAGCCCCTGAGTTCATGTTAATTGGTTACAGCAGCCCCAGAAACTAGTACAGTCCTTTCTGCTTACATGTGGGCTGGGCCTAGTAATTCATTTCAAATGCACCTCAAATACAATATGGCAACAGTGATGGGACGTCTCATTTGTGATTGTGTTCCAAAAAAGTTTTGGCTTTCATCTTGCTCCAAACTCTCTTGCTCTCTTGTTGCCTGTGCTGAGATGCTGTATGAAGAGCGCCAGGTGATAAGGAAAAGAGGGGGGGTGGGGGTCTCCAGCCAACTGCTTGTGAGGGACTGAGAGCTCAGTCCACCAGCCGGGAAGACTCAAATCTGCCAGCAACCATGTGTGTGAGCTGGAAGCAGATCCTTCTCCACTATCCTTTGTCTTCCCATGAAGGCTTATTCAAGTGGAGCTTAGGAACTCTGTATTTTACACATGATTTTTTTGTAAACCTACAACTTCTCTAATAAAAGAAAGATTTTGTAAAGGGTAACTTGGGGTTATTTCGGGTGATAGTTCAAGAGAGCAAAACAGGAATTCCCTCTCCCCTTTCCCTTTTTGGGGGTAGGCCCTGTAAGATGCCTGCTCGGGAAAAAGGCACCAAAGAAAATGTTTTACAAGACCTTGAGACCAGATTTTTTTGCCACCATGATATTTAAATACTCATGGAACTTCACAGGGTTTTTTTTAATGTGTTCAAGAAAGCATCAGAAGGATATAGGGAGGTTTATGGTTTATGCAACCAGACTTACAAGCATCAGATATTTGTATTTTGTACTCTGATCTCTAGTTACATATTGAATACTGGATATAAAAGGACAATTTACCAAGCTACATAAAAACTTATATTCTAATCACAGAAACTTTCAGTTCTGCAAATACAATGATTAAAATTGTAATTTAGGACTTGATATTAAGAGGATAATCAGTGAGAGACAAAGAGATTGGATGCTTCTTACAAACTCTATAATAATAGGTTTCAGAAATAAGACGCAATGGTTTTCCTACTAAGATCGTTGACACTGGTATGGAAATATTAAATAAGCTAAACTATGATGTAAAATTAGTCCATAAAGTAATAATAGTACAGGAATTTAATTACACAAACAGATTTGCTAAGTGCCTTACAGGAAAAAAGATGTAGAAGAGAGAATTTAAATAGGACATGGTACTGCTTCTTAGAACAGATGGTAAAAGAACCAATGAAGGATGGAAATCTACTGAACTGTTCCCAGGAGAGTGACTAGAAATGAATCCAGAAGAGACTGGATAAAACCCTAAGAAATAGCAAACCGAGGACCAGATCTTGGTGGAAGGACACCAACTAATTTTTTTCCAAACTTGTAAGTGAATTCAGGAGGAGAGCTGCATACAAGATAAGCATATAGAAACCAATTGCTTCTTTATATGCTAGTAAGAATTAATTTTAAAATTTAAGAGACCAAGATTCCATTCAATAGCAACAAAAACAGTCCAAGAAAGAAACCTGAAGGAAACATGCAAGACACATGGAAAAAGCTAGAGAACAGTATTAAAGATCATTAAGATTTGAATGTAAAGAGGGACATACAATGCAGGCAAACTATGGCATGGATATTATTTCTCCCAAATTAATCTATAAATTTTATGCAATACCATTCAAAACCTCACCAACGTCTTTTCATCGAATTCTAAAAATGAATCTTAAGAAGTCAATGCTTAAGGCTAGCCAATTGTGTTTTAAAGATCAATGAGGGAAGTAGATGTGGTTCAAGTGATTGGGCTTCCGCCTACCACATGGGGAGTCCCAGATTCGTTTCCTGGTGCCTTCTGGAGAAGGCAAGTCGGCATGGCAGGCAAGTGTGGTGAGCTGACGCAACAAGATGATGCAACAAAAGAGTCACAATGAGGAAAGACTATGAGAGACACAACAAGCCAGAGAGCTGAGGTCGTGATTGAGCCCCTCTCTTCGATATGGGAGGTCCTGGATTTGGTTCCTGGTTCCTCCTAAAGAGAAGATGAGCAGACACAGAAAACACACAGTAAAGGGACATAGAACAGACAGCAACCTCAGACAATGGGGGGGGGAGGAATAAAAAAATGAATCTTAAAAAAAACCTTATATTAAAAAAAGATCAATGAGGTTGGTCTTCCCTCTTTGGTATTAAAATCTGCTAATAAGGTATAATAAAATAGGAAGATACAATAGAAAGCATATAGATAAGTGGATCAGAATAAAGACTCCAGAAACGAAACTACATGTGCATGGGTATTTATAGGTGTTAGAGATGGTACAAAAGCCAGGCAGTTCCTACACAATACAGCTGCTTTGACCTTTCAGCCCTGCCATCTCAACCTGAGGCCTCCTCCACATCCATCACAGCATGGAAAGAGAAATGTGGAAGGGACAAGGCTTTTAGTTCCTCAGTCCAGAAGTGACACGTGTCGGTTCAGCTTATAGGCGCTTGGCCAGAACGAATTGTAAGACCCCACCTATGAAGGATTGAATTTTGTTCCCCCAAAAGACATGCTCTGGTCCTAGCCCCCCAGTGCTGTGAATGTGAACTCATTTGTAAACAGGTTGTGAGTTAAGATGAGGCCACGTTGGAGCATGATGGGCTCTGATCCAATGACTGGTGTCCTCAGAAGAAGAGACCATCTGGACCTTCAGAGAGAGATGGGGAGCCTGGGACTGAGTGACACCACACAAGCCAAGGAATGCCGGGGGTGGCTGGCCCCCCACCAGAAGCCAGGGAGGCAGGGCTGGGTGTGCTCTTTAAGAGGAAGCACAGCTCTGCCAACACCTGCTTCCATGTCTTTGCCTATAGAGGTGAGAGACAACAATTTTCTGTTGTTTAAGCCAGCTAGTCTGCAGAACATTTTTACAGCAGCCCGGGCCAACTAAGACACCGCCTCACTGAGAAGAAAGGTAGTCTGCCACAAGAACTGAATATTTATGAATATTAATAATGTCCATAAATGGCATTCCAAATCAGCAGGGGAAAATGGACCAACACATAGTAATGTTAAGACAATTACCCTCTTCATCAAGAAAAAATATTATATCTCAAGCCTCAAGCCATACCCCAATCCGCTAATGAAAAAAGAACAAAATTACAAAAGCTTATGTCAAAGTTTATGGAGAATATTTTATAATCTGGTGGGCAAAGCCTTTCTAAGTAACACAAGGAACACAGAAGCCATAAATAAACTGATGTAAATTTTCCACACAATGAAAAAAACAAAAATAAAAACCAAACGGGAAGAACTGATCTGACATATCTACAACCCACAAAGATTTCACATCCTTATGATGCAAGGCATTCCACAAATAATTAAGAAAAAGCCATACAACCCAATATGAAAATAGAAAAAGGGGATGAATACCCATGCAGTGGCAGGCCGGTGTGAAGAGATGCCCAGGAAAAGTATAATACATGTAATAGAGTAATAGTTCCCCTCGCACAGTTCATTGGCTAATTTCCTGTGGTTCCCCTTAGCATTCAATCAACTGCGAGCAGGACTAGAGAATTCTCAATGGGATCTAGTTACAAGGCTTCCCTTTTGTGCCTACTGCCACCTCCACATACACTTTTTGATTATACTCTTTGGTTATATGATTTTTAGGAAACTGGCATGTGTGCATCAATTTTAAATTGGGATAAATAGAAATTGGAAAGGTAGGAGACATATTTTAGTCTATAGCCAACTGTGTGCTTCAAATCTGGCCAATTTTACATGAAGGAAAATAATCTTGAAGGAATCCAAGTATTAAAATTAACTAACATCGTTGGTGGTCTCTAATAATAACCAGGCCCTGGCTATTGCAGCACACAGAATATGTTATGTGCAAGCCTTCTGCTGCAATTTGTGAGCTCAAGAAAGGTATGAGTCTCTGTTCTTAATGAGTCAAGTCTTATCTGATAATGAGTTCAATGATAAAGGTTCAATAATGTTTGACAAACAGTAACACAAGAGATGCCACGCAGGATGTATGAAAGATTGCTAAATGAATTTATTCACATGCCAAGTGTTCCATGGTCTAGAGCATTTCAGACTGGGAAAGATGAGACCATGACATAAAAGATACAGACCTTTAGATTTCTCTAACATGGGGTAGAAATATCACAGATGAAGCTGGAGGGGCAGAGAAAATTCTGCTGGAGGAACAGGACATGAAGATGTAAGTGTAAGCACCTCCAAATCTAACTCTCGACCTAAAATAAATAAGTGAAAAAACCCATGTTCATTATAAACAAATATCTGTACCTGTTTTTTGGCACTTGAAATTCAAGAAATCAGAAACTAGAATCGTGAGCTTCACACGTTTAGTCTACTTATTTTTATTGGAAAGAAAAAGAGATGTCCTCTGAGTTTATTGCTCTGCTCCAGGCAATACAACATGGTAATATCAGTCCTTGTGTGTCTACACAATAATTCACTTTTCTTTACAGATCTAATTTTAGGGAATATTTCTTGAATATTCAAACCAAAATATAACTAAAATGTAACAAAATCAAAAGTCCATATTTCACATAAATCATAGTACAATTTACTATTGAAGCATAAGCCTAATTTTTTAGAATTTTAAATGTGGTAGGATAAATTCTACGTAATACCCTCTAGCTCAAGCACCTGTGACGTGCTGGTACCTCTCTGACAGCCAGCTCCCCTGAGGCAGGAGAGCCCTGATTTGCATAGTATGCTAATTTCTGTGCTCTAAGCACCGCTGCTCAGGCTGAGTTCAAGCAACCAATTTTATATCCACCAGAAGCAAAATTTCTGAAAATTTACCAGTTGGTGCTTGTAAACAGGTCCAAGGTAGATCCAACATCTTACTACAAGCACTGGTAATAGTATACTACCACTTAATAAATGCTGATTATCCTTTACTACTTGCTCTAAATACGAAAGTTATGGGTTTGAAAAATCCCTCTAAGATACATTTACAAAACAGACAGATCCAGGGGTGTGCACATGTGTATATTCATGAAATTAAAATACTATGCTTGAGGCAATCATATGTTTTTAGTGGATTTTTTTCTTTTAAAGTTCTAAAAGCCAAATAACCATGTATTTTAAGTGAATTATATATGAGTAGAACTGATGCTGGGTTACCGTTTGCATCTCTTCCGGCACCCTACCATCTTGAGTTTTTAAATGACTCAATTTAGTACAGGTGGCTGGGCTGCGGCGCTGATCCGTTCTCCAAACATAACTAAATGACGCTTTTCCTCTGTTCCATGACAGATTTATGACATGGCCTAAACCCTAATGAATCACAACACTAAGGTTTTTTAATGCACTTAAGTAAAAGACAACATGTACTTTAACATACCTATAATATAACACAGGCACTGTGCTGTCAAGTTTTCAGCTTCTACCTTTATTCCAATAAAAACGAAAATAAACCTAGCTAACATTTAAAAATATTTGTTTTCCTATACCAACAGGCTAGAAACATTAGGCGTTTAATTTGAAAGCATAAGTGCTTTTACCATGGATCTTATTCTGTGCCATGCAAAGCAAAGAATTTTTGTCAAATCATTAAACATGAACACAAATTTTGCTCCTATAAACTCATGGCCCGAAACTCTCACTGAAATGAAGAAATTCTGGAATCCTTGGAAACTCAAACTCAGAACTGGGAGAGCCGGCAGCCAGCAGAAGAGGCTCCTCCCGTAGAAGGTAGAGAAATGCCGCAACAGCTTTGACTGACGTTAAAACGGGGCGGGTTCGAGTGAAAACTGTCGGCTGTTGTCTAAGAGTACCAACCATTCCTGCGTTAGCAGACCTGTGCCCCGGAAGACGACCCTACCACGTTTCTCACTGGAGAATGGGGCGTGACTTTGCCTCCCACGCAGTATTTGGCAATGTCTGAAGATATTTCCTTCGTCACAACTTGGGGTGGGGCATGCAGGCAGAGTGCTCCTGGCCTCAGGGGGTAGAAGCCAGGGATGGAGCTAAAAATCCTAAAACGCACGGGACAGCCCTCCGCAGTCAACAACAGCCGCGCCTGCCGCGGCTGAGGAGCCCTCTATCTACCCAAACCTTTACACACGTGTAAAGCCACAGAGGTGAGGAGATTGGACGTCACCGGCCCCCCGAGACCCCCCACGGGCCCCTCCCCAGTCGCCGCACTCCAGCCCCTACGGTGTAGCCTCTCCCTCAGCCCAGGTGACGATTCCGTGGTCTGCCTTGACACTTCCTCTATCTCTGCGTGCAACCCTAACTATTATAAACGGATTTGGCCCATTTGTATGAATGGGATCATATTGTGGGTATTATTTTGCATCTTGCTTCTCTCACTCAGCATTTTGTCTGTGAGATGTATGCATTTTGTTGAACAGAACCGTGATCTTTTCATTTAAAATGTTGCATACTATTGCACTGTGGGATTAAATTACAGTTTATTTATCCAGTTTGATGTTGATGGATCTTGTTTCTGGTTTGAGCCTACCGGCGGTGCTGCTCTGACCATTCTCTAACATCAGCTTTTATATACGTGTGTTCCAGATGCTCTGCACTATATACACAGGCTTGGGTCAACTAAATCCTGAGATAAACAGATTTTTCAGCTTTACTAGATTCTTTTCCAAAATGGTTGCTCCAATTTATACCTCCACAAGGAGTGTCTGATAATCCCTGGTAAATGACATCTCTGATACTTGCTATTGTTAGCACTTTTAATTCTACCAGTCTGTTAGGTGATGTTCTCTCACTGGAATTTTAATTTCCATTTATCTTATCACGAACGAGATTGAAACGCTTTACAAATGTTTATTGGCCAATTTTCCCTCTTTGCTGTAGATCGAATTATGTACCCTAGTTTAGGCATGAATCCTGATCTGCTTCTTTGTGGATGTGAACCGAGGGCGACCAACATCTCTTGAAGATGTTATTTTTTAGTTTAGGTGTGTCCCAACTGAATGAGGCTGGGGCTTACTTCGGATCACTGGAGTCTTCTATAATCAGAAGAAATTCAGACTTGGTGAGAGAGCTGCAGGGAGGAGCCAGAAGCTGGAAGTACAACTGAACCCGGAAGAGAAAGAAGAGGACCCTGCCAGCTAACGCGACCCGAGATGCAGAGATGCAACCCCAGGATTTCCAAGCCCTGGCAGCGGGCAGCACCAGAATGCTACAGACTTTGGAGGAGAAAGCATCACCTTGCTGGTTCCTCGATTTTATACTTTTCCTAGCCTCAAAACTGTGAGCCAATAAACTCCCTTGGTTTAGGCTAACACATGGTGTGTTATTGGTCACAGCAATGGGAAAACGAAGGCATTCTTTAATGAAGGACCAGCCGAGGTCTTTTGCTTATTTCTTTCTGCTGGGTTTTCAAATATTTTGTTATTGATTTGTAGGACTGCTTTGTATATTCTGGAAATTACTCCTTTGCCAGTTATGTATAGCTTGTTTTTCACAAATTTTATGATGTCATTTTTAATAACAGAACTTTTAAAGTTGAAAGGAGTTGTATTTGCCTACACTGTCCTTTATGTTAGTACCTCTTGCGTCCTCTTAAAGAGATTTTCCCCCTAATATCAGGTCAGAAAGCTATTTTTCCTATATAATCTTCTAAAAGTTTTCCAGTTATGATGTTAATTTTAGGTCTTCATACTCTTTAAAATTGTTTCTTGGATAGGGTAGGTGGTAGGAATCTAATTTAATTTATCCTCATATTGATTCCCTCATGTTGCACCAGCAACATCTCTTGAACTGTCCTAATTTTCCCTGGTAATTTGGTTTCCCACTCTGTCATAGAGTAACTATTTTTTCATATGTAGTTTCCGTTTCTGAGTTGGTGTTCTCTTTCATTGATCTATTTGTCTTTCCCAATATTAATAGCATAGTGTGTTAATTACATATCTTGTAGTGCATCTTGGTATCTGGTAGAAAAAATGGACCTCTCTGTCTATCTTTTTCATGAGTTCCTCAGATATTCTTGTTCCTTTATTTTTTCATATACATTTTAGATTTTGCCCAATTCTAAAAACAAAAAACAAAAAAAAACAAGCAAAAACCAGTTGAAATTTTTATTGGGATTACATCAGGTATGTAAAATCAATTCAGAAAAACTGACATTTTTAGTCATGACATTATGTCCTTCTTATAAATTTTTGGATTCAGTTTGCCAATATTTGGTCTAGGATTTTTGCATCTATGTTAATGAGTGAGAATGATTCTTAATTTTCCTTAATTGTTCTGTCTTTGTATTTTGGTATCAAGAATATGCTGCTATCATGCAGTGCGTTCTTTGAAAGAGTTGTGCAAGATGATAATATTGTTTTCCTTGCACATGTTTTAGAAGTGAGGGTTCAAGTGTCCATATCTGGAGGGTTACTGAAGAATTGGAGATGGTGTCTTCAGGTGGTAAATATGCTAACACTTAGAAGCACCCAAATATTAGCAAGGCAAACTTGTTTTCCCAGTTAATTACTTTTGCAGAAGCCTATCTATAAGAATTGAATGAGACTCTAAATCAGTGCTTCCTAAACTTATTTGACCACTGAACACTTGTTCAATTTTAATTTGTAAAACAGAATGTCTTTTGTTCATTTAAAATTTCTTCTTTTAGTTGGAGATCCCTGGAAAAGAATTTGTTTGTTTTAGGGTTTCATAAAGACTAAATCCTGAGTACTATCATAGACTAATGCTAAATTTAAATAATGAATAAGCCTCTACTAGTGTTTAAATATTTCTTATGTACTAAAGCTCAGATTTTGCTGTGTAAAGGTGTAAAACTTTTCCGGTTCTGGAGCAAGAGCACAATGCCACGCCCCAAATTTATTTCAAAATAACTGTAAGTCTTATGAAAGGAGTGCTTTAACCACACAGTGCATCTTAAAGAAACCAATACAAAAATAAAAAATTCTATTTCACCTCCCACTCACTCTCTCACCACCCAAGCTTCTTTCACGACTCACTCCAGCACACGCATGCACACACACACACACACCTGGAAAACACAGTCCCTTATCTTAGAGCTTGGCCACTTATTCCTCTCCTCCTTTAACAGGAGCCCCTAAAGTGCAGGCTCACCTCAAGGATGGGAGAGGAAAAGTGACTGGGGAGACGAGGCAGACTTCACTTCAGCAAGGACACAGAAGGAGAAAGCCGGAAATTCATTGATAAGCCATGGGCTTCCTGATGTGTGTGGAGAGAGCCCTTCCTCTATGAAGGCAAATTATGAACCAGAGTGATTGTATGGACATATTTGGTAATTATTCCTCTTACTTATGAAAATTTTCAAAAAAAAACCATTTCTCTATGCTTGATTTTTTTCTTCCGACAGCCTACCTATCAATTTTCTATAGAATACTATTTCCAAGAAATGCAATTTTCACAAAATTCGCCTTTTTTTAAAGTGTCCTTTAGTATTTAGACAACTTTCTTAACCAGTTGTTTCAAATCACCATCTTTAAGATGACTTGGATGTCCTTATTTTAAGTGAACTAAATAATAAAATTTGTACATGCAACACGTCACCTGTGTCAACTGTATAAAAGACACTCAGACACTGTTTATGGCCTTAATCTATCATCTTTTGTCATAGAAATTTATGGGAATCGTTTCAGCTTCACATATATCACATATGAAAACCTCACAAACTCAGATTTGTAAAGGATCTACTGAAGTTTAGTAAAAGAGGTAAGAAAGAAGTTTTAGTTGATTCATTGTCAGAAATTAAAGTAATAATTCACCCTACACTGCCAATGGAAAATATTTTGCAGTTCCCAAAATATAAAATTCAGGCAATAGAGAGAGCACTTCAATTTGTGTAAATTGGAATTGAGGTCGAAGAAGCCTGCCTACAAGTTGGTGAGCAAGTCACACGAGTACAGGCAGTGGTCGGAATGAGCCTGCCACTCTCGGATAACTCTGTGCTATGTGCTGGGATTTGTCTGCTCTTCTCTATGTATATTTTACTTTAATTGAAACGCTTCAAAATGTCATATTGTTGAAGTTTAGTAACATGATGTAACATTTATTATACTGGAAAATTAAGTAAGTTATAAAATAATATATAGTATGATATCATGTTAGAAATAATGTGTTTGTGTATAAAGAAAAACATTTGAAGGATATAAGCCAATTATTTCCTAGCAGTTAATAATAAAAAGTATTGTAGTGTGTTGCTGTGGTTATTAGAATTTGTTGATAACACTGTATTAGTACATAAAGAGCATCCTCATTTGTTTAAAATGACTTCATGTATTTATGTATAACTTAGTTTTCTGCTGATGGCTGTGATAGATTGAATTATGTACCCCAACTTGGACAACTAACCATCACAAATGGCATTCCCAAATTTTACTCTTATAAACTGTTGTTGCATGAATGATATTATATGCATGCTGCATTGCATATCTGCATCTCTAGAATAATTTCCAGAAGTAAAATTGCTTATTCAAAGGAAATCTCATTAGTAACTTTGACAGACATGGCCTTGATCCTCCATAGAGATTGTCTCAATTTCTGCTCCCATAAGCAGAGTAGGAAAGCGTCTTTCCACACACCTCTGCCAAAGCAGCTTGGATTTACCTCATTTTCTTTCAAAACCTGCTTACTGCAGAAAATGTAAAGAACACAAGGACAAATATTTTGCTGGTATTATAAGAGATCCCCTCTTCTTTTATTCTTTTTATTCTTTACTTTTAAATTTTTTTCTAATAAACAGAAAACAATCCAGTGATAGAACAGTGTATATACCACTATTTGTGTAAAAAATGTTGGAAGGAGAATAGGCGTATGAAAGTACATAAACATTCTTTAGAAGTTGAGGTATTACACAGAATTAGATTCTGAAACCAGACTCCCATGAGCCAGAGAGAGCTTTTCCAATATCAAGTTTTTCTAAGGATGGCCAAGAGTATACACAATCAAAAGGCGCAGATGGAGCCAGGGGGCTATGGCCTCTGTGGTCCCCAGGACCCTTTCCAAGTCAGACATGACCTCTGGTCCCACCACAGAGCAATGTGCTCTCGCTGTGAGGTCCGCAGGAGCCCGGCCACTGGGGGAGCATGTCCTTGTGAAAGCCCAGGTGGAGTCCAGGTGACAGACATGCTCCAAGGAGCCGCACCTCGAAGCTGCTGGGTTCTGTTTAATGCAGGTTATCCTTAGCCATGGAGGGCCTGCATTTCAGAGATAATGCCTCTTCTTCCTAACAAATAGCACTGAGTCTCTTTACCTGGAGGTCCGGATGAGCAGGAGATGAGACAGATGCCCGGTCTTTCCCCTGGGGGCATCTCCCTTGTAAAGGAAGATACTTTAACTCCTTCCTCCAAGAAGGACACACAACAGTGTCTCTGGGAGGCTGGGTAGCTGGAAACAAGGTAAAATGGCGAGTTTAAACTGAATGTCCTCTTAATCCAAGTTAATGTATTACCTGTTTAAAATGATTAAATAAATACAATTAGTAAAAGTACTAAAGTAGAAGCATGCAATTTATAACCAATAGAATGGTATATTTCTGGAATCCTATTTGGTCCATGTTGATGGAAAAGTGCTCCTAAGCTATACTGAAAACAGTGCCAATTTAATTTTGGTAATGGGATATTTGGCACTGGGGAAGACTGAAAGAGAGGAGGTGAATGTGACAAGATTAAACTCCTTTGGCGAAGAGCCGTAGAGATTCTTGCGTTTAGTTTTGGAGCCCTGCCTAAGAAAATTCTTTTTTTTTTTCCTTCTAAAATATTTTAATGGATTTTATATCCTTTCCAAATGTATTAATGTCATTTCCATTTTTAAGGTGGCCCTCTGTACTGCAGCATTGTGCTTTCTGAAGTAAGGGCGAGGCTGGAGGACGTTTCTGTAGTGCCCTGATTGTCCTTCTGTGATCTTGAGCAAGACGTAACTTCTGAGTCTCAGGTACAGACAGCGCGGCGCAATGGGGCGAGCCAGGCAGACCCAGGGCTGGGCTGGACTTGGCCTGCCACGTGCTGTCTGTGTGACCTCAAGGTTCCTCAACTTTTCTGAGTTTCATTCACATTATCCCCATCTGTAAAAGGGGGATATTAATGCAAACAGTTTTAGTCCAGATTACCTAGAAAACAGAGCCTGGTGCTAGACTGAAAGTGCTGGTACTTAACTGAGGGGGGAGAGGTGACCTGCTGAGGCCTCAGGGCTGAGGGAAAGCAGGGCAGTGAGGCAAACGGGGGCTGGGAGCCAGGTAAGAGCACGTGTGCACTCCCTGGAAACAGGCAAGTCCAGGGGCACAGGACTTCCTGGATCAGTCCACCATCTTGGATCAGGCCACTGAAGGGAGGAAGAAGGCGGCAGACATTGGCCAGGCCTCCCGCCTTCTCTTTCCCAGTGGTCCAAGTTTGCCTTTATGGGATTCCACTGCCCCACACTGCCAAGTGGTATCACTTGGGCCTTGGGCTTCCTTTTGGGCTAGATGCCATTCCCTGTCCGGTGATGTTTCATCAAAGTCCTCAAGTGGTGGAGGGGTCAGAAACCCCTGACAGGCTGATGGGATACATGGAGGAGGGTCTAGCACTGATGGGACCAGCCACTGCCAGCCTCAGAAGGTAGAGCCACCCGAGCCTGCACAGAGCTGGCATGGTGGGGAAGTGGCTGAGACAGAGCAGGAGCTGAGGTTCTGGGAGGTGCCTGGAAAACTGAGGAGGTGCCTACTAACTGCATCCAATACACCTACCTGCGCTCGCTCTCTTGCTCTCTCTCTTTCTCTATGCATGTGATGGTTGAGTAAGATAAACCTACCCTTGTCTCTTAGGGATATGACTAAAAGTAAGACTATATTAGACATGTTTATACTTTGAATACTCAAAAATTAATCTCTGTGTGGTTATCAACCAGCTTTAATCATTAGCTGTATTTTGCCATAACTGATCTGCTAATACTTTCCTTTGGTTTTTAAAAAATTTTTATGCTACACATTTTAAAACAAATCCTAGGCAGAATATTATTTTACCCATGAAAACATCAGTTTAGCCTTAAAAAAATAAGGAACTTTTCCCCTAGAGAAACCACATTGCTATTAATGAAATGAACAGAATTTCTTAATATCACCTAATACGCACTGTTCAGAGTCCCCCAGTTTTTCAAACATGTTTACCTGTTACTACACTCAGGTTTCAGAAAAGGTCAACATATTGCATTTGGTTGCTATGTCTCTGTATTAGTCAGCCAAAGGGGTGCTGATGCAAAATACCAGAAATCTGTTGGGTTTTATAAAGAGTATTTATTTTGGGGTAGAAGCTTACAGTTACCAGGCCATAAAGGGTAAGTTACTTCCCTCACCAAAGTCTTCCGCCATGCGTTGGGGCAAGATGGCCGCTGACATCTGCCAGGGTCCAGGCTTCCTGGGTTCCTCCCTTCCTAGGGCTTGTTTCTCTTCCCAGGATTGCTTCTCTTTCCTCACCACTAAGTTCCTCTGTGTGCTTACTTCCTGGGGCTTCACCTCAAAACTCCAGCATCAAAATATTCCAACTCAAAGTGGACATGGTGGCTGATATGGGTATGGGGAATGGCAGGAAGAGATGAGATGTGGAGGCGTCTTTGGGACATGGAGCTGCCCTGGATGGTGCTGCAGGGGCAATCACCGGACATTGTAAATCCTCCCAGGGCCCACTGGATGGAATGTGGGAGAGTATGGGCCATGATGTGGACCATTGACCATGAGGTGCAGAGATGCCCAGAGATGTACTTACCAAATGCAATGGATGTATCATGATGATGGGAGTGAGTGTTGCTGGGGGGGGGGGGGGGTTGGGGGTGGGGTGGGGTTGAATGGGACCTCATATTGTTTTTTTAATGTAATATTTTTACAAAATCAATAAAAAAAGAAAAAGAAAAAAATATATATTCCAACTCTGTCCTTTGCCATGTCTTTTATCTGTGAGTCCCCACCCACCAAGGGGCAAGGACTCAACACCCTCTGTCCCAATGAAAGCCCTCATTGTAATTTAGTCACGCCAGGTATGGACCAGTTTACAAACATAATCCAATATTTCTTTCTGGAATTCATCAGTAATATCAAACTGCTACAGGCTCTACCTTTCTTTCAATCAGTAACAGTTCACCTTCCCTTACCTCACTATTCTTCTATCCCATCTATGTTTTATAGCACGTTGATTAATTATCCCGTTGCATTTCCTCCCTTTGTAATTAGGGTGATGTAGTTAAGTCGCTCCCCACCTTTAATCCCTGGTAACTATTTATCTGTTCTATGTCCACACAGTTTGTGTTTTCCAGAGTCTTTTTTTTTTTTTTTAAGTACAGGGGCTTGAACCTGGGCCCTCATAGGTACAAAGCTGCAAAACCAAGCATGTGCTCACACCCATCCCCCAGAACTGTCACCTAAGTGGAGTGGCTCAGTATGTAGACTGCCCCCGTTAGGACTTTAATTGCAGACATCCAATAAACACCCGCAAAGCCCGTCTCTTCCGGCCAGGGCTGGGAAAGAGCTCGCCGGTGTTCCGCCTGGCAGCAGTCACAGCGGAGCAGCCAGGCTTCACGGCGATTTTCTTCCATCGAAGTCCGCACTGTTCGCTGATGGGAGCCACGGTTGCAGGGGCCTGGTCACCAGGGTGGACTCCCGCCCTGGGGGGGGCCGTGCAGGCGCCCAGGGTGGCCCAAGGGAGCCGCTGGCCTGCCTCGGTGCAGCGGGCCGGGAGCCCCAGAGGGCGCGGGCCGGGGCTGCGCGCAAGGCCTGCTTCAGGCAACCGCCTCCCGCCGCACTTCACGCTGCAGAGGTTTGTCACGCCCTCTTTGAGCGTCCCTCTTCTTCCTTTAAAACTGTGCACCACAGGCCGGGCCGGAAGGGCCCTCGCCCCGGGGAGCCCCCGCTGCGCAGAGCCCAGCTCGCGGACACTGCGCCCGTGCGCCCCGGTGGCCAGCGCAGCCCCTGCGCCCCGGTGGCCAGCGCAGCCCCTGCGCCCCGGAAGGCCGCCGCCCCCTGCCTGGAGCGGCCCGGCGCTGCGACCGCCCCGCGCCCCAGGCCGCCCCTCAGGCCGCCCCTCAGGCCGCCCCTCAGGCCGGGTGGTCCAGGGCAGGGAAAGGGGCGCCCCGTGCTTCGTGGAGACGTGGGGACCCACGCTCCACGGGCTCGGCCTGTGACGCCGTGGCTTGCTTCCTTTGGTCCTTTCCCGTGTTAACTCACCCTTGGGGTTCACCGGGAATATTCCATGGTCTGGAACTCTGACTTGGGTGCCAGAGAGCCGTCGTTGTGTGTGTGTGTGGGGGGGTCTCCAAGGGCAGCAAGAAGGGTGCCTGATGTCCACGGAGACGCTCAGCTGGAACTTCCGTAGGCATCTCAGTCTGGCTTCCATCATGTCGCACAATGCGTGGGATTCTTTGCCATAGGTATCCATAGTTTGTTTCCTTGTGTTGCCGGGTATATGCCATTGTTTTTATATCTGTTCTCTAGTTAAAGGACATTTGAGTTGTTTCCAGTTTACCGTGGTAACATATATGCAACAAAAAATTTCCAGTTTTAACCAATTTCACATGTGAAAGTCAGTAATATAAGTTACCATCACGCTATTGGGCTACCATCACCTCCATTCGTTACCCGAATTTTTCATCGCCCCAAACAGAAACTCCCACCCATTAAGTAATAATTCCTCACACCCCACCCCTTGTGGCCCTTGGTAACCTGTAATTTATGTTCTGTCTTTGTGAATTTGCTTATTCGAGGTATCAGTGGAATTATATACTATTTGTCCTTTTCTGTCTGGTTTATTTCACTCCACATGATGTCTTCAAGGTTCATGCACATAGTAGCATGTATCAGAAGTTGGTTCTTTTATAATGGCTGAGTAATGTGCCACTGTATGGATCTACCACATTTGTGTACCCATTCATCTGCTGATGGACACTTTGTTTGCTTCCACCTTTTGGCAATTGTGAATGATGCTGCTATAAACCTAGTGTACTTGTTCCCAGTTTTGAGCTATTATGAAAATTCCTTTAATGACTTTTCTCCTCCCTTTTAGCCCTATTGCTTTGTACTGATAGAATTGTGATTTTTGCCCTCTACAAGCTAAGGGGATAATGATTTAGGTAATACAATTTAAGGACATTGAACAATGCTTTTTAACCTATCATAATGACTGAAATTCTAATATTATTCATTGGATCTTTAGGGAGTTTTGGTCTTTGAGAATTTCAAATTAAAACGAAAATACTCCTATATGGTAGAAAGCCACAAGGCATCATCAAAAAACCATCAGGAATTTGAAAAGCAGATTGGGCCAACCCCTAGGGTAATGTACCTGAGAATGGTAGGCAGGTGGGAATAGAATATAGAATTGAAAGTAGAAGGATGCTAGGAATAACTTTGCCTGCAGTTTAATTTTTTCACAGTCAAACCCAGAAAACACTGGCAAAAGAGGTTCATTAAAATGCACCCAGTTGGGGCATGCACTTGGGGGGAATGCATAAGTTTTCTCGAGGATGGGCCTCTGGGAGATATCATTTAGCATCAGGGTGGAGCATGGGTGCTCTGCAGCCAGGCTCCCAGGATTCAAACCCAAGACTCTCTTGTGAGCTATGAGACCATGGAAAAACCGCTCAACTTCTTGCTGCAGCAGGTTCTTCATCTATAAAATGGTTCAATGAAGAATAGATGAGTCAGTGCAGGTAAAGGTCTTAGCATGTGCCTGGCGCCCAGCTAGTCGGAGCGGTCCGCTTCCAGCTACGTTATGAACACGGAGTTCTACTTCCCACTGCTTCCTCTGCAGCTGACCGTGAGGATCTCTGAATGACAGAGCACTGCAGTATGAGCCACATGTTGTTTTATCTTACAGAATTTTTGTTGAAGAGGTCTATGCTCAGCTCTGCTTGCATCGACTCCTTTGTGAAAGTCAAGGAACATTCCCGAAGTTCCAGTACGGTAGATAATTCTTTTCCTAACTATGTAGTGTTTCCATTTTTCCATCGATGCGTACTATCCTGGGGTGCCAGGAAGACAAATAATTTTTACATATTGATCCATTTACACTGCAGTAAAGCACAGTAAATCCTCCTCATATCTAAGAGGCCCTTTCCGAAATGATGGAATTGTAATCACAAAAAGCCTGTTAATGCTTCCGTCTGGATTTGAATAAACAATGTCAATTAAATTTTTTGCCACTTTTCAGTGCACGCACTAGCCTTAAGAGAGAAAACTAAGACATGATGTTTCCCTCAGGACTTGGTTTTCAAACAGTAAGAGATTGGTTTTCTTATTCTTTAGCATTTTGATTTCAAATACTCAATATTTCTTAGACAAAAACACATCACCAGAGATGTGTTTTTTATATATTTAACAGTTACAGAAGTATTATGTAGCATTCATGGAAAAAGATGCTTCAAATTCAACTAAATGGCTTCTGGTCTAAAAATGAGTTTGGTAGCCATTATCCGAACCACATTCCATCAATGTCTGAAGAAATGAACCACTACGTTTACATTATGCCATTCTTTGTGAATAAAAACATACAGGAACACCCCAAACATATAAAATATTCACATATGTAAATATGTCTTTAACTTACCAAAAGGTTGTTTAGCTGATGGTATTATGGTTCATTCTTAGTTTATATTGTTTCATTTTCAAAATTCAGTTTTATATATCTAATAAAATTTGAGTCTCAAGCCTATCACAAGCCTCCAGGTTTCCCCTTCTTCCTTCCTTCTGAGGAAAGTTTGTCTAGTCCTGCATTTAGAAATTATATGATAAATTTAACTCTAATAGGCATAGAACAGAATTCATGTAGGTCTCTGGGTCTGCCCTTAAACTCTGAAAATTATGTCCTTTCATTGCTGGGTTATTTTAATTTCTTTATATTAGTTATTGGTATTTAACGCCAACTTTAGCAATATACCATCAGTCATATTTTTAAGGATAACATTTAACCCTGAAAAGTTACAGGACTGAATGCCAAAATGTATGGGGCATAGAGAAAGCAGGAGAGAAATTTATAGTTCTACCTACGTGGAGAGAGTTAGAAAGGAAGAGAAAGAAGAGAATGTGGACAAGTAATCTAATCATTTAACAGGAAAAAAACATATAGATAAGGGCAGATTTCAGCAAAGCATAGAAAAAAATGGAGAGCTATGTATGAAAACAGAAATATAAACTGTTTTCAAGACTAAGAATAAAGAAAATGCAAATTTAAAATATTGAAAATGGAAAACATAGACACTGCATTTTTAAACATTAACAAAATTATTTTGAAAACTCTGTACCAATAAATTTGAAAACTTAAGAGTATGAACAGACACATTTCTGGAAAGTATATAAAATGGCAGAATTGGCACAAGAAGTAGAAAACTTGATTAGGAAAAACCATTAGGAAGCACTAAAAATGCCCCCATGACTTTCAGATGAGTTGTAGGCATTTTAATGGAAGACATCATTTGTTTTTAAAAAGGTCTTCTAGTAACATTTTAAAATGTCCATCCTTCCCAACCTTATCTCAAATTTCAAATTAATTCCACTCAAAATCCCCATAGCATATTTTTAGAAACTCAAAAACCAATTCTTAAATACACATGAAATAATGGACATATACAAATGATAACGCTGAATTTTAAAAGGAGGAGGAGGAGGGAGAACATGCAAAACTGGAAAGGAAGTCATGTGACAAAGCCTTAGCAAAAAAACCAAAGTCCTGGAGGACAAGAGAAAGCAAAAAACACAGACTCTTGTGTACATGGAAACCTGGTATAGGATAGAGGTGGCAGCACACATCAGTGGGCAAATGATGACTTGTTTCCTGGAAGGTGTCATGTTGGAAAAACTGGATAAACACAAAGAGAAAGAAAATTGGATCCATTCTTCACACACCATCTAATACTGAGTTTGGGATGGGTAAGGATTACTTTGCTGAGATCAGCTCAGTGGTAGGTTGGCTCGAAGGGAAGGCGACACACAACTTTACAAAATAAAGGACAGAGAGAAAGAACAAGAGAGTAAAAAAAGATGGGACCAGGGGACCCACAGCTTCTGGAACTGAGAGTCGAGGAGTCTCAACCCTAGTTTCCATATAGTATTTAGTTGAGACTACCGAGCAGCTGTTTGCTATCAGAACTGCCACATCATCTACAATAATAGGGAACAACTGCAACATCTATAACACGGAGCGGTCACACAAAGTTCAAATACCATCTAAACTCTTTTTCCCACATTTCTCCCTTTCTGTTTTTGCCAAGTCTATGCAAATGACGTTTCACTGATTAACAAAGCTTCCTGCATGATATTTTCACTTTTATGTTTGAACAGTACTCATTAAATTTTTTCTCAATACATTCAGTTGCAGGATTGTTCAAACTTAAAACAAGAGATTTACATATACATTCAACAAGGTTCATTTATATATCCTGGTTCATCAAATCACCTAAGTACACAATATGTTCATTATTATAGTTCTGATTAGTATTCAAGCATTTTATACATAATCTGTAACTACCATAGATTATACACCAACAAACAATAAGACTTCCAACTAGCAGACATTCAATGAATAGACTTTCATTTCTCAAGGGCTTAATATTCCCAACCAGCAAGGCTATATAGGCCAGTACTCGATCAAAAGTGATCTCATTTTCCCCAGTTTGTATAGAGCTCTTAGCATCTTCACTGGGCCTGGGGCTATATCCAGTTCATAGGCTAAGTTAGTAGCCACCTTTTCCTTCTTTTTATAACTTTTTAAAGCAGCCTACCGGAGGTCTTCCTACTCCCATGAAGGACCTTTCCTAATTAACACATCTTATTAAGAGATAAAAGAATTTTAGTATTCCAACAACATTACAAATTCTATTAACATGAGAAAACATTGTACTTTATCAATTACAGTGGAGAGTGTAGTTTTGTCTTACCCAACCAAACAAAATTAATAATTTGAAGGAGTAGCAGGGACCTTGCTGCTTATCCCAATTGTTTGCCTATTTCAGGCACTTAAAATTCCATTGTCTCTGATGTTTCCTAGTAGGGTCACTGCCACAGGTTTCTTCTATGCAGCCAGATTCATTGCCATCAGGCCAGTGCAGAAAACCTTGAGGAACTGCAAAAGTCCATTGTTGACCTTTTCACACAGTTTTTGCACTTTTTGTATTCATTCAGACTTATTTTACTTTTACAAAGCACATTATCTCACTGAATGCTAACAATACTTTTAGAACTTGCTATATGCATACTAGTTCTGTCCCTCATATCTCCATTTCTGATTTTATAAACTAACCATTTTATTTTAGGACAAAATACACCTTATTAAATTTCAGTTAGCATTGCCACAAACTTTTTACCTTTTTCAGTATTCACTTAACTTTTACATCTTTCGTTTTATCCTTCCTTTCTGTTTCTTTCTTTTTCTTTCTTCCTTTTTCTCTTCCTTTTCCTTTTTTCCTTCTTTCTCTTTCTTCCTTTTTCTATTTCTTTTTTCTTCCATTTTCTCTTTCTCTTTCTTTTTCACACACACTGAAATAATTACAATACACACACTGATAATGAATAAACACAAAAGCAGTTCCAAATCTATTAATCTAGAATTTCTTCACTGCTTCCTTTCATAATTCAACATTTCTTTTCCAGTTTTCCTCCTCTCAATTTCCTTCTTAATCTCCTTCTCTCCCCAAGCCATACTTGCTTTATGATACCATGCTTGAACAAGTTCTGTAGTTAAGATACTTTGATGTAAAGCCATTCTAGCCTTCAGAATGTGACCCAGCCGTGCAATTTTCAGCATCTTTCTCTCCATCTGCATGACTGGAGGTTCTGGGTTCCACAGGAACTTTTGTTGTCTCTTGGCATTCATGGTATGGCTTATCTGACAAGCTGGTACCCACACAGGATATTCTCCGTCTCCTGGGCAAATACAGGCAAACCCTTGAGAACTTGGAAGGCTTTCCAAACCACTCGAGGCTCTGAGCCATCACAAACACTTCAGTTTTGTTTGAGGCGATCCTTCTTCCCTTTGGGTCTGTGTTCGGGCACCAGTTGCTGCGAGCCTCCTTCCCTTTGTGCCCCACGTTGGGTGCCAGTTGCTGAGAGCCTTCTTTCCTTTGGGTCCCACATTGGGCACCAGTTGCTGAGAGCAGCTCAGCAGTAGGTTGGCTCAAAGGGAAGGCAACACAGAACTTTACGAAATAAAGGACAGAGAGAAAGACACAAGAGAGTAAATAAAGATGGGACCAGGGGACTTACAGCTTCTGGAACTGAGAGCCTTGACCGTAGTTTCCACATCATATTTATTGGAAATTACTGAGAAGCTGTTTGCTATCAGAACTGCAACATCATCTACAATAATAGGAAACAACTGCAACATCTACAACAAGGAGCCGAGCATACAAAGTTCAAATACGAAAGTTCAAAATCTAAACTCTTTTTTCCCAAACTACTTCACAAATAGTAAAAGCAAAAAAAGTACAATCCTTAAGATGAAAAAAATGGGTAGATTTACCCCCAATATAACTAAGATTTCCTGTTTAATGTAGGTCATCACTGACAGAATTTGGGAGAATTTAAATGTTCTGATAGAAACCTGTAAGATGTTAATAACAATACTATATAAGACAACAAACAAGGAAAAGAATGGGCACCCATTAGAAAAACAGGCAAAATAAATGAGGAAGCAACTCACAGGAGAAACAAAAATGGCTAGCAAGTATATGAAGAGGGACTTTTTTTTTTAAAGATTTGTTTATTTATTTCTCTCCCCTTCCCCTCCCCCCCACCCCAGTTGTCTGTTCTCTGAGTCTATTTGCTGCATCTTCTTTGTCCACTTCTGTTGTTGTCAGCTGCATGGGAATCTGTGTTTCTTTTTGTTGTATCATCTTGTGTCAGTTCTCCGTGTGTGCGGCACCATTCCTGGGCAGGCTACCCTTTCCTTCGCACTGGGTGGCTCTTTGAAGAGGGACTTTACTGCACTGGAAATCAGAGAAATAAAATGCAACAATAATGACCTCATCTGTTTGGGGGAAAGAAGAAAGGAAGGAAGGGAAGATGTTGTAGAACTTGAGAGAGGTTCAATTATTTGCATATAGAAAGGCCAGAACTCAGGAATGATTTTGAGAAGGAAAAATGGTTTATTGATAGCCGGCTGGACTCGGGAGCTTTCTGTCTCAAACCTGAGCCCTGAACAAGATTTTTGATTTCCTTTTATACAGAGAGGAAAGGCCAATGGTTCTTTTGTTTCAGTTCTCAATAGGCTTGCATTAGCATATATCTTCCACATCCTAGGTAAGCTTTTAGCATGGACTTCATACATTCTAGATAAGCTTTTAGCACATTTGGTTTGCATTGGTTGCATAAACTGTTTCCTGGGACTGGAGTCGTTGCCATGGTTACCAAGGGCAGGGCTGCAGCCTCTCACCAAAGAGAAAGAAAAGGAGGGGAAGTCATAGAATATCCATGTTAGCAAAGATCTGGGGAAATGGGAGCTTGATTCAGCTCAGGTGGGAGTGTGAAGAGTATAGCATCCTGAAGAGAAAGTATTCATTCCTTTATGAAATTATGTATGAATAGAGCCTATAAAAGGCCCCTGGGTATACAGGCCCCGGAAGTTCTGCGTAAGGGACTGATGCATGGGCTGAGGTTCCAAGCATGGCTCGTGGTAGCAGGAGGATGCAACCTGCTTATCTATCATTACAGAAAATGGAAACGAAACGTGTTGGATGCCGTGCTGAGCAATAGACAGAAGGAACTAGAAGCAGTAGCAGTAATGGGTGGACCTTAAAAAGCAGGGAGTGAACGCGTGGGGGAGCCCCCACGCGCAAGGAGCGCGCCGGTGAGGAGAGCCGCCCAGCGTGAAAAGAAAGAGCAGCCTGCCCAGGAATGGCACCGCCCACACTTCCTGTGCCGCTGACGACAACAGAAGCGGACAAAGAAACAAGACGCAGCAAACAGACACCAAGAACAGACAACCAGGGGAGGGGGGGAAACTAAATAAATAAATAAATCTTTAAAAAAAAAAAAAAAAGCAGGGAGTGAAAAATATGAAGAAACGGAATGAGTTCTTCAGCACAGTACAGGAGGAGGGTGGCGGGATAAAATAAGGTAAAACAAGAGAGGGCTTTGTAAAAGAAAATAGTGGTGTCACCAGAATTGGGGTACATGATGATTTTAACTCTGTATTCAGATAAACCAAACCAAACATTTTTGCATTTTTCTCCAGTGTAGATTTGCAACCTGTCTTAGTTAGCCTGTCTTTTAGCTCAGGATCTCCATAATGAATGAGGAGTAAAGACATGCCAAAAGAAAAAGGTTTGTATACTCTACATCTCTTCATTTACAATCAGCAAGTGGGAAAAAAAAAACAAACACCAATTTTATTGTAATGATCAACCTACATGCTGGTCATTTTAAAATAAATTAGGAAACTCTAGTAGAAACATAATTACTCATGCACCGTCCTTCCCACAGGACCTTGCTCTTTCAAATGGCTTGTAGAGTAATAGGTATTATTTGGCTTTTTGTATTACTAAGGTGAAAGGAATAAAGTTGAATTGCTCTCAGTAAAGCAATCTTGTTTTTGCTGACTCTGAGAAAGGAGGGGAAAAGAACTTGGGGAAGGGGCAGAGATGTCTAATATGTGGTTTAGAAAGTTGTCCCCTTCTCTGCCGAACCCACAAAGCTATCGATAAAATATCCATTTCCTTCAAAATAAGACAATCGATCATTTGCATCCTTTTATTTACGAGAAAACATTATAAATTTTATGTCTGAAGCAACAAATTCCCTTGATGATTGGGGAAAATCAAAATTTCTTTTAAAGGATTCATTCCTTACTTTTTACCTAAGCAAAATGATGTGCAACGTGTTTGGTATGCCTTTGACAAGATTTCCTTCCACGCCCTTCTCTTAGAGTTTAAATAAAGAAATCTACGGCCACTATATTAACTCCCCACACCCACTCGCTCTTCTGCGTGCTGACCCTGAGTGAGGGGAAGCAAAACCGTGTCCTACGACCTTTAGCTCCTAAGCGTAAGGCTCCTGGGCGAGGGGCTTTGAACTGTTCTAACTGGTTCTCGCTGCTGTTTAAAGTTGTTGCCACTAGGTGGCGATAGAGTTGATAACGACCCAGTCAGGTCTTGTAAACCGGGATCTTTTCAATGCTCCATTATTGATGCTTTTTCTTTACCTTTTATTATTCTTTATTATAAAATACACAAGACAAGTGCTAAACAAACATGAACATGTATCTTTGTTCATTGTCTCATTAGGTTAATCCTAGAACATGCTGACCTTCACACTTAAAGTTGCAATTTTTCATTCAACCAGCTAGTGTAGAGTCTGACAAACAGCAAGAACTGGGCAAATATTGGCCAGATGAATGAACATGGTCACTTGACTCTTGTGTTCTCCTCCTTCCCCGCATGACGCTAATGACGCAGACTGTAGAGTGAAGCCTTTCAACTTAACATACCTGTGAATCATCATGTCAGAAACATATTTCTTTAAAACCTCGATAAAAATGACTCTTTTACTTGCCAGCTGTAATAAGACATCGCATTCAATTAAACTGAATTGAGACTTCACTGCATCTTCCACAAGACTCACATTTTCCTACATTTATTTTAGATGTTTCCCTGACAAAGTAATGAAACACATGGGGAGAAGAAAAAACTATACTTATTCAAGCAACGAATTTCAAAGAAAGGTGAGATAAATCATGCGTCTACTAAGTAAGAGACAGAGAATTCCACAGGTGCACTACTCTTGCAACTCCCCCCCCCATTGTCTGCTCTCTGTGTCCATTCGCTGTGTGATCGTCTGTGTCCTCTTGCATTCTTGCCAGCGCCACGCAGAAAATCTGTGTTTCTTCTCGTTGCATCATCTTGCTGTCTCAGCTCTCCGTGTGTGTGGCACCATTCCTGGGCAGGCTACACTTTCTTTTGCGCTGGGCGGCTCTCCTTACGGGGCGCGCTCCTTGCGCATGGGGCTCCCCTATGCGGGGACACCTCTGAGTGGCACGGCACTCCTTGCGCATCAGCACTGTGCATGGGCCAGCTCCACATGGGTCAAGGAGGCCCGGGGTTTGAACTGTGGACCTCCCATGTGGTAGGCGGATGCCCTGTCCTTTGGGCCAAATCCACTTCCCTCTTGCGACTTCCTGAGTCATTTGGAAAAGTCCCTCAACATCACTTAATTCCAATCTAACAGAAGAGGTCCACTTAATTACATAAGGGATGTGTAGAATAGTTTCAGTCATTGGCCATGATTTTCCTTTACTCTCCTCTTATCATCAGAGAGCAATCCATTTATCTGGCTTTGGACGTAGCTTTATACTTGACCAAATTCTCTAACTCTATGAGGGTCCCTCCTCGGAGCCCTGGCTCCTGGGCCTGCGGGCCCATCCTCCGAGCACAGGTGAGCAGCAGCCCCTCTGCAGGGTTTTGGCTCTGTAGGTCCCTTGCCCAAGATTCTTGCTTGAATCAGTCCAACCTCTTCTTCCCCCAGCCCTTGGGGTGGTGGTGGTTTTCCAGCTGTTGCTCACTCATTGTGGTAGACTGAGCTGTGTACCCCAGCCAAAACCTTTTCTTAATCCCCACTCCTGTCGGTGTGGCCCCATTGTGCATGGGACCCCTTCAAGACCTTCTGTGTGCTTAAGGAGTGGCCCTGAGTCACATGGGCTGTACCCCATCTCCCTGGCTATATAAACAGAACGCGGAAGTCACAGAAGACGGAAAGGCGAGGCATCCCCGTGGGATGGGAGGCAGGGCCCCAAGGGTGGTGGCGAGCGGGCCCCAGAGTGCTAGACTGGAAAGCACAGTCCGGCCGATGCCTTGCTTTTGAACTTCTAGCCTCCGAAACTGTGAGCCAATAAATCCCTGTTAAGCCAACCCCTTGTGCTGTGTTTGCTATAGCATCCTGGCAAATCAAGACATGCTGGGATGCCTTCTTTTCCTTTTTTGCATGCTATTTCTAACGTACGAGGTTAGCAACCCTTTTCATTGCCTTTGTTTTGTTGACATAACTGGGCTGACTTGCGTCTTCTGACTAAACCCTGACTGATAAAGCCCTCTCTTGGCCATAAATGCCATGCTAATATTCTTTGAAATCTTAGCCAATTCCTCACCTAGGATGATCAGACTTGAACCAAAATATACTCAATGTTTACCTTTGTTTGAAATTGAAAAAAAAAAAGAAAACCTACTAATGACATGTTAGGAGAAAAGAACAGAAAGGGAGATTTAGCAGACAGTTTGTTAGTTTTGCAAATGATTCTACAGTGAAAAGACAGTGTTACGGATATTATTTCTTAAACTGACGGGAAAAATGCAGTTCAATGTACATCCAAAAAGGAGAAAATGTTGACACTGAAAATGGAAGCTCTAGTATCTCATATAACAGAGGAATTGGATATGTTTAAGGGATTCTAAGTAATATACTGTTGAAGTTCACAACAACACATTGTGGTTTTTTTTCATATATATCCCTGCTTTACTCTCAGAGAGGAAGGAAACCATTCGGATGTTACTCTCTCATTCAACAACATGTTTTTTTCCAAAAAGTAGCCAGAAATTAATACAGGAAGAATTTTGACAAAGGAAAAATAAATTAGCAGGTATTAATTTTCAGGGACTATGATTTCTTATCTATTTGGTAGCCTCTGTGTATCTGTAACATTTCTCAGATAATGCACTATTAGACAACTCAGGTTTCTGTTGTTTTGCTTTGTTTTGTTAATGAGAGCTCCTAGCTTACTTTCTTTATTAAAACATATAAGTTGCTATAATTACTATGTTTTTTAAGCTTCGTTTTTTTTCTCATAATGAACATACCTTTATTGGGCTTTTTCCCAGATGACATATAATGCCTGCTTTCGAAAATTCTTCTTTTTTTTTTTTTTAAAGATTTACTTTTATTTATTTAATCCCCTCCCTTCCCCCAGTTGTCTGTTTTCTGTGTCTTTTTGCTGCGTCTTGTTTCTTTGTCCGCTTCTGTTGTCGTCAGCGGCACGGGAAGTGTGGGCGGCGCCATTCCTCGGCAGGCTGCTCCCTCCTTCGCACTGGGCGGCTCTCCTTATGGGTGCACTCCTTGCGCGTGGGGCTCCCCTACGCGGGGGACACCCCTGCGTGGCACGGCACTCCTTGCGCGCATCAGCACTGCGCTTGGGCCAGCTCCACACGGGTCAAGGAGGCCCGGGGTTTGAACCATGGACCTCCCATGTGGTAGACGGACGCCCTAACCACTGGGCCAAAGTCCGTTTCCCTGCTTTCGAAAATTCTGATAATACTTCAAATTATAGGGAAGAAAGTAAAAATGTCCTGAAATCTCACCAACCTTTCATGTATTCATTACACATTCACCTTCATTTATATACTTTAAGCAAATTTACAACAGAAGCTTCTTTCATACCACTTTGGAGAACTATTTGGTGTTTTCTTGTGAAGCCGACCACGTGCATCGCCCTGACCCGCGGTTCCGTGGGTGGGTATATACACTGGAGAAGTACTTCCCCATGTGCCCGAGGAGATAGCAACTGGAATATTCACAATAGCCCCCAAAAGGGCATGACACACTTGCCCAACAGCAGGGGTGTAGGTAAAAAGAATTGTGATATAGTCATAAATAGAATTACCTTTGTGAAAATAAATGAACTACCTCTATACCCATCAGCATGGATGAACCTTAGAAACATAAATTTTGAAAGGGAAGAAAGCAAACTTTCAAAATAATAAATAGCATATAGCCCTGTTTTTATAAAGATGATAAACAAGAGAAACTAAATTTTGTTTAGTGGTATGTGTTCATCAAAGAAGAACACGGGAATGGTAAAGCTTCATAAATTCAAAATGTGAGTTATCTCAAGGTGGGTATGGCAAGGAAGAGGCTCATACAGAGCTTCAGCAGAATGTGGGTTGGGTTTTTGATTTACCATGCTTCAAAACACATGTATATATGTGAAGTGGATGTGGCTCAAGCAGTTGGGCACCTGTCTACCACATGGGAGGTCCCAGGTTTGGTTCCTGGTACCTCCTAAAGAAGACGAGCAAGACAGTGAGCTGATGCAACGGGATGATGCAAAGAGGAGACACAACGACGAAACACAACGAGAGACACAATAAGCAGGGAGCAGAGGTGGCTCAAGCAATTGGGTGCCTCCCTCCCACAAGGGAAGTCCTGGGTTCAGTTCCTGGTGCCTCCTAAAAAGATGAGCAGACACAGAGAGCACACAACAGACATAATGAGCACAAACAACACGATGGGGGCAGAAATAAATAAAATAACGCTTTTTAAAAAATCACATGTATGTTACAAATGTTCTTTTGTACATGTAAACTGTTTCATAGTAAAAAAAAAAAAAAACTTACCTTGTCCATTTTTATTACCCTTACCTTTTCCCCTCGTTCCAGTCTCATGTTTTCACGTCTTACCAAAACCCTTGCATATGTCCCTCCATACTATGACCATCATAGAGATGTACTGCTTGGCTCTCCTTTCCAAAAGAACCGGCCATTCACCTGCAAGAAAGGCAGTTAGCTAACAGCTGCATGGTTAGCCTCCTTTCACCTCGATGCTCCACTCTGCCCGGGACAGGCTTCAGCCAGTGACTGAGCAGCACCTGCCATCTTTACCCAATGTGAAGACTCCTCTAGCGGACAGTCTTTGCTCCAGAATGTCCCATTGGGTTGGCCAAGACACTGACAGTTCTCAATCATAACCTAAGGCCCTCTCCACCCAATCCTGCTTCCTCTCACGTTTATCCTTCATGGTGCTGTGCCCTTGCACACCTAAGCCAGCTCAGCACCTACTTCCCAGAGGACCCGAGAGAAATACATCTTTCTTCAATCCACCTAATCAAATGGTGCTGCAATAAAGACCCCGTATGAACATCCCCATGTACCAATTCTTTTATTTCAATGGGATAAAGTTTAGAAGTACGATTTCAGGAGCTAAGGGTATATGTATTTTAAATTGTAATAAGTATTGGCAGATGGCATTCCCATAGGTCCTAAATAAGGCACATTCACATCAGCCAAGTGAACTAATGCATTTTTCTCCCACATTCCTGCCCGTAGCAGGTGTAATCACACTCGATGAATTTTTATCAGTCTGAGAATTATAAAGTAATGTCATTGTTACTTACATTTCTATTCCCTGACTATTAGAAAAGTTAAACATTTTTCCATATTTATTGTTCATTTATATTTGCTCTTCCATAGACTACCCTTTCATATCACCAGCCTGTTTTCCTAGTATTTTTTCTTATTAATTTGGAAGAGTTCCTCAAATATTATATAGTGTAGTTACTTGCATTTTAAATTTGTGTTTAGTCAGATATGTTTATATTTTACTTTATAGCTTCTTGGGTTCCATATGTTAGTTTAAAAGACCTTATAACTCCTACTTTTAGCTTTTCAATCAGATTCCTAAACATTTTCTAAGCCACTTATTGTTTATTCTGCTTTCTTTTTAATGACTTCAAGCCATTTGGATTTGTTTGGCTATATGAGATGAGGTTGGAGTTCATGCTGTTACGTTCTGGATGGATAAATCATTCTCCTATGGACATTTCTTAACTGCACCATGTTTCCCCACTGTTTTGAGTATGATATTTGTCACTTATCAAATTCTTACGTATTTGGTGATTTACTTGGGAAATTTCTACTGTGTTCTAGCCTACATATTATTCTGATTATAGTGTATTTGGAGAAGATTTTAGTATTTGGGAAGTCAGGTTCTAACTTGTTTTTCTTTATTCTTTCTGGTATTTATATTAATTCTTTTATATGAACTTGTATTTTGTTATTCAGTAAGATTTTATAATTTTCTTCACATAATTCCTTTACCTTATTTTCAAAATTATTCAAAATTATTTATAGACTCTGCCAGTAACAAAAAAGGAATATTTTCCTATTTTCTATTTATAGCTGGTTATTTTTATTGATTATTGTATATTTATCTTTTAATTTGCTGTCTAAATTTTCTTTATAATTTGATTAGCTTTTACTAGGGTCTATTTTTCCTTCTAGATAGGAATAGGTAATTGTATACATTTAAAAAATAATATTATTTTATTTTCTTGCTTTATTGAATACATTAGAATCTCCAAAGCAATGGTTGATAAAAATGACAATAGCACACATCTGTCTTATTACTGAAATTTTTTTTACTTTCTATCCACCAGCCCCCCACCAGGGCCCCTTTGTCTGTTTGCTCATTTTTTGCTCATTGTCTGCCCATTGTTTTTGTTCGTTGTCTGTTTATTGTCTGCTTTTTCTTTAGGAGGCACTGGGAACCAAACCTGGGACCTCCCATGTGGGAGGTGGGCACGCAACTGCTTGAGCCACATCTGCTCCTTGCTTATTTTGTTTTGTTTTTTTGTTTGTTTGTTGTCTGCTCATTGTTTGCTCATTGCCTTGCTTATTGTTCTTGCTCATTGTCTGTTCATTGTTTTTGCTTGTTGTCTTTGCTCATTGTTTGTCTGTCCTCTTTAGGAGACACAGGGAACCAAATGCAGAACCTCCCATGTGGGAAGCTTAATTGCTTGAGCCACATTCACTATTGACTTCCTATTTTTTTATTTCAGTTTTTATCTTTATTCATTCCCTCTTTCAACTTTCATTTATGTTGTATTCTTCCACTTTTTAAAAATGAATTTTAGTATAGGTGGTTAAGGATGTACATAGGAACCAGAGTTCTCTGACGTGAAGCTTGGTGTTACCACTTTCTTGCTGTGCCTCTGTATAATCGTCATCTGTATAATCAGGATAAAAGGTTTTGCATCAGGGGAAACGGACTTGGCCCAGTGGTTAGGGCATCTGTCTACCACATGGGAGGTCAGCGGTTCAAACCCCGGGCCTCCTTGACCCGTGTGGAGCTGGCCCATGTGCAGTGCTGATGCGCGCAAGGAGTGCCGTGCCACCCAGGAGTGTCCCCCGCGTAGGGGAGCCCCACGCGCAAGGAGTGCACCCATAAGGAGAGCCGCCCAGCGCGAAAGAAGGTGCAGCCTGCCCAGGAATGGCGCCGCCCACACTTCCCGTGCCGCTGACGACAACAGAAGCGGACAAAGAAACAAGACACAGCAAAAAGACACAGAAAACAGACAACCGGGGGAGGGGAGGGGAATTAAATTAAAAAAAAAAAAAAAGGTTTTACATCAGACAACTTTTGTGAGAATTAAAGAATTTGATATATGTGAAGAATTATTATCTTAACACGTAGTAAGCACTCTGAAGTATTGGCAATTATAAGATACTATCTTTCTCCCTTAACAATAAAGACATTTCGGACTATATATTTTCCTCTGATTATAGCTTTAGTTGTATCTCAACCAGTGTGAATTGTTTCCTTTCCATTCCTTTCTATGAAGATTTAACTTTGTTTTCCTGAACAACCCAAAGATCATTTGATATTATGTTTTCATAATTTACATGTGAGCAGTTTTTGGACATTTATTTATTATTTATATGACTTATAAATCTTGTTTTTTTTTCAGTTTAGAGGGACTAATTATGCAATTGATTTTTATAAATATACCATACATCTTAGAAAATTTCATATTCCCTACTTATTACTATTTACTATTTCAATTAAATTAATTTTTGATTTATTTATTACACATTTCCTTTCTTGCTGATTCTAAATTGGGCATGTTAAAATATCCCATCATTGTTGCATTTTATTAAGTTCTAATAGGTTTTGTTTTATAGTGAGCTGCCGTATTCATTAGTTTATAATCCTCTTATGTCTTCATTAATTGTACCTTCATTAGTTACTTACATAGGATTCCTTTATCTTCTTAGTGCTTTCAATTTTAAATTCTATCCTGTTTGCTATTGATATTGTAAAACTAAATTTCATTCTATTTTTGTTTGCCATGCAGCTATAGTGCTGGTATGAACATGTCTCTTTTTCTTAAAGGAATGTTTTTTTTCTTTCTTAAATATTGTACAGCTTTCAATTTATTCTCAAAGCTCAGCAATTTTACCAGGATATGCCAAGTCTCATTTCATCAGTGCTTCCAGGAACTCATTCGGTCTCCTAACTATGAAGAATCGATCTTTCTTCAACTCAGGGTAAATATCCTCTGTTATGTAATCATTGCCTCTGCTCCATCTGTTCCTTTTTCTCTTTTTGGACCTATCATTGTTTGCAAAAAAGGGTTGCTGGAGTCATGTTCCAAATGGCTTTTGGTTGTCCACAGGATGTCCAATCTTACACGTTTTGTTCTGTGCTTGGAGACATTTATTACACACACAGTGTCCTCCTGACCAATACGTCTGGCCATGGAGTCACACTCCCTGTCAATAGATCTCCTGAATTTTAAAAATTGAAAATCTTTTGTTTTTGTTTCCCAAAGCCCTTGAGATGGACCCCTTTCATCATGTATGTATCATACATGTATGTATGCAGTATGCATGTATTGAGTTAGTAAAGCTAAAGCTGCCTCCTGTCTCCTTAAGTAGTTCTTTTGGGCTAGAAGCTACCTGTTCAGGGTGCTCAGAGACTGCCACTGCCCCCCGCCTGACTCCTGGGCCCACCTCAATTAATTGTTATTTTCCTGCCTGCTCGTGGCTGACTCATTCTTAGGACTGAGCCTCAGCTCGTGAGCACGGAAGCTTTGGCCTCACTGAGAAACACCCTGATCTTCCCACCCAGGGAAAACTGAGGAAGTAAGGAAGTCACTTAAGTAGGTATCTGGTATCGACCAGAAACTTCCAGGACAAAGGAAAAAGCATGCTTCTTGATGAAACATCAGAGGAATTCCCATTAAAGTAATGAACAAGACAAGAATGTCTGCAAACATGGTGTCAGTGACCATGGCCAATGCAATTAAACAAGAAAGAGTAAATTAGGTGAGTGGATTAGAAAGGAAATGACAAAGGTGACAGTATTTGCAGAAGGTATCATCTGCCGAGAAAAATCTAAGGGTTCAAATTGAAATATTGTTAGAATTAAAAAGAAAATTTATCCAGGTGGTCACTTACAACATTCAGAAGCTTTTTTATGCTTCAGAAGTAATCATTTAGAACGTGCAATATAAAAATGCCATTCAATAGCTGTAACGTATATTCTAAAGCATCTAGAAATAAACCTACCAAGAGATACAAGTATAAAGATAGAAGAAATAAACTACAAACTTCTACAAAAGGAGGGGGTGGAAGGCCTGACTGTACAGAGAAAGAGGCAAAAATCCTTCATGAGAAAACTCAATTTTGTAAATTTTTCAATTTCTGTACATTATAAATTCTGTACAATGCCAAATAAAATCCGATTGGATTTTTAATATCAGCTTGGGAAACTATTTAAATTTTACCTCATAGAGAAGAAGAACACATGAGTGGCCAACATGTTGTTTTAAAAAAGTTAATAGACTTTCATTTTTAGAACAATTTTAAGTTAGGTTTACCAAAAAATGGAGCAGATAAACCAAAGAGTTTCCATATACCTTGCCCGTGCGCAGTTTCCATTATTAACATTATTGATATTTTGCACTAGTATGGTACATTTGTGACATTGATGAATGAATATTGATACATTATTAGTAACTAAAGTCCATAGTTTACATCAGGGTTCCCTCAGTGTTTTGTATAATTCTCTGGGTTTTGGTAATCCATAACATTGTGTATCCACTATTACAATATCATAACAGAATACTTTCACCACTCTCAAAATCCTCTGCACTCCATCATTTCATTTCTCCTGCCCCCCATACCACTGAAAACCACTGGGAGTTTTACTCTCTATAGTTTTGCCTTTTCCAAAATGTCCATAATAGAGTTTCCAGAATATAGTTGGAATCACACAGCATGTACGTTTTCAGCCTTACCTCTTTCTTTTAGCAATATGTATTTGTTTCCTTCATGTCTTTTCGTACCTTGAAAGCTCATTTTTTAAAAAATCACTGAATAATAATCCTTAGTAGAATGTTCCAGTTTGTTTATCTGTTCATAAATTGAAGGATATCTTGGTTGCTTCCAGTTTGGGATGATTATGAAAAAAGCTACTATAAACATTTGTGGGCAGGTATTTGAGTAGACATATGCTTTCATCTAATTTGGATGAATACCTGGGAGCCCTTTATGAAATATGTGTTTTGCAAATATTTTCTTTCAGTCTCTGGCTCGTCTTTTCATTCTCTTAATAGTGTCTTTCACGGAGCAGAAGTTTTTAATTGCAATGAAGTCCACCTTAACAAATTTTCCTTTCATAGAGCATCCTTCCAGTCAGTGTTTCATAAAAAAAGTCATCGCCAAATCCAAGGGTGCCTAGATGCTCTTCTATGTGACCTTCTAGAAGTGTTACAGGTTTGCGTTTTAATTTAGGTCTTGAGTTGACTTTTGTGAGAGCTGCTTTCAAGCATGTGTCTGGATTCTTTTCTGCATGTGGACGTTCAGGTGATCCAGCCCCATTGGTTGAAAAGTCTGTTCTTCCGCCAGCAAGGCGCCTTTGCTTCTTGTCAAAGACAGTTGACTCTCTTTGTGTGGGCCTATTTGGGGGTTCTCTATTCTGTTCCATTCACCAATAGGTCTATTTTTTTCACCAATACCACATAGTCTTGATTACTGTAGCTTTACAGTAAGTCTTGAAGTTGTAGAGTGTCAGTCCTCCGACTTTGTTTTCTTCGGACTATGTTGGCTATTTTGTTTTTGTTTCCACTTTTGGGGAAAAGCTCTGAGTGTATAAAGAAACCTGCAAGTATCTTAGATAAGAAAAAACGACTTTGTATATATTCCAATATTTTAGTTTCTACACAATTATTCTATAAATTCAATGCAATGCCAAATAAAATCAATGTGGAATTGTTTATATGAACTTGAGAAACTGTATTTAAATTTCATCCGGAGGGGCCAAAATTCTTTTATAAAATACAATAATAATGAGTAATTTGGCCAGATAGCAGACCTTGCTCTAAACCTACAGAAATTAAAGCAGTGTGATAAAAATTCTGAAAACTGTAAGTAGAGGAGTGTGACAGACGAAAAAGGGCCCCAAACCCTTCTTTGATCGATTAGAATTTTTGTATACGATCATAGATGATGTTTTAAATCATAAGAACAAGGACAGATTGTTCAATGAAAGTATGGAGGTGATGAGCTATCCCTGTGGAAGGAAAATGCCTTTGGTTACTGCTCTGAAATTGTTGCAGATTGGGTTCCCTGGAAGCAGGTTTTGGACAGAGATTTGTTGGCAGTCCGTAGGTTTAATGGAGCTTTGCTCTTGAGATTAACGCTTCCGGGGATGTGAAGGAAGCCGCAGTGGGCAGAGGAGCCGGCTACGATTTTGTCAGAGGGAGGACTCGGCCAGCCGTAGGGGACGCTCTGGACGGGGGGCGCTTTAAAGTGCCTGATCCTGGAGTCTGGCCCGTCTTCTACTCCTTCACGGATCCCCGGGCGTGAGTGGCCCTCGGCAGCTCTCCCCAGCTGAGGGCAGTTTTCCAGAAAGAGCTGATACCTCCACCACAGTGATGCAAATGAATTCCAGATGTATCTCAAGGTCAACTGTAGGCAACAAAAATACGGCGTTTGAGTTAATAAAAAGGAGAATATATTTATAATCTTAGGGTAACAAGGACTTCTGCGAGGAGAGTGAATCTGATGACTTGAAAGCTGAGAATGTCTATAAACGAATCCTACCAAAGAAAGTCGAGGGATACTGGGGAGATGTTTTCAGTGCATTTTAACCAACGCCTAATGTATAGGAGGGAACAAAAAGTAACTTTACTTTTCTCTCCCAATCACGTCTTAAAAAATTATTGAAATAGAAGCCCCAGTAGGCCGCATGACTTTTCTCTACTGTGTTCATGGTAACTAAAAAAAAATACACGCATTTCAGTCCAAGAGAGTCATCGCCACCTGCACTTTCACTCTGAGGTATGTCTCTGGTCCTGCTCGCGCTGGCTTGTTGCGGGGAGTTCTGGGGGGACCTCCAGCCCTGGGACAGGCAGGTGCTGGGCTTCCTGGGCTTACCTCTTCTCTCCTCCTGCTCTTCTCGCTGGCTGTGGTTTTGGACCCCGCCTGGCAGAGAAGGGTGGGGACACGGAAGGGAGATGAGGGAACTGGGCGTCCCACTGGCTGGGGCTGCCCTGGGTCTGGCTGAGGGTTCCGGGGGCCTCCCTGGGGAAACACGGCGGGGCCCTTGGAGACACGGGTGGCCCCGCCCCAGCCACAGGCTCGTGCCTCGGGCTTGCTACTCTCCAGCCTCCTGGGCACTAAGGACCACTCCTCAGGCCCCTGCTCTTCCAGGGCCTTCGTGGCGCCAGGTGGTTTGGGCACAGGTGAGAAACGCTTCCACGTTCCTGGCCCCACTTTGAGTGGGAAAAGAGCTACTTCCCACACGCAGCATTTCAAGCTCTCTCACATCAGGCCTCCCCGCGCCTTGAAAAAGAGGCATATCAGCTCACTTCCCCCAGCGACAACCCTGGGGAAGGAGTCATTTCCTAGGGAGGAGGAGAAAGGGATTTTCCTGACTACGTGGGACGAAGGGAGCATGGGTTGAACCCTCACTGGGCAGAAGCGCTCTCTAAGAAGCCCCTCACAGATCCTCACCTGTTTTCTCAGTCTATTGTGCGTGAGGTTGCTGTAGCAGTGTGATGTGGTTATGAATTCCAAAAATAGACATTGGCTTATGTTTGTAATCTGATCTATACCTGGGCAAGATTAAGTTATGATTAGGGCTTTGATCGGGCCATGTCATTAGGGCATCATTAGTCCCCACCAAGGGATGGGGACTCAGATAAGGACAGAGTTGAGGGTTTTTGATGTTGGAGTTTTGATGTTGGAAGTTTGATGCTGAAGCCTTAAGCTGGAACCCTGGGAAGCCAGCACACAAAATAAAGAGAAGCCAGCCCCATGAAGGGAGGAACTGTGAGCCCAGGAAGAAGCAAACCCTGGGAAGAAAGGAAACGTGAATCCAGAGAGAAGCAAGACATGGGAAGGGAGGACCCCAGGAAGCCTGAACCCTCACAGCCATCAGCAGCCATCTTCCTCCAACACATGAAAATAGACTTTGGTGAGGGAAGTAACTTATGCTTTATGGCCTGGTATCTGTAAGCTCCTATCCCAAATAAATACTTTTTATAAAAGCCAGTCAATTTTTGGTATTTTGCGATAACACCCCTTTGGCTGACTAATACAGTTGCTTAATTCTTTGTTTGCTTTAGTTTAGAGTATGTTCTTTTTTTAAATATCCCATCCCAATATTTAAAAGTCATTAAGATCCAGAACATATAAAGAGTTTCTAGAAATCAATAAGAAAAAGACAACGCTGTATCATGGTTAACAATATAAATACAAGAATGCACTTCTATGAACAAGAACAAATGTGTATCACTATTATAAGATGCATGGGAAAAATACAGTTAATGTAACTTATAGACCATAGTTAACAGCAATATTGTAATATTCTTGCATCAATGTCAAAGAAGGTACTATATCAATGCTAAGGGTCAGTAATAGGGGGATATGGGATTTTTTTCTTTTGGACTAAAGAAAACATTCATAGGTTTACTAGGGAGATGACTGCACACCTCTGTGATGTATACTTTGGGTGAATGTACAAGGCATGGGACCGTATGCCACAGTGAACCACGTGGTGGAGGATGGACTGTGGTTAACACTGTAAGTATGAGAGTGTTCTCTTATGAACTATAATAAATGTACAATACTAATAGTGTTAATAATAGGGGGTATCTGGAAAATATATACCAAGTGTATGCTGTGGACCGCAGTTGTGGAAACAGTCTGATCATGTCCTTTCATAACCTGTAACAAATATTCCACAACAATGTAAGGTGTTGGTGGAGGGATGATGTATGCGAATTTTGCACACTAAGCATGATTGTTTTGTAGGCTCACAACTTTTCTAATAAAATAAATTAAAAAAGACAGCACAGTAGAGAAATGTGTAAATGGTATGTACTTACAGTCAGTTCCCAGAAGACAAACACAGAGGGGCAATTAAGCTAATAAAAGTTGCTCAAGCTCATTAATCGCCACCAGAATAGAACTGAACATAATTGGCCTCGGATTGTCAAAATTAAAGAGGTTCTTAGTATTTAGTTTGGCAAAGACTTGGGGAAGTAGATTTTTATTCACTCTTCTGGGAATGTGATTGGCAATTCGACAATGATTTAAAATATTGGAGAGCAATATGACAACAGGATTAAAATTTTAAATACACCTTTCAGTTCAGCATTTCCATTAGAAGTGACAATAAGTTTTTCAATAATGAGTGAAAATGGATCTGCAGAGATCAAGAAAATATGTACACTCATAAAATAGAGATTTATATTATACACATCTGATTTGTGTCTATCACGGTTATATCTGCTGCATATATCTGCTGCATATATCTTACCAGAGTTTTTATAAAAATATAATCCTGTAATACTTGTGCACTTAAAATAATTTTGAGATCACTCCACTTTGCTATTATTTTGCAATAATTTAGCTTCACAAGCATGACATTCGTTTCTTAAGACTTAAAACAATTTCACCAACACCTCTCTTCTTTGTTTCCTTCCTTTCGTCCTTTTCCAGGCTACTAGCTTCAGAAAAGGTAGACAACACCTTTTTTCTTTCTTTCTTGGCTTTTTCTTCATTAGAGAAGTTGTGGGTTTACAGAAAGATTATGCAGAAAATACAAAGCTCCCACCTACCCACCCCTATTATTTCTAACGTCTTACAATGGTGTGGTGCCGTTGTTACAATTGATGAGAGAGTGTGTAAGAGAGGCATTCCTAGTAGCTGTTACCCCTAGCTTACACTAGGGCTCTCTGTGTTGGATGGCCCTTTGTGGTTTTTTCCTGCTGGTTTAATTTGTTACTGTTTGACATCTAGTGACACTGACATACCCACTCCCCCCAACCCCCCTGCTGGCCTGCACATCTGGACCCCTGCCCATCTGACCTGTCCAAGAAAATACAGTATGAGGAGCTTTAGCAACATAGATATCATCTAAAATTTCCCTCTTAACCACATTCGGATATGTAATTGAGCCATGCCATTCCACTCACAATGTGGCGTCACCAGCACAACCCGTCCTCAAAACTCTTCCGACTTCCCAGACAGAAGCTCCGCTCCAGTTAAGAAGGAGCCACCCCTCCCCTCTCCAGCCCGTAACCTGCATGCCAATTTCTGCCTTTGTGAAGAACAACACCTTTTCACTTTATTTTTCTTTTGTTTGAGCAACACCTTTTAAACGGCCCCTTTACTACAGGGAGAGGATTGGGAAGTGGAATCGGTAGGAGGGCGCGGCCTTCCTTTGAGGGGGGGCTCCTTAACCCGGGGTCCCTGAGCTCGAACTGAAATTCACAAAAACACGATGCTTGTGGGGACGTGTTGGGGGGTGTGATCTATTTATTTAATAATGCACGTTCAGCGTGGCCTTGGGAAGGGTCCGTGGTTTCCACCTGGCTGGCAGAGGGGTCCGTGGGACAAAGCTTTGGGGCCTCGTTTCCCAATTTCTCTAGGCCATTTCCTGGGTTCTCTTGGAGCGTGAATGTCTGTTTCCACGCTAACTTGACACGTAAAACCATTGGCATGGCCCTGGAATGAAGCCGTTTTACCTCCTCCGGCGGTCGGTGTTGAACTTGCCCCCGGTTAGGAGGGGATCTGCCCACCCCGTTTGCCCTTGCCCGTAGAGCCGCCTTCCCGGCAAGCCTGGCTCCCAGCACCGTGTTTGCGCACGGAGCTCTGACCCGCCACCTGGAAAGCCGCCTGGCCCGCAGACCTCTTCCTCAGAATCAGAGAGGCACACAAGGGCCCGGACTGGCCGACTGCATACGGGGCGTTTCCCCTCCAGGGGGACTGGGCAGCCACCGTGGGGGCACGCTCCGAAGGAGGTCAAACCCTGCTGCAGGGAGAGGGGCGGCGGAGGCAGAGGCACAGAGAGGCCCCCAGAGAGGTGGAGGGCAGCTGCCTGGGTTCATTGTGGTCTTCCTCACCTGGAAATAATCACTAATCGTAATAACATTTATTGAGCACTTACTGTATGCCAGGCACTGCTCTAATCACTTCATGTGATGCACGATCTCTTCCAGGCCCTATAATAGCCAGAAGACTAAGTGCTGTTAGTAAGCCTACATGTAGATGCAGAGTTTATCTATTCAGGGCTGGAAATGCAAAGAGCAACAGTTTGAACTCAGGCTAAACTCCCACAGCCCAAGTTTGTGGTTTCTTTCTTAACTTTTTTTTTTTTAACTTTGATTCTTTTATCTTTACAACCTTCTATTTGGTGTAGTCCCTGTTTTCCCCTAATATCTTCTTTAGAGGTTCCCCCCCACACACACACCCGCATCCAGGATTCAATCAAGATCATGATCATATGTTGCATTTAGTTGTCAGATTCCTCCTTTAACCCAAAATTGTCCCTGATTTTGTTTTGCTTTTTGTCCTATGACTGCTCTTGGTTACCAACTGCTGCATAAAAAACGACCCAAAATTGATTATTTAATACCAATAAACAACCATCATTTTATCATGGTCACACACACTGTGGGTCAGGAAAAAAATGGGCAAGGCACAGTGGATGGCTTGTCTTGGCTTCCTGGGGCCTCAGCAATGGAATAGCCAAAGGCTGGAATTGTCCAGAAGTGTCTCCACTCACACGTCTGGGCTGCAATGACCCCAAGGCTGAGCTCTGCTGGGATTGCCAATGGGAACCCCTCCACCTGGCCCCTCCACGTGGCTGGGGTGGTCTCACAACATGGCAGCCCCAGAGGAGTCAAACTTCTTCCAGGATGGCTCAGGGCTCCATGGCCACGGGTTCCAGCTCAACAGGGAAGAAGCTGCAAGACCTTCAGAGACCTGGTTACAGAAGCAACATGGTGTCCCTTCTGCCATACGTACTGGCCAAAGCCATTGCAGAGGAGGGGAATCAGGCCGTCCCCATGTTGGATGGGAGAGTGGCTAAGAGTTTACAGCCATGTTTTAAAACTATCACAATTTCATTAGCGTCTTGGAAGAGTCCAGGTTTTAATTGCCACATCGTGCTACTGCCCATTATGAGTTACCCCATCAGGTCTCCAGTGTTTCTTTGCCAGCTCTGCTTTGAAATGGGCGTTTATTAGTCAAAACTAAAAAAGCCTTAAGCAATAAGGCAGCACATTTCAAAAACTTAACTGTTTTGTACTCTATGTTGTTTTGAAAACGAGCAGGTAGATTGTCAACGAAACCGCTCTTTATTCCTGCAGATAAAGGTAATGACCTTCACTCCCTCTAACTAATTCCACCACCTCAGAGCAACACATGACAGCTACAACTCAGAGGAGCATGGGGTCGTGATGCCTGGTAGTACACATCAAAGCGTACTGCAGGAAGAAAGCAAGAGTTTTGTGCTGTTCTCTTAAAAAAAATTAGAAGAAAATGCCGTTTTCAACTAAGAATACTTTAGAGTAAGGTTTCTTGATGAATAACTTCCATGGAGTAAACTCATGTTTTGTCATGTCATCTTCTGTGAGTTTTGACAGATGCCCATAATCCCAGCCATGTAACTGCTGCCACAGTTAAGAGACAGACCAATTCTGTGACTCCACATGATTCCCTCCTGTGTTCTGTGGTCAGTCCCCTTCACCCCCAGCTCCTGGGAGCTACTGACCTCATTTCTCCTCCTAATAGTTTAGAATTTTCCAGGAAGCACATGTGGAGCGCCATGCAGTGTGCAGCAATGTGTTTCCTTCTTCCCCTTAGCGTGATGCCTTGGAGATTCATCCGTTGCTGCACTGGCCCTTAGTTCATTCTTTGTTATTTGCTACACAACATTCCATTGCATGAATGGGCTGCAATTTGTTTATGCATTCACAAGCTGAGGGAAATTTGGGTTGATTTCAACCCCGACCATTTTTAAAATAGCAGAAAAGGGTAAAAAATGAAACTTGTCATGGAGTTTTTTGTAACTATCCTCACATTTTCTGGTTGTTCGGAATTTCTTACAAACAAAAGTTATATGGGAATCATGCAGGTTTTGGTGGAGCAGTGGTCCCTTTCTAATCAATTATTCTAACCTAATCAAGAATTTCTTCTGAGTTGGTGCACTTGCTACCAATTTCTCGGCAGCATGTATCTGGAGAGTGTTGAAAGAGGATTGCATTCCAAGGGGTGGCCACAGGATCATCCAATTGTATAATTTTAAAAAATTGTGCCAGGAACAGTAACCGCCCTCTTCAGCTGAAGGTTTTCACCTTAGATAATGCTCTCAGTTAGATAGTCATGGATTTTCTCGAGGATGGGGAGTCAACAGGCAAAGATGGTGGGAGACACCATGGAGAAAGAACGCAAATATTTCTGCCTTTTCAATGATCTATCTCCCTCTCAGCAAAAGTACACTTAGAGCAAGTCATTTTGCATGCTGAGCAAGATTTCAATAGGTTAGACACGAACCTGAAATCCATTAAAAACGAGCACATGTCAGCATTGTCTGCACGACCTCCTGCCCTTAAAGCAACTAGGAACAATGCTGCCGTGCTGATTTTTTCATGCTATTGTATCATTTGGCATAAAACAGGTGTGCCATAGACAGCTCACTGCCAGCTCAACATAATGTGCCTGCACGCATCTCTCATTTCTCTGTCAATTCAGCAACCTTTTCTCCTTTGTTAAAAGGCTCTCAGAAGCACTGTGATACCGGAGCATGATGAATTCACATCAAATAATGCATTTGCCTTTCTGGCTAATCCTGAGTCTTTAAAAAGCTAGATCTGAAAAACTAGAGATGGACTATGGAGAGAATAACTAAATACTAAATTTCCTTGGTTTGGGAATAGCCAGTATTTCTTAGATGAAGAAAAATAATAGGAATAAAAACATTTGTCGTGTGTAGAGCCTCAAGTTATACTTTTTAAACAATTTTATTGCCAGTTCTTGTCGGTTTTATAAGAGTCTTTTCCTCCCAGGAGTTTCCACTGAAGAATGAAGTATCATTTCATATTCACGGGTTGACCATCTACTCCCCTTTTCCTCGCCACGTAGCTTCTACTAATGTTTCTTTCTCAGTAACTTGCCAACAGTGTCCTGATCAGCTACACAATCAGACACTTATAGAGTAAGTCAAAGATTCTCAAACCAGGATCACAAAATACACACATCTGATTTTTCTACACTGATCGTTTGTACACAACGACTGGGAAGGAAAAGAGTCCCTTATTTTTATTACCTGTTAAACCACTGTGTATAGAAAAGTGCATAAATAAATGTAAACAAATATGTATACATATTTATGAACTGTATATATAACAGATAGATATACTGATATAGTTAATACATATTCGGTTTTTAAAATGCAAGTCAGAGCCTGGGATTCCCGTGAGTAGAGCCCCAGTGGCTTCTCACCAATGGCCGGGACTGACCCAGTCCCTCGCCCCTCTGACCACGTCCCTCACCCTCCCCCGCTTCCTTCCCTTGCACCCCACGGGCTTTCTCTTAGCTTCTTAAATACGCCGAACGAATTCCTGCCTCCTGGTCTTTGACGAGCTCCTCTCTCGGCCCCAGGAAGCTCTTCCCCTGGTTTGGCGGGATCATCTTACCTGAGTATCACATCTCTCCGCATACTGCACGCTGGGATGGACCTCCTTGGCCCGTTCAATGCAATTACCCTGGCATTCTGGCTCTCTGTGTCCTCTTGGCTTTGCTTTGTTTTTTTTTAAAGATTTGTTTTTTATTTATTTCTCTTCCGCCCTTCCCCCCACCCCCCATTGTCTGCTCTCTCTGTCCATTTGCTACATCTTCTTCTGTGTCTGCCTGTATTCTTGTCAGCAGCACGGGAATCTGTGTTTCTTTTTGTTGCATCATCTTGTTGTGTCAGCTCTCCGTGTGTGCAGCGCCATTCCTGGGCAGGCTGTGCTTTCTTTTGTGCTGGGCGGCTCTCCTTATGGGGCGCACTCCTTGTGCGTGGGGCTCCCCTATGTCGGGGACACCCCTGCATGGCACGGCACTCCTTGCGCGCATCAGCACTGAATGTGGGCCAGCTCCACACGGGTCAGGAGGCCCTGAGTTTGAACCGGGGACTCCCACATGGTAGATGGATGCTCTATCCATTGAGCCACATCTGCTTCCCTGCTTTGTTTTAACTAGGGTGCTGCCTGCCTCCCACTGCAAGGACCTGAGGTGCCTCCGTCCTGGCCGCTGGGCCCTCATGGTTCCCTCTGAGCCCCATGGCTCCCCAGTCTAAGCCCCTTGGGCCATTCTCCACCTGAGGAGCACATCGGCCTCCACAGGCCAAAGCACCTGGGAGTTCACATCCTGGGGACACCCTCAGCCCACCATGGTGGGAAGCTGGCGGGCCACTAGGGGACAGCTGCGCGTGTGCTCTGTGAAATAGCCCAGAGGCCCCCAGCAGCCCTGAGCGCAGACTGCCCGAGGCTATGACCACGCCTCAGCACACCCCTGTCATCTACCTGCTTGCCCTCCCCTCTCCTGTACCTCACCATTTCGCACAGGCACCATTTGGGCCTCTATTTGTCTCAGGGTCTGCTACTGAGACAATCCAACCCAAGACCCTAGACGGTGAGCTCCAGAGAAACAGGAAACTTGCTGCCTTGCTCCTCCGGTAGACTCCCAGGCTGGATGCAGCACGTGTTGAACAGACATTTGTGCACATGGTGTCTACATGGTAGATACAATGTGGGGATCCTTTTTTTTTCTTCAAAGATTTAGTTTTTATTTATTCTCTCCCCTTCCCTGCCTACCCCTGCCCCCCGCCCAAGTTGTCTGCTCTCTGTGTGTCTTCACTGTGTGTTCTTCTGCGTCCACTTGCATTCTTGTCAGTGGCACCAGGAATCCGTCTCTTTTTGTTGCGTCATCTTGCTGCGTCTGCTCTCCGTGTGTGCAGCGCCACTCCTGGGCAGGCTGTGCTTTTTCACATGGGGTGACTCTCCTTACGGGGTGCACTCCTTGCATGTGGGGCTCCCCTACATGGGGGACATCCCTGAATGGCACAAAACTTGTTGTGCGCATAAGCACTGCGTGTGGGCCAGCTCATCACACAGGTCAGGAGGCCCTGGGTTTGAACCCTGGACCTCCCATGTGGTGGGCAGATGCTCTATCTGTTGAGCTAAATCCGCTTCCTAATGTTGGGATCTTAAGTTGTCTTGCCCCCCACCCACTCCAATTCCTCTGCCTCTTCCCCAATGTAGCTGAGTTCTTTATTGCCTCCTGAGCCAAGTATCAAAGAGAAAACACAAAGTATACAGAGGAAGGGAAGAAGTCCAGGTGGGGAAGAAGTCCAGGTGGGACTTCCGGGAATCTAAATGGATCGTTAAGACTCATAGCAGAGATACTTGTGTTGAAAGGTGAGGATTTGCTTTCTTAGAGGAGGGCTTTTTGAAAGAGAAGAAGCTGTTTGAACATTCACATTTCGAGAGAGCTCCTCACTTAAGTTGTAGGGAAAGAGAAAGATGGCGCAGGAGTTTGTAAGAACTGCCCACCTGGCATTTACCCAGCCATATTTCACCACTAACCTTTCTCCAGCAGAAAAGCGGGCAACTGAATTTTATGAAAAGTGTTGGTGGCTTTCATAAAACTGTATGTTAAAAGTATTTATTTAAAACCAGTTCTCATACACTTATTATATAATCCCAGGACTTGTTTTAGGCATTGAGGATATTACCATGACCAAAAGAACACAAAATCCCTTTGCTCGCAAGTTTCTGTTTGTGTAGGCAGGGGTAGTTAATTAACAAATTTAAAACATGGCCTATGTAATAATATCAAGTGGTGAAAATAAAGTGAGGTGAGGGGATGGATTGGTAGCCTGCTGTCTGATAGAGAGAGGTGAGGGTAAGTGAATCTGATGCAGTGACATTTGAGCAAAGACCTAAAGAAAATGAGAGAGCGAGCTCTGCAGAGTCACCTGGAGGGAGAGCTTTAGAAGCAGGTGAAATAGTTCAGGGTGGAGCTGCTGAGGCGTGTGTGAGCTACTGCAAGATTATGAAGAGGAGATGGGCGAGGGGGAGGGAGAGTAGTGGGAGATGGGACCAGAGCCATAGCAGGGACCCTGTGGCACCCAGTGATGTGGCACTCTTCTCCTTAGAGGTGGAGTCCACACCTCCCCATCCCTGGGTATCTGGGCATTTCCTTTGGGTGTGAATGCTTCAGTCTACAGAACTGCCATGTAAGAGGACCACCAACCCGGAAGTTCCTGTGTTGGGAGGAGGACAAGCCATGTGGAGAGGTCACAGTTGGGTGTGGTGGTCGTCCTCAAGCCATCCCAGCCCATGGAGTGGAGAGGCCTTCAGAATGTCCAGCCCCAGGCATGGAGTGACCCCAGGGTCTGCATCTTCCTAGTTGAGGCCCCAGACATCACGGGGCAGACACTTGCTGTGCCTGCTCTGCTCAGTAACCACTGAATCCGTGAGTATGATACAATATTTGCTTCAAGCTGCCAAATTCTGAGGCAGTTTGTTACACAACAGTAGTAACTGGAACAGACTCAGGTCATAGGAGCTAGTAGGCTATGAGGATGTTAGATTTCATTTTGAAAGTCAAGGGAAGGCACTGGAGAATTCTGAGCACAGGAGGGACATAATTTTATGTAGAGAGAAGTGCAGGGGTGATGGAATTATCAAGAAAAGAGGTAACGATGGCTTAAGTTTAGCAGCAGAGGGGTGAGGAGTGGTCAGACGAGGGATACGTTTTGGAAGTTGGTTGTAAAGATTTGCTGATGGGTTGCTAAAGGGTATGACAGGAATCAGAGGATCAGGATAATGAGAATTCCATCTATTGATGGAATTGTCCATCAATAGATCATACTGAGACTGTTTGGAAACACTGTAAATTACTGCTTTATTTACTTGATCTAACCATTAAAGCTTTTGCAATACACACCAATTAAAAATTTTTTCATTCAATAAAAATAGTAATAGCATTTATCGGGTCCTTATTATGTGCCCCCGCCTGTGCTTGATGACTTACGGTCAATGCTTACCATAACCTCAGGGGTTAGGTTCAAATGTTATGTCCATTTCAAAAGTGAAGATGCCGAGAGAGGTTAAGTAACTTGTCCAAGGCCACTCAGCTCCTGTGGCAAAACTGGGATTTGAACCTGGACCTTCTGATCCTGAAGTCTGTTCACAATCCCCCCACGATAATGCTTCCCTCTTCTACTTTCACTATAAATTTATTTTAACTGCCATCCATACTTGTATTTTGAGCTTTTAAAAATACATTGTTATACAAGTCTGTTAGTAAGAAATTTCACACAGCTGTGTGTAATAGAAACCTAGCCCTAGTCTCAGAACCAGAACCTTCTAACAAAACAAGAAGCCTAGAGGTAAGAAGTCCTTATCCCCAGTGTCCCGGGCTCTGTCCTCCCTCCCACTCCACTGTGCCTAGCTACTCCGCCTCAGGACACATCTTCAAGAGGACGGGACAAGGAAGAGAGTATCGGCAGTTTTAACAGGAAAACAAAAACTTTTGCAAAACCCCTACAGCTCGACAACAAAAAGACAGAAAACCCAAATGACTTAAACAGATATTTCTCCAAAGATGGTGCACAAATGGCCAATCAGCACATGCATCAATGCTCAATATCATTAGCTATTAGGGAAATACAAATGAAAACCACAATGAGATACCACTTTATACTTATTAGAATGGCTTCTATTAAAAATAAAAAATATGAAAACAGGAAATAGCACATTGTGGATATGAAGAAATAGGAAGCCTCATACATTGCTGGTGGGATGTAAATGGTGCAGCTGCTGTGGCAGACAGTTTGGTGGTTTCTCAGAAAGTTAAAGAATTATCATATGACCCAGCAATTCCACTTTTAGATATCTACTTCCCCAAATTGAAAACAGTGATTCAAACAGGATACTTATACACCAGTGCTCCTCGCAGCATTATTCACAGTGGCTAAACAGTGGAAGTAACCCAAGTGTCCATCAAGAGATGAATGGATAAACAAAATTATATATATAATGGAATATTAGCCTTAAAAAGGGATGAAATTCTGATACATGCTACAACATTGATAAGCCTTTAAGACATCATTTTGAGTGAAATAAGCCCACACAAAAGGACACATGTTGAATTATTTCACCATTTGAAATACATGGAATAAGCAAATTCATGGAGGCAGAAAGTAGATAACAGGTTATGAGGGGCTTGAGAGGGAGGAAGTGGGAGTTCATGCTTGGTGGATGTGGGGTTCCTGCTTGGGGTGATGAAAATGTTTTGGTACTGAATGGGGGTGATAGCCCAATAGTATGAATATAACTAATATCACTGAACTGTACATGTGAATGTAGTTAAAATGAAATTGTTTGTGTTCTGTATATGTTACCACAATAAAAATTAAAACCACAGCCATTCACAGAAGCCCCTAAAGGACATCTTCTTGTATCTCATTGACCCAAATTGTATCACGATTCCACCTAAAGCTTTAAAGCAGTCTGTGAAGAAAAGAATTTTAGATGGACAATTTTTCACATGAATCTAAATTGATATTCCGTTAGTAAAGAAGAAGACATTTGACAATGTCTCCCCAGAACAATTCATTACAACAGAGTCAACAATATTAAAAAAAAAAAAATACAGCGCAAACTATTAATACACAAGTCCAGCTTCATTGCCACCTTCACTCCTACTTCCTTCCCAGACTTCTTGCCTTGCCTTTGACTGTCCATACCCATCTATCTACATACGCACCTAAAACTTTTTTTGCATACGTAAATATTATTATGCTGTACCTATTGCTCTCCAATATACTTTATCCCTTTATTAATATATTTTGGAGATTTCCCAAATGTACATGCAATCATATACCTGTTTCTCTTTAACTGCTGCATAATATTCCACTTAAATTATTCAACTATCCTCTATTAATAGATAAAATTATTCCTAATTTAATGCAAATAGAAATAATACCTTCATGCACACCTTTTATATTCTACTTTATGCGAATGTAGCAGCATTTCTATAGAACAGGGTCAGCAGCATTTGCTGACTCGACCGGTGTGAAACAGTACATTTGGAAAGGTATTCCTACTTTTTGACTCCCAATTGGCTTTACTAATTTTCATGTCCAACAATAGTTTTTGAGAGTATCTATTTTTCCTACAAAAAGCTAAAGCCTATTTTTTTCCCCATGCAACAACACGTGATTGTTTAGAAGCTCGGGGTCTGTATGTCCTGTAGGATAATGAGTCTGCTCCTCTGGCATTCTTTGGGACTGCAGTGGATCAGGGATCTTGGCTACAGCCATGGCTTTGTTGCAGGAGGTTCTCAAAGGCTCTTGCACTGAGAATTAATTAACATTAGAAGTGAGACTGGGATTTCTCTTGTGCTGTAGCTTTGCCCAGGCCCACCTAAGGCTTTGCTGAAGGACAACTGAAAAATGGTTCTGCAGGCCATTTTGAATGAAGAAAGGTTCCTTATGGAGTACAATTCTTAATTCTTCTCATTATGCCAACCTCTTAAGATAGGTCCTATTAAATATCCCATGAGTCAACTGTATCAAGACATTTATTATATTTTTAAAACTTCCGATGGTCCACCTGTACCTCAAAGGCCATTCGGAGTGGGTGAAGCTCAGTGTGCCATCTTTGTATCTTGCTTTTCTTCTGTCCTCGCTCCCTAACTCTGTAACGTTTCTTCTTCTGTTATGAATATGACTGCTGTTGCACATCCAGTAGGCTGTACTGGTTTCCTTTCATGCTATATGGCGTGGTGGAAAGCAGAATTGCAGGACATTTAGACCTAGGGTGGATCTTAGGGGTCATCCTGAAGCTTTTTCTGTGCAGATGACATTTTGTAACTCAGAGAGTTCACTGATGTGGCCAAAGTCCTCCAAAGGGGAGCGGTGGAAAAAATCATTTTATCCTCTCAACAGATTTCCCAGGGCCTCTCTACTCTTCAGAGATGACGTCCTAAGTCAGTTCACTACATCAATACACAGATGGGAGTGGATGGGCTCATCTTTTTTCTCTTGCCTCATCAGGTGATTTACTTCTCAAGAAACCAAGGGTAACAGCAGGCTCTCTTAAGGGTCTTGGATCCTATCTTCTCCATGCGCCTTCCTGCAATGCTTAAACCAATCTCTACAAGATGATCTTCCTTTCTAGAGTTTCTTCACAGCCTCTTTGGAGGATGCCTCAGTGTCTCACTATGTTTAAACTCCCAGAGAAATGAACTTTCTACAATGTAAACTCTCCACTATTTACAAATTCTCTTTATTTTATTTAATCCCATGTCAATTAATCTAATATACATCCATTAATTGAAGAGCTAATGTGTGATGAAATTACTTCCTGATACTCCAAGCTCAGATTGCAACATTGGGTCAAAGAATAAATGTTAACTTTCATTTGTGAAATTGCAATTGAAGTAAATATGCAAATTGAAAAGTGCAAAAAATCATGAGTAGACAGCTTGATGAATTTTCACAAACTGAACACAGCCATCTAACCAACATCTAGATCAAGCACTAAAATGCTACTCTACCTCCCAAGGATAGTCACTATTCTGACTTCTGCCGTGGTACACAAACACACACACACACATTTAGTTAGGTCAATAAAAAGAATTTATTGGGAAATGGGGGAAAAGAACAGCACTTACTGGGAAATGGGAGAGAAGGACAGAAGTACGCACCGCGATTTGGTGTGGGTTTCTCTAGGCAGAGAGGGGGCTTTGGCTTGTGTGGTCATCTTTAAAGTTATTATTCCTCCCCTTGCTAATGCTCAGGGGAGGGGTCCCAGCTGTTATTAGTTGCTCCACCCATGGTAGGGGCCAATGAACCTACATATAGTAAGTTTGTTTCTTCTTGAAATGGAATCAAATAATGTGTATTCGTCAGCTCAGTATTACATTTATAAGATTCACTACTGTTGTTTTGTGCTTTGTTCAGTCTCTTTGCTTCATGCTGTTACGTTGAGTGAATATGCCACAGTTTATTTATCTATTATGATGCTGGTGGGCATTAAGTAGATTTCCGTTTTGGACAATTACAAACAGAGCTGCTATGAACATTCTTTGTGAACATGTGTGCACTTTTTTCTGAATATTTAACAAGGCATCGAATTCCTGGCTTAAGGATATGTGTCTACTTAGTTTTAGAGGAGTCTGCCAAACAGTTTTCCAAAGTTATTTACCAATTTTTCTCCTTTTATCAGTGTATGAGAATTTCATTTAATCCATATTATCGTCAATGCTTGGAATTGTCTGTCTTTTTCATTTTAGCCATTCTATGTAGAGCCATTGCACTGTGGGTTGAATTTATATTTCCTTGATGATAAATGAAGTTTAGCACTTTTTTATTTTATTGGCAATTAAATGTTTATATTTCAAAAACAGCTTCTTAGTTATTCCAAAAGTAGTTAAGGATATTACAAATGGGGTTAATACCAGTACCCAACTCATAAGTTGGAGAGAATGACATGAAATGAAGCATGTAGAAACAAACACTCAACACCATGTATAGCAGAGGAAGAGCTCAGTTAACATTATTTATTATTATCTTTATTGTATGTGATAAATGAAGAATGGCTTAAAAAATATGGTTAATAATCTTTGTTTCTAAATATTCCATTTGCAGCTGAATTCCAGGGCATTGCTAAGTAAAAAACCAAAAGATGAATCACTCTGATAGAGCCAATAGGGGAAAAAAGTCACTGCAACAGAAATAGACTCATCAAATAACTTCAGAGATTGTACTACTTTTGTTTCAAATAATAAACACAGTCTTAATCTCAAAATGAGGGACAAAAAAATGACATTAAAATCAGGTTTCTTCTTTACAGCTTATAAGCACTTTTGGTTTGTTTATCGATACATCTCATCGAGCTACATATTTTCCCCTGTAGCCTGTGACTTAATGTCTTTGGGTATGTGTAAAATACATTTAACCCTATTCAGCACCCTTCATCTGAGACTTACATCCGTAATTATCACCATTAGGTACAAGCTGAGTTATTAATATTAAGAGGAGTGTGGCCTGAATTAGGACCAACCCAATGGACAGAGGAAACAGAAATCAGCATGGTGGGATATCAACACCAGAAACCAGGATCTGACTCAACCTTCAAGGGTAAGTGGGGTGTATTGGAGTTGAAGGAAAGAAGAACATATCAAGTCATAAAATGTTAGCGACTCATAGTCACGGGTCACAAGGTCTGTGAATACATGTGTGCAATAAATAAGCGGAAGAATGGAGGCTGTGGGGTATGCTATGGCAGACCTGACTAACATGACTGTGAGGACTGGGGACTGATTCTGAATTGAGAAATGACTTGCCCATGTTTGCAGAAGAAAACTTGAGACATATGCAAAGAATGGATGAAGAGGCATTAGGAGTGGGAGGGACAAAAAACCCTGAAGGCTTTTGCAGGAGAAGAGTTGGTATGTAATGAGAGCGAGACCATACATGATAACAGAAAAAGCAAAGGGGGTAGCCACTTTGAAATATATTTTTGAAACAGAGTCAATAGGTCTTGATGACTGCTGGATGTGAAGAATTGAAGAGTGGTCAAAGATGACATTTCAGAGTCTAGCCTACAACTAGTATTTTCAAATTCTAGAAAGTATTAACAGGACTGGATGGAGACCAGATTTGGGGAGAAGATGACGAGTTTACTTTGGGACCTTTTGATGTTGAGAATTTAATTCATTTGCATTTGTTAACACAATGGAGATGGTAATAAAAACTAATGGAAAACCAAAGGTAGAACAAAGTCTGACTATGCCAGAAGCCTGTGCAGGGAGAAGATGAATTAGAGGAGGGAGTGGAAAGGTAAGCAGGAACAACTGTGGTGAAAAAATTATGAGGCAAACAAACTTGGGCAATGAAAGGATAAACTAAGAGGCTATATAGGTGATAGGCTTTATTATAGAAGACCAAAGCATAATGCAAAGCAGCCTTATCAAAAATTCTGCTTTTCAGAATTTCATTCTACCTTAATCTAAATGGGGAATCATCAGCACCGTGGAGAGTAATTAAGAGAAATCATGTTAATTAACCTACATCCAGGTTTTTTAATACTCTTAAAATTGGAAAAAATATCTTCCAAATGGGCTGACTTTTTAAGAAATTCTTTTGGTAACTTTTTGCATTACTAGAATTCATTCATTCTATCTCTATATACTATTTTTTTCTATGTTTCAGGCACTATTTTAAGTACCAGGCTGTTAGCAATGCACCCAAATGACCCCAAATCTCAGTCCTCCTCAAAACCCTTTTTCTTTTTTGGCATTTATATGAAGTATTTGATAGTTTATTAAAGTCTCGTGTCCTTTAACTTATTGTTCCTGATCAGAAGTCTCAAGACTAGCACTTCATTTGGTTTATTTTTTAAACATTTTTTCTTCATTTTTAAAGGAGCTTTAGATTACATAAATGTTACATCAGAAATGTAGAGGATACCCATAACCCTATGCCACCCCCTCCCACACTTTTGCCCATCAACAGCCTCTTTTATTAGTGGTACATTTGTTACAATTGATGGACACGTATTGAAGCATTGCCACTAACCATGGTCTATAGTTTACATTGTGGTTTATACTTTGCACCACACAATTTTATAGGTTTTGACAAAATGTGTAACGGCCTGTATCTGTCATTGCAATGCCATGTAGAGCAATTCCAATGTCTCAAAATGCCCCCATGCCCCACTGGGTCTTTATAGCAATATTACAAGTTCTTCCATAACTAGAATAATCATAAGTCTACTTTCATCCATAGTTGCATTCCCCCCTTATCTTTGTTCATTCCTCAGTCTTGAGGATTTGGGGATGGTGATGCCCAACTCTGCTTCTGATTGAGAGGGTACTTAGATCCCATGGGGCAGATGGATGGAACTGTCTTGGTTGCAGTTGTAGATACTCTCTGCTCAAAACTCCTTTAGTGGTTATCCAGAAGGTAAGTTTTTCCCTAAAAAAAAAAAAAAAAAAATCACGACAGCTCCTCTATTTATTAACTCCACACCCAACCCCTCACCAAAGGCACAAATTTCCATGATTGATGTGAATAACCTGCACTGGGCTTGGTAATCGCAGTGTGTTAAAAGACCCCTGTCTCAAGAAATGAGTGGGTATTGTGATTTCAGGACAACTCTGCCAATTGTAAAATGCTAAATAGACATTTAATGAGCCTCCAATAATTCAGTAAGTGAAGCCCATATTTTATGAAGAAATATTAATCCACATTCATGACTGTCCAGGTTTTTTTTTTTCTACATCAGGAGAGCTTTTGACAGTGCACATTTCATTTTCCCAGAAAGGACAGTGAGTCCTGAGAAAACAATTATTTAACTAAACTCTGATTGAACCAGCTCTTCTGTAACTACTAAAATTTGGATGTACTCATTGTATTTATAAGTTTTGGCTCATTTTTGCTTTACTTGAATCTTTTAAGAATAGATCTTGTTCTCCATTGTCTACATTGTGAAGAACCAAAAGTCATATTTCAAATAAATCCTACTGATTTCCCCTTAGAACTTCTTTCTAGAATCCCACATCAAGACATACAATAGAAGGCAATGAGGACACTGCATCATTCATGAGTAATTTTCTTATATAACATTGGCTCACATTGGTAAAATTGACTATTGTAAATTTAGTCCCAGAAAGGTTCCCAGGATTTCAAAGAAATATGTTTTCCCGCATCTGGTCATTAAAAGCCAGCAACATATTAGTAAATAATTCCTTAAAAATTACATCCAGATACTTTTTCCCTATCTGAACCATGTCTCCTGTGTATTATAAACCTTGTATTGAAAACTGTCTGTAGTTGTTACTTATTTTTTCTGCTTTGGTTATCACTACCCTTTACTTTGATGACATAGACTCCTTCCAGAATATCAAAATTCACAGATGTATGAGTTGCCTGAAATTAAAATTTCCCTGAAAGAAAGCAAAATGTTTCAAAATAGCCATCTGCACAAAAATCATAATTCAGGAAGATATTCTTACCACAAATGGGCGTCATTTCTGTGCAATGGAGTTCTCTTCCATTGTACTTATAGATTTTACAGATGCATTGAAATATGTGTTTTTTCCCTGAAAGAACGTGAAGAAGGCTAAATAGCTACAGGACTTCCTGAGGAAGGATGTTTTAAACAAAACTATCTTTGTGGAGAGAAAGGAATGAATAGATTTTTATTTTTTCTCTTGAAAAGCATCCAGTAAGGGAAATCATAAACTAAAATTACAAATAAGATAGCTTGCTAAAGTTATTATGCGTGAAAAACTTCCTCTACAGTGTGTTCCAAGATAAAGAAATTTATATCCATATTAGTCATACATTCACTACATAATCTGTTCTGTTCCTTTCTGAATTCCACAACCTTCAGATTTGATCTTGAATCTCTTTACATACTATAACTCCGAGTTTATTTGTAGTGTTGGCTCAATTTTTCAAAACCTATGATTAAGATGATTTGTATTCACTTTTATTTTTAACACCACATTGTATATACCTTTATAAGCACAGCATGTCTGTATGAGATAGTTGCACAAAAGCATTCTGTGGTCTTGGTTAAAGGAATGGGACACAGAATTTATTTCTCAGTCTACTGAAGGTCAAAGGTTATTTCTCACTCGGTTGAAGTTCTCAATTTACTTCCGACTTTACTGAAGACTGTAAGCTCTACACAAACCCTTTTAAAAATAAACCAGCAAGATTGTACTAGAGATGAGCAGCTCTGGCATAGCTCATTGAGTGAAAGGCAGTCATGTGACAAGAATGGCCACCGTCTTTAAAAAGAAGTGGCTGGCATATGTTACTTAAATAGCCGAAAAATACTGGTGCATGTATATTTTGACCACAACTTTGGATTTTTAAAAATATCTTTTTAACTTTTTATTTTAAAATAATTTCAGATTAATAGGAAAGATGCAAAATAGTAGAAAAGCAATATCTAAAACTCCAATATATGCCACCCGGATACCCAAGTTTACCAACTTTTACCATTTTGCCATATTTGTAATTTCATTGTCTTTCTGTCTATCATTTTCTAAACATTTAAAAGTGAGCTAAAACCATCCTCGTTAGTGTAAGCAATCATGTGGTTGACGAAGCTGTTGGGAATGTACTGGACAGTTTATGCTCCTGAGAGGCCCGCGTAACTGGACTGCGAGTTAGACAGAGGTCAGCTGCTCTTCAGCTCCTTGTGCTCACAGTGTGCAGAGGCGAAGGTCGCCGGCTTGAGCTGGGGCCTGGGGAGGGTGGCTCTTAGGCCACTTCTCTTCTGAGAGCAAAAGAGTGACTCTTTCAAATGCTTCACAATAGATAGAAACTTTCAGAATTGCTTGTTCCTGGAGTGTGGAAGCCACAGAGAGCACTATAGAAATCAGGCTAAAACGGAAGAGAGGATTGGGAGGCACTGCTTTTCTTCCAATAGGATGCAAAAAGTTAGAGGAAATAATAAGATAGAAGTACAAAGACAATGTTTTCAGTTCACAACTGAAAACACAAAGAAATAAAATCAGGAGGCTGACTTGACTCAATGATTAGAGCGTCCACCTACCACATGGGAGGTCCAGGGTTCAAACCCAGGGTCTCCTTGACCCCTGTGGAGCTGGTCCAAGTGCAGTGCTGATGTGCGCAGGGAGTGCCGTGCTACGCAGGGGTGTCCCCTGCGTAGGGGAGCCCCATGCAGGGAGTGTGCCCTGTAGGGAGAGCCACCCAGCGCAAAAGAAAGTCCAGCCTGCACAGGAGTGGCACCGCACACATGGAGAGCTGATGCAGCAAGATGATGCAACAACAACAACAAAAGCGACACAGATTCCCAGTGCCGCTGACTAGGATACAAGTGGACACAGAAAAAACATACAGCTAAATGGACACAGAGAACAGACAACTGGGGCGGGGTGGGGCGGGGCAGGGCAAGGGGAGAGAAATAAATAAAAAATAAATATTAAAAAAAAAGAAAAGTCAGCACGTAGATCACATATGCATTATTTTGAGAGCGTTACTCAAATATCACTGGTAAAAAATACCCATGCAGTCTTAATGTTTGAAACTTACTTGTTTTTTTACATAAAACTTCATAATGCTACTCAGAGCACTTTTTTACGTCACCTTTCTTCTAATTTTCTAAGGACCTCAATTCTTTTAATGAAAACAAGGGACACTCATTTTGTAATCATTATATGTTAAACTTTAGCAACAAATTATTTCCTTTATTTGTGGTAAGATAAGTGAAATGTTTTGCAGGTTCATCAAGTGCTAGGTACTAGGGTGTAGAAATATATGTGAAGATTTCTTCCTCAGAGAATATCTCAGAGAGAATGAGTGCAGAAAAAATATAAATAATATTATAAGATAGGGTACAATCGTTGTGAATGGCCAGTAAAGAAAATTACCATGCAGATTTAAAGGAGCGGTTTCCTTATTTTACGGGAAGGCAAAGAAAAAGATGGCATTCAAAGGGGAAAAAACCATCATTCAAGAACTCAAAAGCCATTTTCAGTCCACCATACATGCAAGGAAATCCACAAAGTACTGCAAGAACAATGGTAAATAAGATATGATCACGGCATGGTAGGTTCATTAGCTATCTATTGCCGAAGTAAAGCTGCATAGTAATCATAAAACCTCAGTCAGGTAAACCATTTAACTTATATTTGCAGCTTTAGCAGAGTGGGGAGGCATGCAGTTGCTCTCAGCAGTGCTTTTCGCGTGTCTGGGGTCAGCTGTGGGTCTTGGCAGAGCCCATGCAAATGGACGGGGCCAGCTGGCTGTTGGCTGATGACCATAGCTCCGGTGGCTGGTGTATATCTCACCTTCCGGCAGGTTCACACAGGCATGTTCTCATGGCCTACAGAGCAGCAATACTGAAAACAGGCCCAATTGTACAAGAGCTTTGCAAGTTTGTGCTTATGTCACCTTGACTGACATCCATCGGTCAAACCAAGTCACATGGGCAAGCCCAGAGTCAGAATAGGTGGGTGCTGGGAGACTAGAAAGCAGGGTTCTTAACCTTTTTTGTTCCATGGACCGCTTTGCCAGTCAGGTGAAAACAACAGAGCCCTTACTAAGTCCACACTATACTGTGCATTATTTAATAAATATATCACACTTGCACCAACTTGTCCCCACAAGAAGAATGTTTTTGAATTTCAATTCAAGCTTACTGACTCCTAGTTAAGAACCCCTGCTGTGGAGCAAAGGGCATGGATGCGGAGGAACAAGGAATTAAGGCCATAGGTAATCACTCTATCAATGTGAGTGAAACAAGAACTACAAGCTTTAATTGCGTAAGACACATTCCTTTGGGAAGTAAGAATAAAACCAGGATAAATTCAAGCTTTGGGGGGATCATTGATAGTTTCTTTAAAGTTGATAGCATTTCAGTAGTGTGTTGGTTTGGGTCTTTTATGTGGATTCCAGAAAATTATGTTCTTAAATTGAATCTATTGTGAACTTTTGATTCGATCAGATCAGTTGATTGCTCCAGTAGAATGTAGACTAGGGTGGCTCTTAATCCTCTTACTGGAGTCCTTTATACACAGAAGAATAAAAAGCCACAGACACAGACAAAAAGCTGCAGATTTGGAAAAAAAGGAGTCCAGGAGCTTAGAGAGGAACCCGGGAGAGAGAAAAGCCACAGATGAAGCAGCCCAAAGCAGAACCAGCTGCAAAGCCTGGAGGAGAGGGGGAGACTGGCAGAGCTGCCGCTGTGCTTTGCCATGTGGCAGGAGCCCAGAGTCACCAACAGCCAACCATGGGTGGGACAGCGTCTCTGATGATGCCTTGATTTGGACATGTTCACAGCCTCAGAACTGTAAGTTTTTAACCCAATAAATTGCATTGTAAAAGCCAAACCATTTTTGGTATATTGCTCCCAGAAGCTCTAACAAAGTAAAACAAATAGGTTCTTGAAAAAAGGGATAGAAGTGAGCTAATTTCAATAGGAAAAATAATGGAGCAAAGACACAGAAGTACAAAAGCAGTAAGGAGTGCTGGAAAACAAAATGGGTACTGGTTTTGATAGGGAAGTATTGAGAGGCAAAATTTCCAACATTAAGTCAGATGGGAGTTTAGATCTTTGTCCCTGTTGTCAATAAAGTTTGCAAACGAGGCATGCCTTTCCTCAGGACAGCTGACGTCCAAAGTGCATCTTGTGTTCCCAAATATAGATTTTCTACGACCTATGCCCAATGTGTTTATTTTATCCAACTAGAGCACCACTACTATGTGGGATTTCTTTAATAATAATATAAACTGGGTTAGAAGGTGTTAAGATGTAAATGGAAGCTGATACTTGCAATTCTATTAGAGACGCACAGTTCCTTCTGAGGTACCTTGCGGTTTGCTCTTGTTTCAGGTGCTGACTTTAAAAAGATTTTAAATATTTCCTTTAAGGCAAATAGGGAAAACAAATGATACTCCAAATACATAAAAATTGTGATTAATGGTTAGAAAGTAGAAACTGGAAAAATGTAAAAGGGTTTTAGTAAATGATATCCATTCTCACAGAATGTGCAATCTAATGGAGGGGGGGGGGGGCCTACTAAGAAAATTAAAATATTGTGATAATTTTCTGTGATTGTAATATACTTGGAATTTTGGAATTACTCATAAGAGACATTTTGGGAGATTAAATTTTTCTCAAATCACATCATTTCACTTGTACGTATTCTGAGGACATGACTCTGGATTATATGGTAGAAGCTGTCAGAACCCTTCTACAAGCCTTAGTCCTTGAGACTTCTGTGCCTACTTTCAACTGCATCACTTTGCCAGAGAGCTTTCTCCAAACCTGGTGAGGTCCTTTCTGTCCCTTGCCCATACAGGCTGGATGGGGACAAGGAAGTAGCACCCTTTAGGAGACGCCCCTCACCCGTGACAGAGGGGATTGGTTGTAGAGGTAACTCAGTTCCCTTGCCTCTCAAGTGGGCTGCTCTTGGTGCTCCTCACCAGCTCCCAGAGTTCCCCAGCAGGGCTGAGCCCCAGGGACTCACAGCAGTAACTTGCTGGATAACTCACTCTCCCCTGGGTTCCTTCTCCTCCTTGTCTCACTTCTCCACCTTCTTCTGATTGGGATCACCTCTCAAATAAACTTTTTGCATTGCTAATGTGGGAACCCAGATGAAGACAGATGGCATTTGTTTGATTGATTTAGTGTTGGCCATGGAGTCATGTTTGACCAAGTTGCTGAAAACTAAGCACAGAGATATACATACAAGGTAGGAATCTCTAGAGAACAGTCTTCTGGAATGCAAAAGCCCTACTGCGTCACATAGTGATCAATTTTCTCTATGATATTAGGACTCAACTTTAGCTTCATCAACAAATTAAGAATAATTTCATGTCTTATATTCAATGATAGTCCATTCTAGCTCATTCTAGGGAAATTGAAGCCCACTCAAAGAAATTAATGTGGAGAACGATGTATTCTAAAAAAAAAAAATCACTTCTACTTGCCTTCGTTGTTCAGGTATTGCCAAGCTTAAGGTGAAGTGAGATGATTGGAGGAGATACATTAAATAATTGACCATGAGAGAGAGCCATTAGCATGAGTGAAAGGTCATTTTCCATGCATTTGACTCATTTTTCATTTTTCTCTTTCAGCTGCTGTATTTCCAGGGAGAATTACAAATTTGATTTTACAAGGATGATCTCAGATTCCACTTAGTAACACTATAATTTTTATACATTTTTTGTGACATGGTAGTAATCACCTTGTCTTTTGTTAAAATTAGAAGAAGGAAAAGAGAATTAAAGGCAGGACTCATCCCTGGGGCAGATATGAGAAGGTGTATTCACTGCTGCTAGTTAACTATCATTCATGGATTCCAAATTCTTATGTAACTGGCAAATAACAGTTTTTAATCGTTTTTTCAAAATAAGTGAACTTAAGAAGATGAAAGGCAATAAGTGAAAAATTTTCCTGATTTTCACTCTATAAAACTACATGCCCAACTAGACTTTCTTACTGAGAAAGCCCCACCCTATTCAAGTCACTTTGTTACCAGCACTTTGGAGTCCCCTCATCACAAGCACACACAAGAGCAATGAGTAATGGAAAGACCTGCCGAGCGCTGGACAGTGGCCCAGCCACGGAGATGACAACAGCTGCATTAAAGAATACGGCTTCTGTCCTCCAAGGAAGGCGATGAGAGATGATCCATAAAAGTGCAGTGACTTCCTTCCTGTCCCAGGAACATACCAAGAGTACTCCTGCCAAAAACTGGATTGGCTTCTTCCATAGCTGTAAAAGGTAATGCCTACCCTAGATCTTACTGTGAAGGGGAAAAATTCAAATATTAGTAATGCTTTGATAGAATAGCCTAACTGAACAAATTCCCTTTAAAGGTGAGCCATGTCTGTCAGAGATGCAATTTTTTTCTTGATTTTACAGTCAAAGTTGTGAATTTACAAAATAAACATGCATATCCTCATACAAGCCTCCCAAACAAAGCTGCTATTATTCACCCCATTTTCTAGATGAGGCAACTGAGAAGTTAGAGAGCGTGCCCAAGGCCCCAGAGTTGGTGAGTCTGGAACTGGAAACTACCCTTTATCATTACTGTGCCCCAGGAGAAAGGACATACCCTCTGGTGACTGGAAAAGGAGAAGCAGCGACTGGGACCATCTGGCGGGGCTGCTGCAACTGTTTTGAATAGAAAAGAAACCAATTGTAGTTTCATTAGTTTAGTTTCAATTCATACTTTATTGCCTACCTTCAAACTTATGGGGGAAAAACACTCAAAACAGACCTAGTTTGAGAATATAAGAACTATTTTTCATTCATTTCTTGTGTCTTTGTTCTGTGGCCAATTATTTATTTAGGTGGAAACATAGACAAGTGAAGAAAATCTCATTCCAGAAACTTTCTGCCCATAGTTCAGACTTTCATTATTTAAGGTCAGTCTTGAAAGCGAAATATCATCTGTTCATATCTGAGCCTCCACATTAATGAAATGCCTGTTTGATAAAATCTAACTGGTCATCAAAAAGGATAGTAGCTCTTCCTTTTATTTATTGCCGTAATTATTTGGCTTCCTTTGTTTACTTGGCGGAGGCTTTGATAGATAAATAAGATATTTGGAAGGAAGCATAAGCCATGTATGCACTGCAAATCTTTCAGAGATGTTATTTGGTTTTCATAAAGAATAGCAGAATGTACTCGAGTTATGCCAATTGTCTGAAAAAGTTGTGTAAAAGTTTAATAAATTCAGCTGACTTTGTCTAGCAGTAGCAAAGCCCTCATCAAAAATGAAAAAAACATTAAAGTATGAACAATTTCATGGTCCATTTCGCCTTTATTTTCTTTCTAGTGCCAGGAAGACCAGTCACAAAGATCCTCATATCTGTGTCCTGATAATGAGTCACCAAATGACAGAGGGTCAACAAAGCAGGCACCAGGACAGGATCCTACTGGTTAGTGGCACCCGACAGAGAACGTGGTGCCTTCAGCAGGAGACCCGACAGCCGGGTCCGCAGGCAATGGTTAATGAAGTTAGAGTTCCCGGGGAAAGCCAGTAAAGGAGGGGGAATAGAGTAGGGAAGGGAAGGATTTCGAGGAAGCCCCTGCCTTGATCTCATCCAGTGATAAAATACCTTAGAGTCGGTCCCACCTTATGACAAAGGAACTGGGCTTTCATACTCTCCTGCCCCAGCCATGCATTGGCTGCAGGTCATCTCTAGGGCAACCTGCACATCTGTGTACTTCTGACTCTCCAAGAACTTGATGAAATAGCCCAAGGTAGTCCCCTGGAGGTGACATGTATGAAGCTGCTAGAACACAGAAGCGGGGGGTGGGGGGTGTGGAGCACAGAAACTGTAAAGATGATCTGTGACCTTCTGGAGGTGGGGCAGTGACAGCATCAACTACACATGCAGGGAATTGATAGTGCTTGCTCTTGTGCCAATGAGCTCACAGCTGGGGTTATTTGAGCTGCACTGGCCAGCTGCTGTGGTTAAATAAGAAACCAGTGTGGCTGTCTTATTGCACAAAGGGAGTTTATTGAAAGAATAGTGAGTTGCTCATACAATGCTTGAGAAAGGCTAAAGAGCTAGGATTGGGGAAGGATGGGAAGGCTGGCATGGAAATAATATGGCTAGGAATCTGCTACTAGAATCTGCTGGATACTCAACACTGTCTTGAGAAATAACTCCATAATGGTCCTTGTGAATTTGCATCAGTTACTGGAGAATCTATGTCCCACAGAGGAGGATCTGATTGACCGAGCTTAGAGCCTCAGCCCTGGCTTCCCGAGGTAGGGAGTGGAAATGTAAGATGGTCTCGAAGTGGAAGGTGGGCTCTTGCCACCCACACCAACTCAGCCATGGGGAGCAGCCCTTCCACAACTGCCACATCCCTGTCAACTAGAAAGGGGTTTTGGATGCCGGGCAGCCAGGTAACAACTACAACATGCCCAAAAGGTTCTATGACATCACGGGGTTGATGCTAGTGTGAGCCTATTAGTTTTTCTTCACTGGTAGCTACAGTGTTGCAGAAAAGAGTTAGGAATTATGCAGAGACCTCAAGTTCATCTTCAAGTCAACTGCAAATAAAGTCACAGAAGAGGGTGCTGTGTGAAAATTAAAATGCCTTTTCTAAGGCAAGGGTGCATAATCTGATTTGGTGGTGGTAGGCCTCTTCTTAGAGTTTATCTTTGGTCTTAGCTTATATCTTGATGAAGAGTCTGCTCTTTTTATCATGCAGTAGAACAAGTGGAGCAGTTGATGTCCTGTCCATGTTCTATCAAGTTTTGGATGATGGTGAAATGTGTGCATGCACAACATACTATATATATTTTAAACCATATTGAAAGGAAACCAAAGGAAAGTATGGTATTAGGATTCAGGATGATGGTTAACTATAGTTATGGAAGGTAAGTGAAAGATATGTGAAGCAGGCTAGTAAGATAGGGAATTAATAGATGGATCTGGAACCTGGCAGAGAGTCCACGTGGACATCAGTAACCCCCAAAATGGCTACCAGAAGACCCCCACCCCCAAGATTCTGCTATCCAGAATGAAGACATATTCTGGGAGCAAGAAAAAACCCCAAATGTTCCCTAGGGACTTTATCATTGGGTCCTCACTAGGGGATTGATGGGTGGGGTGATCAATCAAAACAGCAAACAGCTGGAACCCCTCCCCTGTCATTAGCAAATGGGTGGGATAATTAAGAGCTTATAAAGCAGACCTCGAGGCCTGAGCGCATTCTTGCCCTGCTCTCTTGCCTCTGGACCCGTTCCTGCCCTTTGTGCCCTGCTCTCGCCATTTTTCCTCTGCCACGTGGCCATGCAAGTAAACCTGGGGATTTATAATCTATAACGGGGAATTGTAAATTCCAAGAGCACTTGTAAATCAGTGCTCTTTATCCCTTTTCAGCCCCTTCCTCTCTTCCTGGGACCCCTGCTCTATTATTTTCTCCCATTTCTCTTCACCCCCTGCCTCAATAAATTACTGATCTAACTCACCCGGTGTGCTCTTGAAATTCATTTCTTAACATAGCCAAGAACCTAAATAAAATCCAGTAACAAAAGTAGAATAAAAGACATTCAGGAGTGGGATTCTGGGACCCTTTATGATTGTTTAAGTCCCCACTTTAGTGGGTGCCTTGGCAAGGGGGCAACAGAGCCACAAGAAAGTAGTTCTGGATCTCTATTGGAGACCTACCTCAAATTCTAGTTTAATTTGCTTTATTTTAGCAAAGAATTAAAATGATATTCCTTAAACTCCCATCTTTGTGGAAGAGTTCCTATCAGATACAAAACTAAAGAAAGCAAGATGTTACCAACTTGACAGGCTTGTAGGAGAAATTGTATTGGATCAGGACTTTCCATCCTAGAAAATTAGACCAGACTGAAGAGAGTGATGCTTCACTTTGTGAATGTCTTTTCCATTTTTGTGGTCCAGTATGGAACCAACTGGCAAAAAAGAGAGAGAGTTAATTCAGAGTGGAAATAAAAACTACTAGATGAAAGCGGACTTGGCCCAGTGGTTAGGGCATCCGCCTACCACATGGGAGGTATGCGGTTCAAACCCCGGGCCTCCTTGACCCATGTGGAGCTGGCCCATGCTCAGTGCTGATGCACACAAGGAGTGCTGTGCCACGCAGGGGTGTCCCCCACGTAGGGGAGCCCCACTCGCAAGGAGCACGTCCCGTAAGGAGAGGCGCCCAGCGCGAAAGGAAGTGCAGCCTGCCCAGGAATGGCGCTGCCCACACGCCGAGCTGAAGCAAGATGATGTAACAAAAAAAAAAAACACAGATTCCCAGTGCCGCTGATAAACATAGAAGCGGTCACAGAGGAAGGTGCAGCGAATGGACATAGAGAGCAGACAACTGAGTGGGGAGGGGGAGAGAAATAAATAAAAATAAATCTTTAAAGAACAAACAAACAAACAAAGAAAACACACAAAAAAACCAGGCACCCAGGAATAAATCTGACAAAAGCTGTGCAAGCCCTATTTGGAAGGAAAAAATGACTGAAAGACCTAAAGAAAGGCCCGAATAAATGGTGAGATATATCATATCCTGGATGAAATAATTCAATATAGAAGGATGCCAATTCTCTCTGTTCTAGCCATAATAGTGTATAAATTCAATTCCAATGAAATAGCCAACAATAATCATCAAACTTGACCAACTCATTCTAAAATTTGTATAGAAGAACAAAAGTAAAGGATCACCAAGACCATGTTGAAAAAGTAGAACAAGGATGTATAACTTGCCTAACAGTGGACAAGATTTATTATAAACCTACAATCACTAAGAAAATGTTTTAAATGAGATCATGCAGTAATGGTGCCCAAATAGAGAAATAGACAAATAGAGTAAAATAAAAGGAAACAAAATTATACATGATGGTATTGAAAACTGACACACTGAACTTCATCAAAAGTAAAATCTGGGAAGCGGCTGTGGCTCAGTCAGTTGGGCTCCCGTCTACCATAGGGGAGGGCCTGGGTTCGCATCCCACGGCCTCCTTGTGAAGGCAGGCTGGCCCGCACGCTGCGGAGCGCCGCCTGACCCGCAGACACCATGGGGCACCGACTCAGCAAGGTGACGCAACAAAAAAAGGAGATAAGCAAAAAAAACAACAGAAGAGCACACAGCAAATGGACACAGAGAACAGACAGCTCGCAAGCTGCGAGGGGTGAGGGGAAATAAAATAAATAAATACACAGAAGAACACACAGCAAATGGACACAGAGAGAGCAGACAGCACGCAAAAAACCGCAAGGGAGGGATTTTTTTAAAAGTAAAAGCTTATGTCAAATTAGGTCCCTTGACAGGCAGTTTCTAAGCTGGTCTGCAGTAGACCCTTTATCTTGGTATCCATGGGTTTCTATAATCCCCTGCCCTAAGGTAACTTACTAGTGTTAGATAATAATAGTGTTTATCCATTCATAAACAGCATTTGACTCAGTATATACTTTGTGACTGGCAGTGTCAGTTGCTGGGACAGGAAGACAAACTGCTTTGGTTGTTGTTCTTGAGCTCTTGTACCATTTTCAGAGAGGAATGGCCATGGCAACAAAGGAACGGTTTGCCATAAGTACATTTTTTTCTCATTTTGCCCAAAGTATAAACACACATCCTTCATTTTCAGAACTCAGACTAAGTGCATGGAGAATTTGCCAGCAGTTTACCAAGCCAACACAGTTTTAAGCCTACAGAGATGTTTTAAATAAAAGTTTCAGAAGAAAATGTATCTAGAGCAGGCCAATTGCATATTTGGAAGAGAGAACCGGGGTTACTGAGCTCCCGGCTTTTCCTGTTAACATAACTCAGATAAGGTGGTTTTGCCAAAGTTCTAAATGGCCAACAGGCTCTTTGCTGAGACACAGTTTCTTTATCATGAGGTGAATGTTTTGTATCTTCTGCTTTGATAAATTTTGTAGATGCCAACCAAAGGCTGCCATTTTGGAGAAAAGGGATGAGATCTACATTTAGAATTGATACTTGTCTCTTTGGAGTTTTGTCACCTGACTTTCCCAAATTACGTTTTTTAAAAAATTCTCCATGTGAATAATTATACTCGATGGCAGTTTTTCCAACTGATGTCTACACTTAAATAATATCTCCTCTTTTCCCATTAATTTCTCACCTTGAGCCAGGCTTGGCAAGCCTAGACACAACTGTGCATTAGCATATCCTTTCACTTTTAGTAACTTGAATCGCAGGGTAAAACTAATTTCTGTGATCCATAAGCAGATTTACAGTAAAACAGAGGCAGAGAATCAGTGAAAGAGAAGTAGCGGGGCAGGGGGGAGGTATGGTGGGGGTAGGTGAGAGGGGATGCCCAGGGAGGAAAGATATCAATTTCCTCCCCAGTTAACAGAGGTGCAAATGGGCTTAATTCTTGATGATATTAGAAGGACACAACTTCTTTCCACTCCTTAGAGGGACCCTTGAAGCCTGGGAACAATCCATTGTCATTATTATTATTATTTTTTAAAGATTTATTTATTTATTTATTCTTCTCCCCTTCCCCCCCCCCCCCCCCCGGTTGTCTGTTCTCTGTGTCTATTTGCTGCATCTTCTTTGTCTGCTTCTGTTGTTATCAGCGGCATGGGAATCTGTGTTTCTTTTTGTTGCGTTATCTTGTTGCGTCAGCTCTCTGTGTGTGTGGCACCATTCCTGGGCAGGCTGCACTTTCTTTCGCGCTGGGCGGCTCTCCTTATGGGGCACACTCCTGACGTGTGGGGCTCCCCTACACGGGGACACCCCTGCGTGGCACGGCACTCCTTGCGCGCATCAGCACTGCGCATGGGCCAGCTCCACACGGGTCAAGGAGGCCCGGGGTTTGAACCGCGGACCTCCCATGTGGTAGACGGACGCCCTAACCACTGGGCCAAGTCCCCCACCCCCCATTATCATTATTTAAAAGGGTTTAAAAGAATATAACCAACACTTTCAAAAGTATGAGACATTACAAAAGAATGCAAGTCATAAAGCAGAATAACTTCTCAACATTTTTAGGGAATTGTTTGCAAACACTTAAGGAATTGAGGGAGAGTGTAAAGCAGCCCCCATTCATGGGTAACACACTTGGCATCAGCGATAGAAAAACTTGAATTTGCCAACCGTGGGCAACATTGTATGGTTAAGACAAGAACTGACCGTAAGATGGTAACAGGAGGACTGGCCTCTATTTTTAGAGGGGCTTTGAGCACACAGCTTAATATTTCATTTAAAACTCTTTAAAGGGAAGTGGACTTGGCCCAGTGGTTAGGGTGTCTGTCTACCACATGGGAGGTCCGCGGTTCAAACCCCGGCCTCCTTGACCCGTGTGCAGCTGGCCCATGCGCAGTGCTGATGCACACAAGGAGTGCCCTGCCATGCAGGGGTGTCCCCCAATTAGGGAAGCCCCATGCGCAAGGAGTGCGCCCCATAAGGAGAGCCACCCAGTGCCAAAGAAAGTGCAGCCTACCCAGGAAGGGCGCCGCACACACGGAGAGCTGACACAACAAGATGATGCAACAAAAAGAAACACAGATTCCCATGCCGCTGACAAGAATGGAAGGGGACACAGAAGAACACACAACGAATGGACACAGAGAGCAGACAACTGGGAGCGAGGGGGAAGGGGAGATAAATAAATATAAAAAAAAAACTTAAAAAAAATAAGTAAAACCCTTTAAAAATTAATGTGGTCATTTTTAAGGAAGAAAATAAAGTTAATCACCAACTCAGTGACAGTCTGTTTCCATATGTTTATTCTCACCAGCAGGAGGAATATTGGGATTGAGCTGTTACTCGAAAGGAAGTTTAGATACTGATTAAATGAGCATTCCTTTCTTTCCAGAAGAGTCTTAATAGGTCTTCAAATGGCACGATGCCATTCCCCAAGCAGGCGGTTTCCAGGTACCTCCTGTCAAGGTGTGTTGTGCTAAAGGACACGGTCACGAACTTGCATTGCCTCTCGGAGAAGCCAGTCGGTGAGTTCCTGCCTCTGTCTTCCCAGGAAATACAACGGAACTCAGAATTCATGAACAGTTATCTAGAACCTTCCTGCCAGGGGAGGAAACGTCTGATGTCATAACTTTCCTGCTTTCTAAGCTCTCCGGAGCATGCCTGGGAGGGAAAATGAGCAATAGGAATTAAAAAAAAAATTTTTGTAGAAATAAATACTTCAATTAATTATTTATTTACATCCCCCCCATGACTTTTTTTTCTTCCATTATCTTTTTGTTGTTGTCTTGTTTTCAATTTTAATGATACATACTAGTGAAACATAAATCCATCCAAAGCGTACAATCAATGGTAATTGGTGTTATGTTTCTACATGCATCACCCCAGTCATTCCCAGAGCACTTTCATTATTCCAATAATAATAAACAAAACAAACAAACCTCATCACCTCTTTTGCCATACATAGCAACTATTATTTTTCCTTCTCTCTAGTATATTTGTATTTATATTTTGTAAAAACAGTCTTATAGATGTAATATCACCCATATTCGTGTGTTACGTGAGGTTTTACTCTTATACAATCCCATGTTAGAGTTTTTAGCTTTCCTTCTAGTAATCTTCATGACCTTAGACTTTCCCTTTCAACCACTGTCATACCCAAACAACAGCACCGTTAGTTACAAACGCCATGATATCCTTTAACCATTTCTATACATTTCCAAAGATTGCAAACAAGCTTTTTAGCAAATCTGCACAGATTAAACCTCAGCTTTCTATTCTCTACCCTCCTTCTATTTTCTATTTCCTGATGACTTATATTCTAATTATTAATTCCACGAGTTTACACAGTATATTTAGTTCATAATAGTGCAATCACACAGTATTTGCCTTTTGTTTCTGGCTCGCTACACTCAACATAATGTCCTCCAGGTTCATCCATGTTGTCATATGCTTCACAACTTCATTTCTTCTTACTACACCATAATATTCCATTCCACAATTTGTTCATCTACTCATCACTTGATAGATACCTGGATTGTTTCCAATTTTTGGCAATTGTGAATAATCCTGTTATGAACATTGGTGTGCAGATATCTGTTCGTGTCTCTGCTCTCAGTTCTTCTGGGTATATGTCCAGCAATGGTATTTCCAGTCATGGCAAGTCTGTATTCAACTTCCTCAGGAAATGCCAAACCGTCCTCCACAGTGGCTGTACCATTCTACATGCCCACCAAGAGTGAATAAGCGTTGATATCTCTCCACATCCTCTCCAACATTTACAAACGTTTCCGACTTTTTAATAGTGGACAGGCTAATAGGTGTGAAATGATATCACATTGTAGTTTTGATTTGCATTTCCCTAATTGCTAGTAATGTTGAACAATTTTTCATGTGTTTCTTCGCCATTTGTATTTCCTCTTTGCACAATTGTCTTTTCAAGTTTTTCGCCCATTTTAAAATCTGGTAATTTGCTTTTTTATTGTGGAGTTGTATGATCTCTTTGTATATCATGGATATTAAACTCTTAATGGATATGTGATTGCCAAATATTTTCTCCCATTGAGTCGGCTGCCTTTTCACACTTTTGGCAAAGTCCTTGGGGTGTAAAAGTGTTGAATTTTGAGGAGGTCCCATTTATCTATTTTTTCTTTTGTTGCTCTTGTTTTGGGTGTAAGGTTAAAGAAACTACTGCCTACCACAAGATCTTGAACATGTTTTCCTACATTTTCTTCTAGGAGTTGTTTTTTTTTATTTTTATTTTTAAGATTTATTTTATTTCTCCCTCACCTCATTGTTTGCACTTGCTGTCTGCTCTCTGTGCCTGTTCATTGTCTTCTTTTTAGGAGGCACTGGGAGCCAAAACTGGGACCATTTTGCATGGGAAGGAGGCTTCTAATCTCTTGAGCCACCTCTGCTCCCTGCTTGTTGTGTCTCTCATTGTGTCTCTTCATTGCTTCATCTTTTTTTTTTTTAAGGTTTTTAAAATTTATTTCTCTCCCCTTCTCCTCCACCCTGCACCCTGCCCCCGCCACCGGTTTTCTGCTCTCTGTGTCCATTTGCTGTGTGTTCTTCTGTGACCGCTTCTATCTTTATCAGCGGCCCTGGGAATCTGTGTTTCTTTTTGTTGAGTCATCTTGTTGTGTCAGCTCTTCGTGTGTGCGATGCCATTCTTGGGCAGACTGGACTTTCTTTCACACTGGGCGGCTCTCCTTACGGGGCACACTCCTTGCACATGGGGCTCCCCTACATGGGGGACATCCCTGCGTGGCAGGGCACTCCTTGCGTGCAACAGCACTGCACGTGGGCCAGCTCATCACATGGGTCAAGGAGGCCAGGGGTTTGAACGCAGACCTCGCATGTGGTAGGCAGAAGCCCTATCCATCGGGCCAAGTCTGCTTCCCATTGCTTCATCTTGCTATGTCAATTTACCGTACCAGCACATCACATCACCTAGCTGTCTTGCTTGTCTTCTTTGGGAGGCACTGGGCACAAACCTGGGAATCCCATGTGGTAGGTGGGCACCCAACTGCTTGAGCCATATCTGCTTCCCTTTCTTCTAGGAATTTTATGGTTGTCGTGTTTATATTTAGGTCATCGATCCATTTTGAGTTAATTTTTGCATATGGTGTGATATATGGGTCTTCTTTCTTTTCTTTGGATAGGGCTATTCTATTCTCTTAACACCATTTGTTGAACAGACTGTTCTGGCCCAGCTGCGAGAGTTTGACTGCCTTGTCAGAAATCACTTGACTTTAGATGTGAGGGTCTATTTCTGAGTTCTCGATTCAGTTTCACTGGTCAATATGTCTCTCTTTATGCCAGTACCAAGCCTTTTTTTTTTTTTTATAACCACTGTAACTAAGTATAATAATAAGCTTTACAGTCCAGAACTTAGAGACCTCCAATTTCATTCTTCTTTAACATCATTTTGGCTATTTGGGGCCCTTACCCTTCCAAATAAATTTAATAATTAGTTTTTCCATTTCTGAAAAAAAAAAAAGGCTGCTGGGATTTTTATTGGGATTGTGTTGAATCTGTAATTCAGTTTGGGTTGAAATGACATCATAGCTATATTTAATCTTTCAGTCCATGAACACAGACTATCCTTCCATTTATTTAAAGTTTTCTTTGGTTTCTTTTAACAATGTTTTGTAGTTTTCTGAATACAGGTCTTTTATGTCCTTGGTTAAGTTTATTCCTAAATATTTGATTGTTTTTGTTGCTATTATAAATGGAATTTTTTTTTTCTGATTTCCTCCTCAGATTTCACATTACTAGTGTATAGAAACGCTACTGATTTTTGCATATCCTTCTGTCCTGTCACTTTGCTGAAGTCATTTATTAATTCTAGTATCTTTATTGTAGATTTTTCAGGATTTTCTAGATATTGGATCATGACATCAGCAAATAGCAAAGTTTTACTTCTACTTTTTACTTCTTCCTATTTGGATGCTTTTTATTTCCTTGTCTAGTCTAATCACTCTAGCTAGAACTTCTAGCATAATATTGAATAATAATGGTGACAGGGGGCATCCTTGTCTTGTACCTCATCTCATCGGGAAAGCTTTCGATCTTTAATCATTGAGTACAATGCTAGTTGTAGGTTTTTCATTTATGCACTTTACCATTTTGATAAAGTTTCCTTCTATTCCTATCTTTTGAAGTATTTTTTCCAAGAAAGGGTCCTGTATTTTGTCAATTGCTTTTTCTGCCTCAATTTAGAGGATCATGTGATTTTTCTTCAGTTTTTCAGTGTAATTTATTACAGTAATTTATTTTCTTGTGTTGAACCACGCTTTCATACCTGAGATAAAACTCACTTAATTGTGGTGTATAATTCTTTTAATGTGCTTTTGAATTCTGTTTGCAATTATTTTGTGGATTTTTACATCTATATTCACTAGAGATATTGGCCTGTAATGATTTTCTTTTTTTGTAGTATCTTTATCTGGCTTTGGTGTTAGGGTGATGTTGGCTCCATATAATGAATTTGGTAGCATTCTTTCCTGTTCAGTTTTTTGTAAGAGCTTGAGCAAGATTGGTATTGGCTCGTCTTTGAATGATTGGTAAAATTCACCTGTGAAACCATCTGATCCTGGGCTTTTCATGATTTTTGATGACTCTTTCCATCTCTTCATTGTGCTTGGTTTGTTGAGGTCTCCTATTTCTTCTAAGATCAGTGTAGGTGGTTTGTATATTTCTAGGAATTTTGCCATCCCCTCTTCATTGTCTAGTTTTTTGGCATACAGTCATTCATAGTATTCCCTTATGATCTTATTTATGCAGGGTCAATGGTAATTTCCACCTCTCATTTCTGATTTTTTTATTTGCATCTTTTCTCTTTTTTTTCTTTGTCATTCTAGCTAAGAGTTGGTTGATTTTGTTTATTTTTTCAAAGAACCAACTTTTGGCTGCATTGACTCTCTCTTTTTGTTGTTGTTGTTCTTGATTTCATTTATTTTTGCTCTGATCTTTACTATTTCTTTCCTTTGGCTTGGTTTGGGATTAGTTTGCTGTTGTTTTTCTAGTTCCTCCAAGTGTGCAGTTAGATCTTCAAGTTTAGCTCTTTCTTCTTTTTTTTCCTCTTTCCTCCCCTCCCCCCCTCCCCCCGCTGTTTTGTTGCATCTGTGTCTATTCACTGTCTGATCTTTTGTATCTATTTCCCTTTTTGTCTTCTCTTCTCATTTTTCTCCTCTAGGATTCACCAGGATTTGATCCTGGGGACCTCTGATGTGAAGAGAGGTTCCCTGTCAATTGCGCCACCTCAGTTCCTGGTTTCTGATGCACCTTGCCTACACTCTCTCCTTTGTCACTCTTTTGTTGTGCCATCATCTTGCTGCGTGACTCACTTGTGTGGGCACTGGAATCCTGCGTGGGCTCTCGGATTGCCGCACAGGCACTCAGCTCCCCGCTCGGGCACTGGCTCGCTGTACAGGCATGATTTTCTTTCTTTTTTTTTTTTTTTTGCCAGGAGGGCCCAGGGATTGAGGCCAGGTCCTCCCATATGGTAGGTAGAAGCCCAATCACTTGAGCCACATCCACTTCCCTCTTTCTTCTTTTTTAATGTAAGCATGGAGAGCTATAAATTTCGCTCTCATCACTGCCTCTGCAGTGGCCCATAGGTTTTGATATGCTGTATTTTCATTTTCATTTGTTTCAAGATATTTGCTGAATTCTCTTACAATTTCTTCTTTGACCCTCTGATTACTTGACAATGTGTTGTTTAATCTCTATACATTTATGAATTTTCCTTTTTCCCAGCCATTATTGATTTCCAGCTTCATTCTTTTATGATCAGAGAAAGTGTTTTGTATAATTTCAATATTTTTAAATTTATTGAGACTTGTCTTGTGACCCAACATATGGTCTATCTAGGAGAAGTTCCATGAGCACTTGAAAAGAAAGTATACACTGTTGTTTTGGGGTGCAGTGCTCTTTAGATGTCTGTTAGGTCTAGATTGTTTATCACATTATTCAAGCTCTCTGTTTCTTTATTTATCCTCTGTCCAGACATTCCAGTACTTAGAGTAGTATATTGAAGTCTCCAGCTATTATTGTAGAGACATCTATTCCTTCCTTCAGTTTTGCCAGTGTGTGTCTCATGTATCTTGGGGCATTCAGGATGCATAAATATTTAGTATAGTCATTTCTTCTTGGCAAATTGCCCCTTTTATTAATATATAATGACCTTCTTCATCCCTTATAACAGTTTTGCATTTGAAATCTATTTTATCTGATATTAGTATCACTACTCCAGCTCTTTTTTTGGTTACTATTTTCATGGAATACCTTTTACCAACATTTTGTTTTTAACCTGGTTGTGTCCTTATGTCTGAGGTGGATCTCCTGTAGACAACATAAGATGGCTCATATTTTTTTTATCCATTCTATCGGTCTATGGATTTTGATCAGGGAGTTCAATCCATTAACATTCATCGTTATTACTGTAAAGTTATACTTATTTAATTCATTTTGTCTTTCAGCTTTCTATTGTCATATCGTTCTATGGTCTGTCTTTTTATCCTTTAGTTTACCCAACGCCATGGTTTTAAATTACTTTTATTTATTTTTATTACCCAACTCATACATCAATTATGTTGCCATATTTTATTCTAAAAATAGCAAATAAATCTAAAGCCCTTTTGATACTCTTTCCAGTGTTACTTCTATCCCTTTTGCTATGTGTATGCATGTAGGTTTGTATGAATGCACTTAAGCACTTATATAAATATAGAAATTTCATATTGATATAGTTATTGGCCATTTGCATTTCCTCCCTGATGAATTTCCTATCTATGAAATTCAAAAGCAGAACTTAAAGAAATACAGAAATATAGATATAGAGAGACTTTTTTGATTCTGAATAGTTTCATACAGTTGTATCACTGTCCAAGTCATTTAAAAATGTTTTAGAGACCTTCCCTTGTCAGAGCATAGAGAACTACCAATTTCTTTTTAACTTTTAGAGTTATTCCATAGAAAAGATTTGCTAGTCTTATTTAGCTGCTCCCTGAATGATGGATATCCTTGCTTCTCTAGCCATGTGCCAGGTTTCTCCAGTGTAGCCAGGAAGAGAATTGTTCAGTCGAGGGGGACACATATTTTCATTTTCATTTTTAATAACTTCTGCCAAATTCTTTTGCAAAATGACTGTGCCGAATTATTCCAAGTTTTTGCATGAAAGTTAATCATTGCACCAACTCTGAGTTTTCAGTTCCATGAATAATAAGTAGAGTTGAACATATTTTCCACATAGTTGGACGTTTGTATTTCTTCTTCTATGAATTTCCTATTTGTGAAATTCAAATGTAGAAACTCAATGATTATGTTTACATATATTATGGTAAAATTTTTATCTATCTTTTAACTATACTTCATGAAAATATTTTCTTATTGAAATGGAGTCATTTATACATTCTGGATATCTTTTGTGGTTTTTTTTTTTTGTGTTTTTTTTTTTTGCCTAATTTTTAAAATTAAAGAAGTTGTAGGTTTGCTGAAAAATCATGTGCACAAGACAGAGTTCCCATATACCACCCTATAATTAACATATTGCATTAGTGTTACAATTCATGAAAGAACATTTTTATAACTGTATTATTAACCATAGGCCATTCTATACAAAAGAGTTCACCATGCTATATAGCACTATGTTGTTGTTTTGAAAATCTTTATTCTGGTAACATATGTACAACCTAAAATTTCCCCCTTTCAACCACATTCATATATAAAATTCAGAGCTGTTAATTACGTTCATGATGTTGTGCTACCACCCCCTTTCTGGGTATCTATTTAATTTGCATTATAAATGCTTTTAATGCTTTTTTAATTTTATAACACGGATACAATATAATTAAAATGTCTATAAAATATCTATATTTTGCAAAATGAAACTTTAAAATTATGGTATGTTTAAGATTTATCCACCTTTTTTTTATAGCATTTTCAAGCCTTTCCCAAAATCATAAACATATTCCTCTTATGTTTTTGTTAAGGTTTTGTTTATATATTTAGATTTTAATCCATCTGGAATTAATTTTTCTGCTTGGTGGGTGGGAGGTAGGGTATGAATGTTATTTTCTCCAGATGGAGAATCTCTTGTCCCAGTATCATTTAGTGCGTTCTTTATTTCCTCACTGATAGATGTCACGTCGTTTATACATGAAATTCTGACAAATACCCATATATTCCCGACACCCTAGTTCACCCCATCTAATTTGAATTCTACCCTTTGCAAACATCAGGGATGTAACTGTTTTTGGCCACAATGAATTATGATCTTCATTCACTCAGTGTGTTTATTGAGTGCCTACTATGTGCCATGGGGGACAAGGCTAACCAGGGGACAGAACCCTGCACCAAGCAAGCCACGGCCCGGCCCCTTCATCCCTCACCTCCTGTGAGATTCCTCGGCATTTAAGATTGTTTGCTGGAGGTGTCAGGGGAGGAACATTCCTTTCCTCGAAAGTTCGTGAGAATTCCAGATTCTGGGGCAGCCTCTACAATGGCTCTCAACGATCTGGTTTCCACACCCTTGTGGAGTCTCCTTCCCCTGAGAGCGGGCTGGACCCAGTACGGTGCCTCTAACGGAGAGAACACAGCACAAGCGATGGGATGTCACTTCCGAGATGAGGGTACAGAGGATCTTGTTACTTGTTGTCAATGGCCCCCTCGCTTGCAGGGAGTCGTGCTCGCCAACTGGCACATGACAGCTGCCCTGCAGAGAGACGCACGGTTCAAGGAACTGAAGGAGGCGGCAGTCCGACAGCCCGCGAGGAGCTGAACCGTGCCACAGCCAAGTGACAAAATCTCCCCTGGTGGAGACTTGAGGTGACAGCAGACCTAACACCTTGATTAACAGCCCTAGGAGAAACCTGGAGACAAAAGACACTGCAAAGCTGGAGACAAAAGACACTGCGAAGCCATGCCCAGAGTCCTGAGCCACAAAACGCTGAGATCATAAATGTTGTGTTAAACCACCATATTTTGGGTAATTTGTTATGCAGCATAGATAACTAATGCAGGCCCCCACATGACAGAACATTCTGTGGGTATTGTAAAGAATTATAGACTCTTGGGAGAGAAAAAAATGTTAAAAACAGCTAGCTACTTATTTCCTGTCAGTGAGGTCATGTAGTATTTGTCCTTCAATGCCTGGGTTGCTTCACTCAACATAAGGTTCTCAAGATTCATCCATGTTATCACGTGTGTTTGTACTGTATCGTTCTTATAGCTGAGCAGTATTCCATTGTCTGTATATACCACATTTTATCTATCCATTCATCTGTTGATGGGTATTTGGGTTGATTCCCACTTTTGGCAATTGTGGACCATGTTGCTATGAACATTGGTGTGCATATATGGGTTTGTGTCCTTGTTTTCGGTTCTACTGGGTATATACCCAGCAGTGGAATTGCTGGGTCATATGGCAAACCTATAGCCAGTTTTTTGAGAAACCACCAAACTGTCCTCTAGGTGCAGCAGTGCTCAAAAATGTAGTCACCAAATGCAATGAATGTCCCATGATGATGAAAGAGGTTTTTGATACGGGCGGAGTGGGGTGAGGGGGGTGGGGGGATATATGGGGACCTCATATTTTTTAATGTAACATTAAAAAAATAAAGACAAAAAAAATCAGCTAGCTACATGCATCACTGGAGGCTTGAGATTCTCGGAAAATCCTTGCTACTGATCATGGTGATCAGGTCTGGCTTGAGTACCTCCCACAGCCTGAATATTTTAAAATAGTTAGTTTTCAGTTGAATTTGAAAATTTCCCCTGTAGTAGTCACTTGATAATGATCAACTTTTATGTTTCTGAGATCAACTATCATTGATGTTGGTTTCTATTTCGGATAAGGAAAATTATATTGTTGGTTCAGACTGATGAGTAAGAACAAGCCTGTTATTTTGGAGAAGGTCATGAATGCTTGGGCCAATAAATCTTTCTGTAGTCAAGTTTCCTGTGTAAAACACGTCATCTCAGAAAACTGAAATGGAAAATGTCAACATAATGGTTCCCTGAGACCATGATTAAGCGTGAAAAATGAATTATCACCAGTGTTGTAATAAATACCTACAACTATTAAAAAAAGAGACAAAGCACATCTGAAAAACTGCGTACAAATATCCGTGATTTGGCTTCTTTCGGAAGGAAGCCTGCGCAATGCTCTTTGTTCATAGCAAGCGTGGGACAGCTGCAGTGCATCTTTGAATCCCACGGCATTTTCCAACTACATGGTTAACAAATTGCAGCCATGCACCCAGATGTGGTGAAGCAATCCTTCAACAGCAGCCGAGAAAGACCAGTCGGCTGAAATAGACTGTGAAGAGAACGGAACTGGCAAAGACAGTTGGAAAAAAACTGCATTCCTGGAAGGTCTACGTAGCTGAGGCTGTGGATCTCCGTGTTTCTCACCCTGCACGCTGAAGGCTGCTTATTGCAAACACCTGCTGCACCCATTTGTCCGGGAGCTTTAACTCTGGCCCAGGCTCAGGGCAAACTGGAAATGCCCGAGGGAGGCTCCTGGGCGCAGGCCTCCAGCAACAATGGGAGCAGAAGTGGGAAGGCAGCCGGGAGGCAGAGCTGCCCTCTCTGGATCTTTTGGGCAACTCTGCTCTGCCTTCTCTACTGTCTCCCAGAGGCAACGAGCAGCAGCACAGAGCTGCTCGCCCTGGTCATTGCCTTGATAACGCAGCTCTTGCCACTTGTCTTTCCTGCCCGATTGTATTTCCCCGCTCACTTCTAGTGTTTCCTGAGGCCACAACTCATAACCCGCAGGGCTCCTGGCTGTCGCTTCAGTGCCTCAAGTTCAGCTTCTGGGGGAACCCACACTAAGGCAACTTCCTTGGCAGTTGCTCATTTAAATCTCTTAAATTCTCTAAGAGAATGCAGGGCATTTTGTATCCAGTGACGTGCGTAACCAGAGAGAACACAAAATGCAAGTTTTCTTGATTTAGGAGCCAAAATGGGACTTGAGACATTACTTTAATGCACTCTATGAACCAGCGGAACATTTTCTCTTTCGTATTTTCAATTTTGCGGTGGTGCCAGAAGTCCATCTGCTTTCCTTACAACAGAGACGTCCAGCCTGGACTTCAACCCTTCTTAAAGTAGAGGCTAATGATTGCCGAGTAAAGAAAGGTTACAACATTAACAACTGTCGTCACTGAATACTAATACTTACCGTGGGCTAAGAAATGTGCAAAGTGCTTTATATGTACTTACTCATTAGCGCTCAAAATGACCTCAAGTTTTAGGAACTGTTTTTATTGCCTTTTTTTGTCTTTTTGTAACAGATTTATTGCACCTAAAATCTACATATATTTAAAGCATATGGCTGGATAAATCTAGACATATCACAATAAAACATAGTGAACATATCCATAAACCCCAGCAGTTTCCTCATGTTCCTTTTGAATCTATCTCCATCCTGTATCTCCCCTCCCACTCCTTCCTCAGGCAGCTATCACGATAGATTAGTTGGCATTTTCTAGCATCTTACATCAATGAAATTATACAAAATGTACTCTTTTATTTGGTGGGGGGAATATGGCTTCTTTCACACAAGGTAATTATTTTGAGGTACCTCCATAGCGGTATGTGTATTTATAATTAATTCCATTTGATTGCTGAGTCTATTCAATTGCATAGATAGACCACAACTTGTTTATCCATTCATCTGTTTGGGGATATTTAGGTTTTCTAGCTTTCGGGTATTGCAAATATGAATATTTATGTACAAGATTTGGATGGAAAGTGTATTTTAAACATATTAAGGACTTGCTATTTTACCATTTTGTATTCCCGCCTCTTCTTCCACATCCTCATCAACCCTTGGTTATAGGTAGGCTTTTTATTTTTAGCAATTTTCACAAATGTGGAATGGTATCCCATTGTGGTTTTAATTGGCATTTCTCTACTGACTAATGGTGCTGAACATCTTTTCATGTGCTTACTTTCCCCCTATACAACTTCTTATGTAAAGTGCCAGTTCCAATTATTTTCCCATTTTTGTTTATTTTCTTATTATTTAGATTTGAAAGTTATTTTTTCTAGATGTGAATCCTTTATCAGATACATGACTGACAAATATTTTCTCACAGTATGTGGTTTGTTTTCCTTCTCTTAACAATGACTTTTGAAGGCTATAATTTTTAAAAATTTGATTAGGTCCAGTTTATCAACTTTTTTTATGGATCACACTTGTTGGCATCTATCTAAGATAACAAAGATTTTCTCCTATGTTTATTTCTAGAAGTTCTGAAGTTTTAAGATTTAAATTGAGATCTATCATCCATTATTAGTTAGCTTTTATATATGGTAAGAGACAGGGATTGGTCTTCATATTTTGTGTTTGGATATACAATTAATCTGGCACCATCTGTTAAAAAAACTATCCTTGTTTCACTTAATTGTCTATGCAACTTTCCCTAAAATCAGTTGTCTATGTATCTTTGTGTGTCTTTCTAGACTTTCTATTCTGATCCATTGATCTGTTTGTCTGCCTTAACACAAATACCACAGTATTGATTCTGAAATTTTACAGATATTGAAATCACGTAGCACTGTGAGTCCGCCCACTGGACTCTTCTTTGTCAAAGTTATCTTGCCCATTCTAGGTCTTTTACATTTCTATGTAAAGTTTAGGATCACTTTGGTCCATTTCTGCAAAAAACTAAACAAAGCCTGGTAAGGATTCACCAACAAAGCAATTGAGGCCTGGAGTTTTCTTAGTGGGAAAGTTTTTAACTATGAGTTCAATTTCTTTGAGATATAAGGCTATTCATCTTACTTTTTCTTACATGAGCTTTGATGGGAATTGCAGTGAATATATTCATCAAACTGAGGAAAATTGCCACATTTGCAACACTGAGTCTCGGACCCTTGAACACGGTCTATCTATTTATTTGAGTCTTCTTTCATTTATGTCAGCAACATTTTATAGCTTTCAGTATATAAGCCTTTCACATCTTTTGTTATATTTATCCCTAAGTATTTAATATTTTGATGTTACTGTACATTGCATTCTTTTATTTCAATTTTTGATTATTCATTGTTAGTATCTAAAAATAAAGTTGTTTTTTGTATATTGATGTTATATCCTGCAACCTTGCTAGACTCACTTATTCTAGTAGGTCTTTTGTAGATTCCATTGGATTTTCAACATAGATGATGGGCTTGTCTGCTAATGAAGACAAGTTTTACTTCTTCCTGTCTACTCTGGATGACTTTAAACCTTTTTCTTGCTTTTTTTCAGTTGATGGAACTTACAGTACAATGGTGAGTAGAAGTGATGAGAGCAGACATACTGGTTGTTACTTATATTAGGGGGAAAGATTCAGTCTCTCACCATTAACTCTGATATTAGCTATACGTTTTTCATAGATGCCTTTTATCAGGTTAAAGAAGTTCCCTTCTATTTCTAGCTTGCTGAGAATTTATATTAGGAATGGATGCTAGATTTTGTCAAATGCTTTCTTTTCATCTATAAATATGACCATATGTTTCTTCTTTTCGGCATACTAATATGAGTAACTACATTGATTGATTTTCTAATGTTTAACCAACCTTGCATTCCTGGTATAAACACTAATTGATCATAATTTATTTATCAAATGATTTGATTTGCTAAAATTTTATTTAGAAAATTTGCATGCATGTTTCTGAGGGATATTGGTTTATAGTTTACTTTTCTTTTTTTTTTTTGTATCAGGGTAATGTTGGCCTCATAGAATGAATTGGAATGTGTTCCCATCTCTCCAATTTTCAGAAACTGTTTGTGTAGAATTGGTATCATTTCTTCCTTAAATGTTTGGTAAAATTCACCTGTGAATCATCTAGGCCTGCAGTTCTTTTTGTGGAAACATTTTTAACTACAGATTTTGTTTTTTAGGATTTTTTAGGGTTATTCATTTGTTTCTGACCTTTAGTTCTGTTTCTTTCTTGTAATTTATGAATTTAATCGAAGTTATCAAATATAGGGTTGTTCATAATTCTTTATTAACCTTTTAGTATATCTAGAATCTGTAGTGATGCTACCTTTTTCACTCATGATATTAATAAATTTTTTCTTCTCTATTTTTTCCTTAGTCTTTCTTCCAAGAGATTTATCTTTATTAATCTTCTCCAAGAACCACCCTCTAATTTCACTGATTTTCTCTATTCTTTCTCTGTTTTCTGTTCTATTGATTTCCGCTCTGATCTCTAGCTTTAATTGTGAATATGTTCATTTTCCCCTGCAGTTCTATCAGGTTTTGCTTCATGTATTTTTAAGCTCTGTTATTAGGAGCATAAATAATTAGGATTGTTATGTCCTCTGGATGGATTGACCTATTTTCATTATGAAATTATGTTCTTTATATCTGTTGATATTATTTACCCTAAAATCTTCTTGGTCTGATGTAAATATAGTCTCTCTAGCTTTCTTTTGCTCAGTTTTAGCATGCTGTGTTTTTTCCCATTCTTTTAACTTATTTGTTATTTTATATTTAAAGTTAAATATAAATTTATTTCTTTTAGCCAACATATAGTTAAGTCTTGCTTTTTTATCCTATCTGAAATCTTTACCTTTTAATAGGATTGTTTCAATCATTTGCATTTAACGTGATGTTTGTATGCTTCAGTTGAAGTCTGTCAACTTGCCATTTGTTTTCTATTTGTCTCATCTCTTTGTTCCCTTTTCTTTTTTCTCTCTCCTTTCTTTTGGGTCAGTTGAGTAATTTTTTATTTAATTTTATCTCATTTGTTAACTTATTAGCTATAATTTTTTGTTTTGTTTGTTTAGAAGTCTGTTTAGGGTTTATAGCTTGCATCTTTAACTTATCACATTCTATCTTCAATTGATATTATACCACTTAACCTAAGAGTTTATGAATCTTACAATAGTAAGATAGCATTCCTCTACTTCTCCTCTCCCAGCTTTAATCTATTGTTATTATACATATTTACCTATACATGTTACAAATCCCCCATTACATGTTACAATTTTTCTTTAAACAATAAATTATCTTTTAAAGAGACTTAAATAATAAGTAAAATAGGTGGCAGACTTGGCCCAGTGGTTAGGGCATCCGTCTACCACATGGGAGGTCCATGGTTCAAACCCCAGGCCTCCTTGACCCATGTGGAGCTGGCCCATGTGCAGTGCTGATATGTGCAAGGAGTGCCGTGCCACGCAGGGGTGTCCTCGCATAGGGGAGCCCCACCCGCAAGGAGTGCGCCCTATAAGGAGAGCCGCCCAGTGCGAAAGAAAGTGCAGCCTGCCTAAGAATGGCGCCACCTACACGGAGAAATGACACAACAAGATGATGCGGCAAAAAGAAACACAGATTCCCATGCTGCCAACAACAACAGAAGCGGACAAAGAAGACGCAGCAAATAGACACAGAGAAGAGACAACCAGGGTGGGGGGGAAGGGGAGAGAAATAATCTTTAAATAATAATAATAATAAGTAAAATAATTTCCATGCATTAGTCCATGCAATTACATTTTCCAGGACTCTTTAGTCCTTTATATAGATCCATATTTCTGTCTGGTATCATATTTCTTTTAACTGAAAGACTGCATTAGCATTTCTTGAAGCATGGGTCTGCTGGGTGAGGTCTTTCATATGTCTGGAAGTAATTTTATTTCACTGTCATTTTTGAAAGATACTTTTCTGGGCATGGTACTCTGGGTTGATAGGGTTTTATTTTTCTTTTCTCAGTATTTTAAAGATGTTTTTCCATTATCTCCTTTCTTGCATTGTTTCCAATTGGAAATCTACTGTCACCTTTATTGTTTTCCTCTATACAAAATGTCTCTTTTTTCTCTTGCTGCTTTTAAGCTTTTTCTCTTTATTACTGGTTTTGAGCAATTTGATTATGTTCTACCTACATCTAGTTTTCCTCATGTTTCCTATAATTAGTATTCATTGAGCTTTTTGGATATTTATTTTTAAAATATTATCAAAGTAGGAAAATTTTCAGCCTTTGTTTCTTCAAGATGTTTCTCACCCACTCTATCCCCCTTTGGGGACCTCATTTACATGTATTGTAGACTGCTTAAAGTTCCATAGCACATGACACTATTTTTAGTTTATTTTCCTCTTGGACAATTTTCATCTTGGGTAGTTTCTATTGCTATGTCTTCAATCTCTCTATTTTTTTTTTTTTCTTCAATGTTTAGTCTGCTGTTACTCCCATCCAGGTGAATTTTTCATCTCAGATAGTATCGTTTTCATTTACAGATGTTTGGTTTGGACTTTTAAAATTCTTTCATTTTCCTACTTATATTTTTGAATGCATGGGAACTATTTTAATATCCTTCTCTGAAAATTCTAATATCTGTATTGGTTCTGAATCAGTTTTGATGGATTAAGTTTTCTTTTCACAAAAGACTTTATTTTCCTGCTTCTTTTCATGTCTGATAAATGTTTTTCCAGTTTTAGCAGAGGATTTTATTTGGCAATCTCAAAAAAGAAAAATTCAGAAAATGGTCACTCACTGCAAGAACAGTTCTATAATAAACCATTTTCGATCATTCTCTCCTCTCTTTCCCAGGTATGCTCTTTTATGTTTATCACATTTTAGAGTGGACTGATGCACAGAAATACTCCTTGTAAATGGCAGGATACCACTTCTACCTTCTGGAAAACCTCCCTGGCAGTCAAAAGAACATCTTTTGTAGATTTCCTCTTCTGAAATAAATTGATCACAAAATTTTATTTTCTTTATAGCAAAATATTTTAAATTTCCTCTCTTTCTTCTTCCCACTTCTGATAGAAAATAAATAATTGAGAAAAAATGTCCCCAAGCTGTGATCAAAACACTGAATATTAAAGAACATCTGGGTTATTTTAGGTTCTTTGGGTTATATACTTGGGTTTTTACAGAGAAAGTTGAATCTCAAATTCTGTTGCTCCCCCACTCCTACCATAAATTTCATTATATATATATATATATCTCCTGTTGGTTCTGTTTCCCTAGTGAACTCTGACCAATACACTCCCTAAAATGATAATGGAAAAAGAATTTGACGAGTACAGCTAAAAAATTGAGCCATTCTATGATGGAGCAAAGTAGACTTACTCAACCATCCATGCTATTTATTTGTTCATCACAAGCCCTGAAATGAGATTCCAGTACCAAATATAGGATAGATTTCAAAGAGAGTGCTGAGATATAGGAACAAAACAGAATATAGGTGAAGGAACAGAGTAAAGAATCTCAAGAACTTCTTAGGCCATTTTCATCTAATAAGCAAAGATCTTAGCTGTGATTACACTAGGGTGTTTTTATGAGTTGCTACAGGAAAGCATGATTAACAGCTAGCATCTTCTGGCTCACTGTACTAAGTAAGCAGTACCAGTACCAGTACCAGTACCAACTTCCCAGATAAGTTTATGGCTAGGGAGTATAGGAGAGGTATTTCTTGCCAGGTGGGAGCTCTTTGGTGAAGATTCCTTTAGGGAAAAGTTTTTTGGCTTCCTCTTTAGGATGGTTGGAAGGATCACCACACTGCCCATCCTTCCAGTCAATCAGGATAGCAACCTCATTTTCTGTCCTCAGTTAGACACAAATAACTACTCTGAGAATCTCAGCAGAGTTCCCTCTGGTGGTAGCTAGAGAGAAGATAGATGTGTTTAGTTCCTTAGGAAGACCAACTGTAAACACCAGAGGAGCCTTCACCCACATGCCCTTTTCCTCTTGTGCTGAGTCCAGCCTGCACAGCACTGTGGCAAGGTCCCGATTCTTATCACTGACACCTGGAAAATATAGCATTTCCATGCGGGCTTCATCAGTGTCTACGTTGTCCTTGCTCCAGGCAAGATGGCCCTCAACGCTGTCCTTTGAAAGGGCAATCATCTTAACATTCCTCTTGGCATACTCTGGTGCCAGCTTTGCAGCTCTGCCAAATTCTGTGGTGCACACTGGGGTAACATCCTGAGGGTGGGAGAAGAGAATGCCCCAAGAGTCTCCCAGATAGTAGTGGAAACTGAGTCAGCTGCTGGTGGGATGGGCCTCGAGGTCTGGGGCCTCACCCCGCAGAAGTAGACCTCTGTGTGCAGTGGCTGCCGTGATGGGGGAGGGAGAGGAGACACAGCTGTGGTAGCCACCAGCCAATTGGCTCTTCATGCCTGGTAATTTTTTATTGGATGCCTGACATTGCAAATTTTACCTTTTTGAGTGCCAGGTGTTATTTTAGTCCTATAAATATTCTTGAGTTTTATTCTGGAACAGAAATAAATTACTTGGAAACAGTGTGACCCTTTAGTATCTTGCTTTTATGATTTGTCAGATGGGACAACAGCATGTGTATTCTAGGGTTAATTATTCCCTCCTACTAAGGCAAGACCACCTGTGAATTGTATCCAGAGCTCTGTGAATTTTAAGGTGTACCATTCCTGCTTGTTGTTACAGTCAGTATTCCCAGCCTGGTGAGTGCCCAGTAGTGCTAATCTAATCCTTTCACATGATACCTTCTTTGGTCCAGGGTCATTTCTTTAAATGCATCCCTGAGCAGTGCTCTGCTGAAATCAAGAGGAAGGCCTTTTACAAATCTCTTGAGTTCTCTCTCTGATTAGCTTTCCTCTCCAGCATTCTGTGAAAAAAAAGCTAGAATACTTGTTCTCTCCAGCGCAGCTCCCTCTCCTCAACTCAGCGAGTCCACCAGTCTCTCCTGGGTTTTCCCCTCCCTGTGCCATGAGCTGGAGACACGTGCTGGAGTTAGCATAGGGCTCACTTCTTTCATTTTATGTCTCTCAGGGGTCACCCTTCTCGGGCATCTTGGAAACCATTGCTCATATATTTTGCCCAGTTGTTTTATTGTTTCAGATGGAAAGATAAATCTGGTCTCTCTTACTCCATCTCTTTCCAGAAGCAGAAGCCACCTCTAATTTCTTATTGTAATTTAACAAATGACTAAATGGAAGCTCAAAGAGTAATCTGCTCAAGTTGAAACAACCTGGGATTGATGAAGTCAGGGATGAAAATCCAGATTTCCAAATTCCAGAGCTTTCACTCTTAGCCACTACTGTCTACAATTTATGGAAATCACATTTCAGCTCTTGGCACCTAGTGAGCAGTCAACAAATATTACTTATTTTTTAAATTATTGATAAATTAGAAAGCTATTCAATGAATTAAAAAATTTTAGATGAAAACATTTTTTAAAGCATCAGATCATTTATGCACAGATAAGGGTCTCTAGATCACTTAAAAAGGTACGAAGAAATTGAAGTGTTATTTTCAAATAACTGGGGTTAAGCAAGAAAAAAGCAACGAAAATGGATCTAAATTCTTTAGATTAAGCATTAAAAATAGGTATTTTGGACTATTTAAGAGCACTTTATTTGGGTTACCAAAAAGTTATGAATCAGATTAGCTTGCAGGTGTCTAGAATGGTGTTCTCCAGTGAGGACCCCCTAAGAACTGGAGGCTTGGCAAGACTGTTTCATGGAAAATTGCTAAAATTTCTAATTAGCTTACTTTCTGGAAATCATGTGAATGGGAGGCCCAGATGATTACGTGAAAATTAGATCAGAGTTAAGAGGAAAAAAAGAAGGTGGACCATGCCAATAGTCCACGGTCACATTTGTGGTTATTATAATAAAAAGGGCATCTTTATCATTTTGTTTCTGATGCATTTCCTGGACAAGCTACCATACGTAATATTTTCAACCCTAGCCCCAAAGGCTGATAAACCTGGAAGTGACAGTCTACCATCCCTTTCAGCCCTGCAGTTCTGTCTGATTTATGCTAACCACTTCTTATGGATTGTAGTAGCTGGCAGGTAATACTTTTCATTTGGCAAAATAAAAATGGATGTTTATTGCAAATCTTGAAGTGGGAAAAATACTGAAATAATTCCCCTTCCCTCACTCTGTCTCTGTTCAGCTAGAGATTAGACTTAGTTTATGTAAATCACCTGGCATACTGCCTGGTACAGAGTAGGTGCCTAATAACTGGCACATGATGTTTCTATGAATGAATACTTGCGGAGGGAGAGGGGGGATATTATTAAGGGAGAAACTAAAGTGTAATTAGAGGGAAAAGAAGAGAGACTGGGGAGGAAGGGGACACATAGCACTCGGAATAATTTTGCATCCAGTCAGAAATGAGAAGCTGTAGACAAAACAATGAAAACAATAAGCAATCAATTTTTATTTGAGATCAAGGTCAAGTTAGCAACTTGTTCAAAGACCTGAAAGTCTGAAGGTGACCAGATGCTCACTCAAGGCACATCGCTAACCACCAGCTCAACTGACATTTGGGGCAGCCTCTGTTTTCAAGAGGTTTTTGAGGATACTCAATCCAGGTGAAATGTAAAAGAGAAGGTCTCAACAGGATCGGGGGATGGAGGTGAAGGGATTATATTTTACCAGTAGAATTTCCCAACAAACAGACAGACTTGGAGGACAAATGCATCCACTTCTATAATCTTGTGATTCCGCGGATTTTCTAATGGATTTATTTTAATACATGGGTTTATTCTTATAGATCTAATGGGTGTATTCTAATTTGTTTATGAATACTTCAGATTTTCACAAACTTTTGATTCTTTATCTTCATTGCAACAGGTCTGAGTATATAAAATACTACAAATATCTAATGGAATAGTCACATCTGTCAATATCAGATCATTTTATAGAGTAAATATAAACTTCCTTTTACGCTTTCCCATAAAAAAAGTGTTAGTAGTTTTGTTTTCAGGCCCACTGCGTGGAGACAGTTTTCACTCACATCTGTAGTCCCCTCGGGTTTCTTTCCTCATCTCCTCAGACAATAGCAATATGCTGGCTGCAGGCAATGGGGTGTTATCTGCAGCTCCCAGAAGTCACAGGTCCTTAGACATTCAAGTGTTTCATCACAGGCCACAGCACTATACATTTAGGAAGGGATTGTGTCCACTTCCGTGAGATATTTCTGTGGTTGCAAAAGTTATTCTGGATAAATTAAAATTTTCTTCCTCCTTCTTATCATTTAATAGCATGCTTTGAAGTGTGTACGTCCTCAGGGGAGATATGTGTTCCACTGAATAGGGCGACCATTTAGAGAGGGCCCCACTGACCATTTTCATCAAACCAACATCAACCCTTTCTCTAGACCCATTTTTAAAAATCATATATGTATTTGGCTCTGAACTGAAAAATAAATGGTATCCAAGCCTGAACGCCTTAGTGAACAAATGACGTGTGACAACTGCATAGCCATCTAGTCTCTTGAATTGTCTCACAAAATTGGTTTAATGAGATGGGGATGACAGCTTTTCCAATTGTCGTTCCTCTGGTTCAACATTCAGTTGCTGAATGTCAAAGAGAGCAGCAGAAATCACTGAGGGCGCAACAATTAAACTTCGTGACCAGAGTTTTAAGGATCTCACTTTCTCTTTTTTTTAAACGAATTTTAATACTCCTAAAATGTGCCTCGGTCCATTTAAAAATATTCGGCCTGTGAGCAGTGCCTCTCCTTTGCTCTAAAAATGCAGGGGGAAAAATATAACTCTTAGAAATCTGAGAGCTTCAAAAAATGTCTTTATCCTTCTCTAGATGGGAAGAACCACTGTCGAAGAACATGGCGCCGAGGGCCAAGAGATCCTGGACTTGAATCTTGGCTCTCCAGAGCTGTGGTGTGATGCCAGGTGCACGGTTTCTGTTCCTTTCATGCAAAATGGGAGTAAAGTTTCCTATTTTTAAAATATCTGTAGAGGAGCAAATGGATTAACATACGTAAAGTGCCTGACAGTAAACACCAATTTCTTCCCATTTTCCTGATAAATGCAGCACTGTGACTTGGCATCTTGTTAACTGCCAACGGTAGAGGAACCAGGGAGATGTCAATCTTTACCTTCTGGGATTGATAGCTTGGAATGATGAGCTGGCCCATTCATTATTTTAAGGAAACTTGTCTTCTCTCAGCAGCTTTTCCCAAGGAATTTTTGCAATTTTTCTATTTCTCAGGCCATCATAGTCCTGAAGGCAGCTAATTACCACTGGACATATAGAAAAACTGGAGGAAAATTGTTACGGTTTCTCTAGACCCAAGCAGAAGCTTTCTCTCTGGTAGTTTACCCCAGTGGCACACAGGTGCAACTTTACTTTTAGTTTCTTTAGACCCTAAAACTATACCTTATCCTCTAGATCTGTGATAGCCAAACATTTTGATCCCTAAATGCTTATCTGTAAATAAATAATTTGAGGTCATCCCATATTTTATTTACACACTTCTGTCCTAATGCAGTTGGCACACTTGAAATGATAAGTAAAAATGAATATAAATAGCAGTTTAAGTGTTTTCTTAGATGTCCCACAGATCTCCTCATGAGCCCCTTGGTGTGCGTTCTGCTTGATACTGAATGGTTTTCCTGCTGAGACCCGTGTAATCGTGGGGAATGAATTAGGCAGTGCAGTGGATGCTAGATGCTAGCACTGCTTTGTGCATCTGTAAGTTGCTCATATTTGTGGTGAACAGATTCTCCTGCTCTCATGTTACATGCAGCAGATTTAGGCTCCTTTACTTTGCCAACAAGGACTGGAAGAAATGGGGCTCTGGCTCAGTACCAGTTAACCTAGCTTTATGTTTTTGGTAACCAAACATTACGTTGTATCCTTTGAGATTTATAAAAATTGCCTTGAATCCCTGCCTTGAGTCTTGGGCAAATTTTCTTGCCCACCCTAACATTTCCACAATTTCATGTCCCAAATGCATGCTGTCTGTATTAGTCAGCCAGAGGGGTGCTGATGCAAAATACCAGAAATTGGTTGGTTTTTATAAAGGGTATTTATTTGGGATAGAAGCTTACAGATACGAGGCCATAAGGCATAAGTTACTTCCCTCACCAAAGTCTATTCTCACGTGTTGGAGCAAGATGGCTGCCGATGGCTGCGAGGGTTCAGACTTCCTGGGTTCCTCTTCTCCAGAGTCTTGCTTCTCTCTGGGTTCAAGGTTCCTTCCTTCCCAGGGCTTGCTTCTTCCTGGGCTCAGGGTTGCTCTCTTCCTGTGGCTGGTTTCTCTCTCCTCTGTGAGCTTACTTCCCAGAGCTTAGGACTTCAGCATCTCCAACATCAAAAACCCTCTCATCGGGAAACGGACTTTGGCCCAGTGGTTAGGGCGTCCGTCTACCACATGGGAGGTCCGCGGTTCAAACCCCGGGCCTCCTTGACCCGTGTGGAGCTGGCCATGCGCAGTGCTGATGCGCGCAAGGAGTGCCGTGCCACGCAAGGGTTGTCCCCCGCGTGGGGGAGCCCCACGCGCAAGGAGTGCGCCCGTGAGGAAAGCCGCCCAGCGTGAAAAGAAAGTGCAGCCTGCCCAGGAATGGCGCCGCCCACACTTCCCGTGCCGCTGACGACAACAGAAGCGACAAAGAAACAAGACGCAGCAAATAGACACCAAGAACAGACAACCAGGGGAGGGGGGGAAATTAAATAAATAAATAAATCTTTAAAAAAAAAAAAAAAAAAAAAAAAAAAAAAAAACCCTCTCATCAAAAGCTCCAACTCTGTCCTTTGCCATGCCTTTTATCTGTGAGTGCTCACCCACCAAAGGATGGAGATTCAACACCCTAATGATGTGGCCCAATCAAAGCCCTAATCATAACTCAATCATGCCCAGTAATAGATCAGATTACAAACATAATCCAATATCTATCTATGGAATTCATAATTATATCAAACTGCTACACTGTCTTAAAGAAACTCATGTCAAATATGACAATATAGGTAGGTGGAAAGTAAAATGATGGGAAAAACTATTTCACACATTAATCAAAGTAAAGCAGGAGGGGCTAGAAAAATTATCAGAGGGGAGCGGATGTAGCTCAGAGATTGAGCGATTGAGCACTTGCTTCCTATATACAAGGTGCTGGGTTCAATCCCCCGTACCTCCTAAAAGAAAAAATAATTATGAAAGACAAAGAAAGATATTACATAATGATGGAAGTGTCTTTCACAAAAAAAGACAGCAATCCTAAACCAAGGAGCTGAAACAAAACTGATAAAACTGAAAGAGAAATAGACAAATTCACAATTATAATTGGAGAGTTCAATGCTTCTCTCTCAACAAGTGATGGTACAACTAGTCATAAAATTAGCAAGGATATTTAAGAACTCAGTAACACTGTCAACTAACAGGATCTAATAAAAATTTAAAGAACAATCCACCCAACAAAGTGAAATACACATTCTTTTCAATGGAACATATAATGTGGAACATACAGCAATATAGACCATATTTTTGGCCATAAAACAATACCTAAACAACTGTAAAAAATAATTGAAATCATATGGAGTGTGTCTCTGACTACAATGGAATCAAATTAGTAATCAGTAGCCAAATGTAACAGGGAAATCTCCAAACTCTTGAAAAATTAGCAACACACTTCTCCCTGGGTCAAGGAGGCAGTCTTCAGGAAAATAAAAAATTCATTGGATGAAAATGAAAATATAATAAATCAAAATTTGTGGGACACAGTAAAAGCAGTGCCAAGAGGGAAATATGTAACATTAATTGCATAGCTTAGAAAAAAGGAAAGTTTTCAAATCAATAACCTAAGCTTCTACTCCATGAACCTAGAAAAAAAAAAGATCAAAATAACCCCAAAACAAACAGAAGGAAAAAAAATAATAATAAGAGAAATCAGTGAAATTGAAAACAGAAAAAAATTAGGGAAAATAAATGGAACAAAGATCTGATTTTTTGAAAAACACAATAAACTCGAAAAACCTTTACCAAGACTGACAAAAAAAGAGAGAAAACCCTAATTATGCCTATCAAGAATGGAAGAGGTAATATCACTAGACTCTGCATATATCAAAAGATAATAAGGGAATATTAAGAATAGCAACTGTACACATATAAATGTGAAAGTTAGATGAAATTGACCAATTCCTTGAAAACACCTACTACAACTCATCTATCTTAATAGACTAAAGAGGAAAAATTACAAGATTATATCAATCAATGAAGAAAAAGCATGTAACAAAATTCAATGTCTATACATGATTTTAAAAATTCAGAAAAATGGGAATAGAGAACAACTTCTTCAATTTAATAATTTTATCTACAAAATGCCTACAGAGAACATTATACTTAATGGGGAAAGGATGAATGCTTTCCTTCTAAGATTGAAGAAATGGCAAATTATGCCTGATCTCACCACTCTTATTCAACATAGTATTGGAAGTTCTATCCAGTGCATTAAGGCAAGAAAAGGAAATACAAGTTATACAGTTCATAAAGAAATCAAGAAAATTCTCCCTATTTGCAGGTGATATCATCTACGTAGAAAACCCCAAAAAAATCTACAGTAAAATTCCTTGAACTAATAACCGAGGCCAGAAAGGTCATGGGATAGAAGATAAAATACAAAAACCAAGTACATTTATATACTAATACTGAACACATGGACACTAAAACATACAATACCATTTACAGTCATTCATTAAAATGAAATACTTGGGTGGAAAGCTAACAAAACATATACAGGACTATATGATGAAAACTTACAATGTTGGTGAAATAAACTAAAGATGATATAAATAAAAGGAGAGACATAATATGTTCATGAATTGGGAGACTTAACATAGTAAAGCTGTATGTCTTCCCCACACTGGTATACAGGTTTAACACAATTCCTGTCAAAATCCCAGCAAGAATTTTTGTAGAAATTATTCTAAACTTTATATGGAAAAGCAATGGAAACAAAATTGCTAGAACATTTTGAAAAAGAAGGATAAATGGAAGGAATCGGTCTACCTAACTTCAAGACTTTCGTTGAAAAGACTGTCTTTCCTCATTGAACTGTTTGGAACCTTTGTCAGAAATATCAGTTGGACATATTTGTGTGGCTCTATTTCTGGGTTCTCTATTATGTTCATCGATCTATGTGTCTGTCCCTCTATCAATATCAGAGAGTGGCGGAAATAATCTCAGAAATCATAGTAACGGATTTCCCATTGTCAAGTTAAAACCTAAGTCTTTGAGCCCTGCTACCTCTCTGACTTCACGTTGTACTGCTCTCAGCCTCCTTCATTGCACTTTCCCCTCCTCCCCCTGCAGACACACTCTTGCCTTAGGGCTTCTGCACAAGTTCTTCCCTCTGCCAGGAATACCTTTTCCTCAGACATCCTCTTAGCCCATTCCATCCCTCATCTCCTTCAAGTCTTTGTTTATATCTTAATTTCACCATGAGGATGACCCTGATGGTGCCATTTAATTCCAAAATTTGCCTCTTCTTCAGTATTCCTCGATGTGTGTGCATTTGTGCTTTTAGAAGATACCAGGGATTGAACCCTGTGACCTCGTACGTGGGAAGCACGCTCTCGACCACTGAGCTACGCCTGCTTCCCAAACAGATAGAATCTCGATGTGGTTATTTTTCCCCTTCAGTATCCCTAATGTCCATTTCCATGCTCTCTTATTCACTGCCTAACATACTTTGATTTCCACTCATTTATTATGTTTGCATTTATTGTCTTTCTTGTGCACCTAGAAAGTAACCCGGCAAGGACAGGATTCTTGGTCTGTTTTGTCCATTGGGACAACCCAGGTAACTAGGACAGAACCAGGCACAGAGCAGGCATTTAATTCATCTTTGTTGAATGAATGAATAAATTTCTGTACTGGAAAAATAAATGGTTTACTTTTCTTCCAGGTCTTCTATTATCCATTTTGTTTGAGAATTAATTTTGAATTTACATGAGCTCTTCCATTTTCTTTAAATTGTTCCTTGACCGTATCTTCTCATTCATGTTTTACAGTTCCAGAATCTTCTCATATTGCTCTGAGAATACTAACTAGAATATTTCCAAGTTATTTCTCTCTCCCTGAGTTCTCTTAAGAGAAAAGGTGAATCCTAATTTGTAACGCTTTCAGCCATTTTCATTTTAACTTATATGACAACATCAGGACTCTAGATTGTCAATGCCAGATATGTACATCAAACTAGCTGAAGCCAAGAAAGGATTTTTTTTCTGTTGTAATTGAAAAGTTCATATGTATGTCTGGCTTAATTTATGGCTGAATCATTCATCTCACTCTCTATCAGATAGGCTTTCTCCTCACGGTGGGCAAGATGGTTACTAGCAGCCTAAGATAGCTGTTCTGCCAGTTTGCCAATGCAAGTGGTACCTGGGAGACTTTGCTGATGGTTCTGGCAGAAAAGTTTCAGTGGAAATTCTGATTGGCCTGGCTTCGGTCACATGACTAGTCATAAGCCAAGCATGGAGCTGGGAGTTCTCATTCTTGGATTTTCCAGACCTGGTCTCATGTTCCCAAACTGGGAAGAGGTAAAAGATGAGCAGTCCCACCTAAACTATATGGATTAAGTTCCACCAAAGATAGTGAATTTTCTTGCTGTAAGAAGAGATAAGGAAAATTATTCATTAGACATAATCTTCACACATTTTGAGGTAAACAAGTAATTCTTATTTTTTGCTCAGATAGCTTCAGCTACCATGTAGATGAATATAAAGAAAATAATTTATTTTAGGGACAGCCATCTGAACACAACCAGTAAACTATTTTATTAATTATTTTTTGAACTGGTTGAAGCAGTACCTTCCACCACCTATCTGACCAGAGCATTTATTTATGGCTCAATGGAATCATCAGCATTCCAGAGACTTAATGACATAATTTTTATAGCATATCATAAATACCACTTGCTGAATGAGATTAAACTCATATGGTTATATGTGTCCAAAATCTTTCTTCCTACTTCTTTAAATTCTTGCTGGGTAAAATATATTGATGCAGCAATATATAAGTTTTGATGATGCCAGAAAGGAACACTATAATAAATTCATTTTAAAAGGGTAAGGAGTAATGCAAGTATACTACTACTACTACTACTACTACTACTACTACTATAGTACTATTACATGGTAATACTACTGCTACAACCACTACTAATAACTTTGCTGTTGAATAGTCTTAGTTATTTGAATATATATTCACCTCTATCATTTAATCACTTAGTATCTCATCTTGTGAAGTTAGCAGGATATATACAATTGTGATCATTTGCCAAACAAGAATTCTAAAGGTCACTGGAGGTAAATAAAGCATTTGTACAAACCACCAAGATGTTTTTGTCACTTTGTTATGTCACTACCACATCTGTTAGATTTGGGAACTACCCGAAGGTAACTATATTATTTATTTTTGTATTCCCATGTCCTAGCAAGTGCAAGCCATTTATCAGATGACCAAAGAAAAAATGAAAAAGAAGAGGGAGTAGTAGAAGAAGGGATAGGGGTAAGAGGAGGAGAGAGATGTTTATGTAATAGAATTAGTTGCCTGTGTTCACCAAGCTAAGTCACATATGACTGAGATGAAAACCAAGTTCTTGTGCTTTTCAATACTGCATGCAGCCTGCTCATTAAAATGCAGTAACAGCCCCTGTCCTGATCAAGATGGCAGAATGAAATGCTTCAGGGCTCTATTCCCTCACAGAAACTTTAAACAACCAGGAGGAACTAGCAGAAATATCTTTCTCAATTTCCAGAACAGTTAAAGGATTCTAGTAACAGGGTGAGTGCCAAATCAAGAAAAAGACCCCTTAAAAGCAGTAGGGCCTCCTGGTGCTCTGGTGGGCCCCTCTTTCTCCCTCACCCCCACTAGCTCAGCTTGGAGTCAGCCCATGCTCCCAGTGCAGATATCTGGCCCTGGTTCTGGAGGGAGCAGAGTAACCCTGGTGCACATATTGGAAGCATGTAATCCTGGCCCAGATGGTCTGGTGGTGGCCTGAGGACTTGCTATTCAAAAACTTGCCTTGGGTATAGAAGATGGCTTACTGAATTCTCCTACAGAGCACTGTGGGAGATCATTCAAGTGGCTGCCTGGGGCAAGGGATTGCTGGCTGAAGGACATTTGTATCTGTGTAAATGGGGGAATTCCTAGTGTCACCATGCATGCCCAAGGCAAGAGACTGAGCAGAAAGGATCCTTTAGCTCTTTGAAAAACTGAAGGAAAACATGGTCAAAGAACTAAAGGAAACCAGTAAAATAATAGGCAAACACAGAGAAAATATAAAAAAAGGAACCAACAGAGCTGAAGACCACAGTAACAGAAATAAAAAATTCCCTAGAGGGATTCAACCTCAGATTGGAGCTGGTACAATGAAAAATCAGTGAACTTGAAGATAAGACAATCAAAATCATCCAGTATGAGGAGCAGGAAGAGGATGGACTGAAGAAAAGTAAACAGAGCCTGAGGAACCTGTGGGACACCATCAAGCATTGGGGAAGTTTCAGAAGGAGAAGAAAGAGAAAGAGTCAGAGAGAATATTCAAATAATGGCTATAAACTTACCAAATCTAAGAAATGACACGAACATACACATCCAAGATGCTCAATGAACTCCAACAGGATAAACGCAACTAGATCCATAGTACGGCACATTACAATTAAACTGTCACATTCCAAAGATAAAGCAAGAATTCTTAAAGCCTCAAGAAAGAAGCAACATGTCATGTACAAAGGAGTTTCAATAAGATTAAATGGCAATTTCTTATTTGGAAACCACAGAAGCAAGAACTCAGTGCGAAGACATATTTGAAGTGTGGAAAGCAAAAAATTGTCAACCAAGAAATCTGTATCTGGCAAAAGTGCCTTTCAAAAATGAGGGAGGAATTAAAACACACCCAGACAAACAAAACCTGAGGGACTTTGTCACCACTAGATGTGTACTACAAGAAATGCTAAAGGGAGTTCTACAGATTGAAAGGAAGGGGCACTAGACAACTGAATCTACATGCAGAAAGAAGGATGTCTTATAAGATCTTTATTTATAAGCCAAGGGTATAGATAAATACCAATATGACTATATTTGAAATTCATAACTCTGCTTTTTACTTCCTATGGTATCTAAAATGCAGATGCGTAAATGTAATAATAAATTGATGGTTTTGCACTCATGATGTATAAAAATATATAATTTGTGACAAGAATTACTTCAAGTTGAGGGGACAGAAGGGTATAGGAACACAATTTATATATGCTACTGAGGCTGGTACATTGTTACCAAAGCAAACGAGATTGTTATATATTTGGGATGCTAAATTTAAGCCCCCATAGTAATCACAAAGAAAATATCGGAGAATATGCAAACTTATAGAAATAGAAAGAGTAGAGTTTACCAAGGGTAGGGTGATAGGAGCAATGGAAGGTTAATGTCAAATGAGTGTAGGGTTTCTGTTTGGGGTGAAGGGAAAGTTTTGGTAAGGGACGGTGGTGAGGGAACTGCAACACTGTGAGTGTGAGTTTTCTCACTGAATGGCATGCTTAGGAGAGGTTGGATGGGAAGATTTATGTTCTACATAAGTTTCCAGAATTTAAGAGAAAGAAGGAGACACTAAAGTGATAATGCCACTTACATACAATACATGATACTGCATGGAATCTAAGAAAGGAGGAGAAAAAGTTTCATAAAGACATTACTGGGACATAAGAAAAAATTGGAAAATGGAATGTAAACTTTCTATCAATGCTAAATTTCTTAAATTTTAAAACTGCACTGAAGTTGATTACATAAGTGAATATCTTTATTTTTAGGAAATGTATAGGGAAGTATTATGTGTTCAAGGAATACGATGTATTTAATCTACTTTCAAATGTTTAGAAAATAGTTTAGATATAGATATAGATAGATGATAGATAGAGATAGATAGATAGATAGATAGATAGATAGATAGATAGATAGATAGATAGATAGATAGATAGATAGATAGATAGAATAATATAGCAAAGTTGGCAAAATATTACAATTGGTGGATCTGGATATCTGGGGGTAGGAGAGAGGGTGTTGGAGTTCTCTTTATGGGGTCTGTATTATTTTTGCAACTGCCCTTTATGTTTGAAATTATTCAAAATTAAAAGTTTAAAATTGCTATCATTATGTCACGTGTGTTCTTTAAATAAATGAACATAATACTCTTGAGTGGATCTGGTGAGATGCAGCTAACCAAGTATGAGTCAGGGGTCCCTACAGGAAGTAGATGACACACTCCACTTGGGTAGTTGAGGAGAGATTAATAAAACAACTATTTATAATGGTGAGGGTGGAAAACTACGGGTAGTGCCTGTTAATTAGAGCAGGGAGCTGCTACCACTCCTAGGCCTGACTGGGTGAGAAGTGGTTCCAGAACCCATGGAGATACCTGTAAGGACAAACTGACAGGAGCTGTGGTCCTTAGAAGACAGAAGCATCTAAACTGCAAGACCCAGCATGGGGAAAGCCAGGCAAGTAATTACCCCCCACCCCGGCTTCGCCTTCCTCCTTCCCTTCCACCTCATCCTGGCATGCCCCATGCCTGAAGCCAACCAGAAGACACAGAACAAGGCACCCTGTTGAAACCTCCATCCAGGTCAGCATCCCAGTGGTGGAGAAAAATGGAGAGTGACCTGGATCCAGAGGGCTCCACAGATGACATGCAATCTGGAGACTTTGCTTCCCCAAGCTTTAAGTGAAAACCCACTTGACTACTTTTCTGTGCTTGACTGGGGCCGGAGGAAGCTGATGTACTTGGAAGAACCCGGTGTGCTAACTGTGCGGCTGTCACTCTTCAGGAGATGAACTTGTTCTTGTCGTGCAGCATAAGCAGATGGAGTCTACGGTTCAACTCACTCTTCCCACTGTGTGCAGCTGTCAGTTGTGGCTGCAGTCCTGGGTCCCAGAGGGTTGTAGGCTGTAGTTTGTATCCAAGATCTTCCAGAGAACAACTGGCATTCTCTTTGCCCAGTAAATACAGGCTCAATCTACCCACACTGCTAGTATCAAAGGATAGTCCTCATTAATTGAATGTGACAGTGCCTTTGCCCCTCCTTTTTTCAGAGAACAAGGTACTGATTCAAAGATTGTTCTATGAACTCCAAACAGCACCCACAACAGAAGCCAGCGACTCGGTTTATTTCTTCATGAATAGATTCTTCTGTGTGATGTGTCCTAACTTGCAATGCCTCAACTCTTTTCACCCCAGCTAAGCCAGCAGCAGTCTTCCCTGTAATTCACTTGCATATATTTTCCTCTACAGCCTTAATGATCTCAACTCTATTGGTGTGCAATTTGTGCACACAGAATATTAAGGAAATGACAGGAATAAATCTCTTTCAAGTCCATGGTTAGACTCAAGATTCTGGTAGTGGTATCTAAATGCTGGAACGGCCCACATCTCGTTCCAACATTGTATGACCTCGGGGAACTCCTTAACCTTTCTGAACTTGGATATTTCCATCCATGGAAAGAAATTTCCCTTTCCTCAGAGGAGTGTAACCTCTGAAGTGCTACCTAATTCTCAGGTAGTATAATTATGTAATATATAGTAATAAATATAACTATTAATATTAGATTTTAAAGGGGTACACATCTGCCTTTTGTTTTTTGCAGAAGAGTTCCTTACAGCAACAGGGCCTCCCTTAACCAGCCTAGGAGGACAGTGTTTTTATTTCAACCTATCACGAAAAGTTTCATGAAAATGGAAAAGTCAGTTGTTGGTTTTAAGACTCCTATTTTCTACATGAGAAATGGGGATAATGAGAACATTTACCTCCCAAATTTTCTCTGCAACTGAAAGAAGAGAAAAGAATAATCACTTTAAAATCAAGTGTTATACAATGTTCTTGCATAGTTCATAACAAATATTTCACAACAATGCAAAGTGTTGGCGGTGGGGTGATGGTGGGACCCCTGTATGACATTATCATGTTATGCATGTTTATTTTGTAACATCACAACTTTTACTATACACTTATTGTTTATGTATGTTCATGTATGAATTATTTACTTCAATAAAATGAAAAAAAAATCAAGTGTCATAAAAATGAAAGTTATTCCTGAGGTCAGTGTGGGCGATGAGTCATAAATTGGATATGTCAGTTCATTTGCACATTACGTAAATATAGTGTTTTGTTATTCCTGACTAATGTTAGAGTCAGAATCCTAATCTGTGCAAATGGATTTTTTTTTTTCAGGATTTCTAAACAGAACTTATGAAAGTCATGACCTGAATGACTTCGGTGAAGTCAAAGCAAATCCCTGGATTTGCAAAGAGAAAGAACCCTAAAGAACTGCAGAAAAAAAGTCTTTTAAAATTGTAATGAAATTTTGGTTTAATAATTAGGAACATCTGTCCTCCTATCATCTATCTATTGCTACAGAAATGCTGTGTTACAAACCCCCCTTCCCCCGCAAAGCCAATGGCTTAACTAAGAGACATTTATTACTGATAATGAGTAAGTAGATCTGCCCGGCAGTTCTCCGTTATTGACTGGACGCACTCTTGCACCTGAGGTCAGCTGTGGGTTGGGTAGGAAGCTCTGCTGACCTTGGCTGGGCTCGCTCACATGTTTGGGAGTGGGCTGGCTCGGAGCTGGTCTAGGATGGTCCAGCTGGACAGAAGAAGCTCTTCCTTATTGGTTTCTTACAAGCAGTCTAGCCAGGGCCTGTTCTTATGGCTACTGGGCAAAGTTGAAGCTGAGGCTTGGAGTGGGATGGAGAATTGGGGCCATTTTTGCGTTCAGTCTACCACACTACTCTGCTTGGATTTTCTCGTGAGCAATAGTCAAAAGCTTACAAACATCTGAGAAGCTTCAAAAATTTGGACACTGTTGTGCCGGCATGCTGCTGCTACAGACAGCCTGTGTAGAGCTAGCCAAAGTTGTACTTAGAGGGCTCTATAAGAAATGCCAACTATTTTTATGAATGCATGAGGTTGGCTGACATACATTTTCTAATATCTGAAATGTCCCATTTTTGCTATTTTAGCAACCATATCAGACACAATAACTGGCTGGTGTGGCGTCCTTATAATAAGATATTTAAGTTACAATTTACTTTACATACTGTATTTAATTTATAGAATAAGCTTCTGTCATTTTCTGGAAACCCTTCCATCCCACTTGTTAGTATTTCTAGAGGTAGGAAAGTTATCTTTATATAATTCTATTTGGAAATATGGAAACTAATACAAGGGCCAGATAAATAGCATATTTACTCAAATTTCTCTAATACCAAAAAGGGAAGAGCATTTACTATTCTTTGGTTCTACAGCTGTATATGATTTTTTTCATTCATACATGGATCTCAAAAGAGGTATCTGTATCAAAGAAAATAATATTTTTGCTTGACCTTTGTAATTAAATGTTTGCTTTGCTTGTATAAACATGGAATATAGAGAAAATAGAATTAAAGAACACTATTGAGAAAATAAAACCAGATAATTACAATGAAATCCCTTAAATTACTCAAGAACATGTAACATTATATAATTGAGAAAACAGTGAACGTAACTATCGTGAAGGTTTTAAATATCTCAGAATAGAGCAGAGGCAGCTACTCAACAAGGCTTACTCCTAAGGGGTTTGAAGTCAGAAAAATAGCAGTAATGTCGTCAGAAGGATCCACCCATCATGAAAAGTGAAAATACTCCTAAATGTTAAGCTGTAACATGCAATGTTTTTACTAGTTCTAATCTATCTTTAAAACAACAGGACAATGTATATAGTAGGAGAATTACATGGTAAAACACTTATTACTCAAGTAGTGCATTGTCCAATGTTCTTATTAGAATTCTTGTTTCTCTTTAGTTGTCACTCTCTTCTGCCCATTGGATTGCTTCTGAATGCAAAGTATGCTAATCCACATGCTATGTGTGGAGATTAAAATCTTCAGCTAGCCTTGAGTTTAGGAGTTCTGTTTTGGCTTTTATTTTCTCACCATCACTGATTATCTCTTTTAACCTCTTGTTTACTGAATTCATGTATTCATTTAGGTGGAATATTTATAATTACTTTTTTTTTTAAGATTTATTTCTTTGTTTCCCCCTCTTCTCCTCCTCCAGCCCTGCTGTTTTTGCTGTCTGTGTTGTCTTCTCATTTTCTCTCCTCTGGGATTCACCAGGATTCCATCTTGGAGATCCCTGATGTGGAGAGAGGTTCCCTGTAGATTGGGCCAGCTCAGTTCCTGGTTTCTGCTGCGCTTCACCTTGACTTTCCCCTTGTCTCTCTTTTGGTTTGTCATCACCCTGCTGCCTGACTCACTGGCGTGGGCACTGGCTCACCATGTGGGCCCTTGCATGAGCACTTGCATGGGCACTGTCTCCCCACGTGGGTACTCGTGCTCACCGGCTCACCATGCAGGCACTCTCACGGGCAATGGCTCACCATGTGGGCATGCTTTCTCCTTTTTCACCAGGAGGCCCCAGGAATTGACCCCAGGTGCTCCCATATGGTAGGCAGAAGCTCTATCACTTGAGCCAAATCCACTTCCCTTTATAATTACTTTTATTTTTTATTTTTTGGTGAAATAGTCTTTATTTAGTATCTTTTTAAAAGATACATAGACTACACAAAATGTTACATTAAAAAATATAAGAGGTTAACATATACATCATGGCCTACAACCCCCACCCCTCCCACATCAACAACCTCTTTCGTCAGTGTGGTACATTCATTGCATTTGATGAATACATTTTGGAGCACTTCTATGCCACATGGATTATAGTTTACATTGTAGTTTATATTCTCCCCCAGTCCATTCAGTGGGTTATGGCAGGATTTATAATGTCCTGCCTCTGTCACTGCAATGTCATTCAGGTCAACTCCAAGACCTGAAAATGCCCCCATATTACATCTATTCTTCACTCTCCCTGCCCTCAGCAGCTCCCGTGGCCACTGTCTCCACTTCAGTGATACAATTTCTCCCATTGCTAGAGTCACAATGGTTCTATAATAAAATATCAATAAGTCCACTGTAATCCATATTTTATTCCTCAAACCTGCAGACCCTGGGATGGTGATTTAGAGGTGGAGTGGATGTTGCCCATTTTTCCAATGGGTGGATTATCTTTATATTTTTGAGATATAGGATTTGTTTATGTATGCTGGATAATAGGCTCCTATCAGGTATAAGTTTACCAAATATTTTCTCCCATTATATAGAATGTCTTTTCACTTTCTTGATAAACCCCTTTTAGGTGCAAGAGGTTTTAATTTTAAGGAGGTCCCATTTATCTTTTTTTTTGCTACTCATGTTTTGGTTGTGAAGTTCATGAAGGTATTTCCTATTATAAGATCCTGTAGATGCTTTCCTATATTACCTTCCAAGATCTTTATGGTCTTGGCTCTTATATTTAGATCTTTGATCCATCTTGAGATGATTTTTGTGTAAGGTGTGATATGGTATTACTCTCTTATTATTTTGCATATTATTTTGAAATCATAGACTGGAGAAATGTGAGTTTGGGATTATAGCCTGGATCCCCACATTACTAGTTACATGGCATTGATAGTGGATGTTCACTTTAGTAAGCCTTATTTTCTTCACCTTAACTTGAGAATAATAATGGCTTATCTCATATTGTTGCTATGATGATGTGACAAGGAAATTTTTATAAAGCATTTAGCAAGCATTCTACAAATAATGTTAGCCACCAAATACACTGACTTTAAAATACTCCAGTGTCCTAAGTCATGGAAAAATCTTAGTTGGGTTACTGACCAATCTAAGAGAAAAGACTAAAAATGAAGTCATTGAAATAACCCCAAGGAAATGACCTGGTCCAATTACCCGCCAATATGTACTGTACTTCATAAGCTCTGTCCCTGCACTGAGAACTTCCAACCAGTTTTTATGTCACCTTACTCTTTAAAACAACCAACAGCCAAAGGTCTTCAGATGTTTGTGGGAAGCATGTGATGTGAAAGACAGACACAAAGCAAGCAAAAGAAAGAAGTCAGGTGGGAGCAAAGATCAGACTTTAGAAGAAGACTGAAAATGAACCAAGGGTCTTAGTTTGCCTGAGTTGCTATCACAAGTACCTTACCCTGGGCTGCCTGGAAAACAAGCATTGATTGGCTGATGGTTTCAGAGGCCAGAAGTGCAACTTGACTGTTGCTTTCTCCCTGAAGAACGTGACTGCCCTGCCACCATCCCTGGGGTTCCTTGGCTTGCACCTGTCTCAGGTCTGCTCTTCTGGTTGACACTGACTTCCGTCTTCTGGCACCTTCTCTTTATCCTCTCTCCAGTAATCTGCAGTAAGGCTCACCCTGGCTCAGTTGGCCTTAACTAAAGATCGCATCTTCAAAAAGTCCTATTTAAAATGGACTCACACCCACAAGGATGTGGATTAGATTAAGAACATGTGTTTGCTGGGGTATAGAATTCATCCTGCCACCTGTGGCAACTGGATATTATTTATGAATCCCACCCAAAAAGAGAAAGATTATGACTGTAAACTGGTCTGTTCCTCTGGGTGTGAGCCCTTTGAATGCATTAGATTCAGTTGACATGTCCTGATTAAATTACCTGTTAAGATTAGGACTTTGATTTGACCATGTCAGTAGGGCATGACTCATGATTGAGTCCCCATCCCCTTGATGGACTGATATAAATGGAAATGCACAGAAGAAGAAGATGATGAAGAAGGCGGACTTGGCCCAGTGGTTAGGGCGTCCGTCTACCACATGGGAGGTCCGCAGTTCAAACCCCGGGCTTCCTTGACCCATATGGAGCTGGACCATGCACAGTGCTGATGCACACAAGGAGTGCCGTGCCACGCAGGGGTGTCCGCGCATAGGGGAGCCCCACGCGCAAGGAGTGCGCCCTGTAAGGAGAGCCACCCAGCGCGAAAGAAAGTGCAGCCTGCCTAAGAATGGCGTCGCCCACATGGAGAGCTGCCCCAACAAGATGATGCAACAAAAAGAAACACAGATTCCTGTGCTGCTGACAACAACAGAAGCGGACAAAGAAGACGCAGCAAATAGACACAGAGAACAGACAACCGGGGGGGAGGGATAAATAAATAAATCTTTAAAAAGAAAGAAGAAGAAGAAGAGAGAGTGTTGTCAGTTTTGATTTTGGAGCCCCAGAAAAAGATGAACCATTCACCTGATAGCTTGCAGCTGAGCAGCTGAGAAAGCCTGGAAAGAAGCGAGCCCTTTGCCAGACTGATGGAGGAAGCCCTGAAAGACAAGCCCTATGCCCGCCTCCAGCTGAGATAAGGAAAAGCTGGGTAGACAAGCCTTAAGTGGAAGAAGGAAGGAGAGACCAGGCAGAGATCGCCCGCCATCTTGCTTCAGCACGTGGCAACTGACTTTGGTGAGAAAGCAGCCTTGAGTTGCACTTTTTAGGGCCTTGTAGCTGTAAACTTCTATCCTTAATAAATACCCTTTATAAAAGCCAACATATTTCTGTACTTTGCATGAGCAACCCTTTGGCTGACTAATATAGAATTTTACATCAGCACCCTTTAGGCTGACTAATACACACCCAAAGGAACTAACATTACAGAGAGAAATAGGCATGAGAGCAGGATACTATACAAATGACCATTCAGAGAACACAAAAGTGTTCTTCAAAATGAAAAACATGATAGCAGAAAGGAAAACTGAAACAGAAAATTTGAAAGATAATTTAGAAAATGCAAAAGAAAGTAGAAAAAAATGATAAGGACAGGGAAGATGAAAAAGAAAAGATAAGAAAATTAGAGGACCAATCTAGGTGGTCCAATACCCCAAACCTGATGTGTTTCAGAAAGAGAGCAATTGAAGGAGATGAAGTAAGCAATGAAATAATTCTATGATATTTCCTATAATTAAAAGATATGGATTTCTAAATTAAAGGACACCAAGGAATGCCAAACATAGGAAATGAAAACCGAAACAAAAGTAAACAAAAGCGTCCCTTGCATGCTCATGTGTCCCTTGCACACTTTACGTCTCTTGCACTCATTCTCAGGAAGCCATGTAAAGATGAAATCCTTGAAAACAAGAACATTAATAAAAAATGAGAAGAAGGGATCAAGAAATAGGAGTTCCAACATAGCAATAAGGCAGAGGCAACGATCAGCCTAAGGAGGAAGGGAAATCTCCAGAACACGTGGTATAACAGACCCAGAAGATAGCAAATCCAGGCTGGAGAGGGTCAGCAGTCTGCAGGGGAGACCTCTGTAAGAAATGGAGAGAATACTCAGCATGTTTGCACAGATCATGAGGAGGTTTCAATAATTGAAACTAGGGAAACGGACTTTGGCCCAGTGGTTAGGGCGTCCGTCTACCACATGGGAGGTCCGCGGTTCAAGCCCCGGGCCTCCTTGACCCGTGTGGAGCTGGCCCATGCGCAGTGCTGATGCGCGCAAGGAGTGCTGTGCTACACAGGGGTGTCCCCCGCGTAGGGGAGCCCCACGCGCAAGGAGTGCACCCATAAGGAGAGCCGTCCAGCGCGAAGGAGGGAGCAGCCTGCCCAGGAATGGCGCCACCCACACTTCCCGTGCCGCTGACGACAACAGAAGCGGACAAAGAAACAAGACGCACCAAAAAGACACAGAAAACAGACAACCGGGGGAGGGGAGGGGAATTAAATAAATAAAAAAATAAATAAATCTTTAAAAAAAAAAAAAATAATTGAAACTAGGTCTGTCTTAAATTAGTGTTAAGTATATAACAAGCTGATCAAATGATAAAAGAAAAAAAGCATAGAGAACAACACATTGTGCAGGAAATGAAAATTATGAAATTATGGCAGCTGCCATAAATACTAATATATTATTAGTCATAAATACTAATAGATTATGAATATATTCATAAACTCAGCCATAAATACTAATATATTATGAAAAGTTTAAATGAAAGAAATAATGAGCTAACCATAATTATGATGATTCCTTGGTGAAATGAGAGCAGGGAAAAGATGGGGAGAGGGTGGTGAAAAAAAGGAAGATTCCTCATATTCTATATTGGTAAATCAACAGATAGGGAACAGAGTGAATCAGTAAGTAGTGATATGAATATATTACTTTGTAAATTTACTTGAACCTGTAAGTATTTGTATAATTTGATGAAAATAAAATCTAAATGTTAAAAAAAGACTAGGTATATATGACATTAGTCTTACTGGTTAAGGAGAATTGAAAAATGAAGACAAATATGTTCCAAAATAAACAAATTTGTGAGCATTCGTTAAAGCACAAACACAGTCACATACAACCATACACACTCAAAATGTGTGTACAAATAACTGACACCAGCATTATTACAAAACAACCATTTTTTTGACATGTAACATATTATTTTCTGTGAGTATAGCAGTTCTTTGATTAACCTCTATCTGTAGATTTTATCTCACATTCTTGAGAACCCAAACCTGTTAAGCAACTTTACAGCTAAGGCTAGTCAACAGGAAAGTCACCACCAACTATTTCCTGGCCCCTTCTACCGGAATAAAAACAGTAGTACAAACACAGGTACAACTTCATTATTTTAAAACATACGCTTCCAAAAATGGAACAAGACAATAATTTGTCATGTCAAAATTTATAAAAGCCTTTGACTAAATACAAGATAAAAAATTAAGTAAATATAAGGGAGACAAAGAATTATGTAAATAGTTATTCCCAGTATTTAAAAGTTCAAACATCCAATATTAGCAATATAATCACATAATGCCTGTTTTGAGAGTATCCTTGGCCATTGTACTATGAGAATAAAAACCAATTCTTTCAAAATGCAGGGATGAAAAGGATGTATTAGGAAGGCGTTAGGACAAAGTAATTCAGCAGCGTGTTGGCTCAATCTTGTTTTCCACCACAGCACATAGAAACATTTCCTAATATGGGATACAAGTGGATCAGTGTGATACACATGGAGTCAACATTGTTTTTTCCCCAACTTCAAAAGTCCATTTCGGCTTAGCCTGTTACTCCGTTATATGGAGTTGGCTTCAGCCATTTGATAAGGAGAAAACATTTTAGGAAATGAGGCCTAGGATATGTGCCTAGAAGGCACGATGGCTATTTTATATATAATAAAATTGTTGGAGTCTCTTCCATGCCCAGATAATCCTCGGTATAAAATCAGTGCTAAGGAAGTTGGAACCAGGACTCCATGATTTGGCTATTTCAGTATCTTTCACATCCCTCCCTCTCTCCCTCGTTCCTCCTCTCTCTCCCTTCCTATCTTCTTTCTTTTTCTTAGGAGCATTTTCTTTTTTTCAGATGAAACATTAGATATAACCCCAATAATTTTACTTGACTAATGCCCTGCATGGGTGCTTCTCAACTCCAATGTGCACACCGATCACTTGGGCTTAAAATGCACCTTCTGATGCAGCCGGTCTGCATCAGGTCCTAAGGTTCTCATCAGGTCCTAAGATTCTGCATCTCTAACAAGCTCCAGTTGGCGCTTGTGGTCTGTGGCCCACATAGAGACTAGCAAGGCAGGAAACACCAGCCTAGGCTGCTCACTGACTGCACTGCCAGGGCTCCCGAGGTGGCAGGAAAGAGAGAAAACAATTCTAGAGTTGGATAGATTGCCTGGTGCACAGAGGAACTCAACCGTTACCTTTGGGTGACCATTCTGTTCTTAGCGATAGGTTTGAAGAGAAATCCCAGAGAACGCATTTAGCGAGAGCTTTATGTTTATGCACACATGCTTGGTGCAGATTCCAGATTTCATTTAAACAATGATAGTGAGCAATGCTATTTTAAAAATCACATGGAAGATTAATTTGCTCAGTTATTAGGCTGGTACCCCAAACATTATTTTAAGGGGGACATGAAATTTTCAAGGCGATTACATTTGCTTTTTCTTTGGTGCAGGTTTGCTGTTGTCAAGCTGTGTCTTTGTTGCTATGGGGTTGCTATGGGCCCAAATTTTAGATTCACTTATATTCATCTAATTGAGCCAGTCGCCTGTCTTCATAATAAAGCATATCCTCTTCAGATCTGCTGTACTACCTGGGCCTCCTTGATTACAGGACACAAGTTGAATTAATTAAAGTCTTATAAACCATGGCACAGAGAAATAAAGAAACGATACACTTAAAAGGCAATACCAGCTCAGTTATTTTACATGAGGCAGTGAGAGTTTCAAGAAGTCTCTAACTTATTTCTTCCTATAGAACAGGGTTTGCCAAACTAAAGCCTGTGGGTCAAATCTGGTCTGCCATCAGTTTTTGTAAATAAAGTTTTATTGGGACACAGGCATGCCCTTTTGTTTACATATTTCTGTCTATGACTGTTTGAGCAGAGTTGAATAGTTGTGACAGAGACCACACGGCCTGCAAAGTCTAAAATATTTAATCTCTGAAGTTACAGAAAAAGTGTGCTGATCACTGCCTTAGAACTAAAGAATATGTTTTTTCTAATATGTTAATTTGAAAAGGTTAACAGGAATAGCATTACAATCTTCACTCAGTTGATTCAGATTTAAACTGTGGTATGACTGCAACCTTACCTTGCTTTACCCTTTGGAAGATGCAGAGACGGCATAGTTCAAGAACAGCTTATAATTTGTTGGAGAGAAGGGAAGCTCTCTCCATTGTCTGTATTTGGAACTTGTTTCTTTTTTCTCTTCTTAACCATCACCCCAAAACAAAAGTGACTACTTGCTTTTAGGTCATTTTCTTTTTTCTCTCTCTGTAGTCAAGAAAAAGGGGACGTTTTGCTCATCTCAAATTGATGATTTGAATTTTTTTCTTTTACTTTAAGTGAACCATTTTCCAAGTCATTTTTCTTTTCCAACTTGTAACCCAATCACTGCCATCTGTTGCTTGGCTTAGCTGTTCTTTCCTGCTTTTTGTACATGTTTGCATATGTGCATCTGATATTTAATATGTCCCAATGGAGGTAATATATACTAGGGAAATACATATATGTTTATAAAATGTCTATATATGCCAAATATATATATGTACAAATTGATTCATTTTTTGATTTGCCTTGAACTGCTAACCTAGCATTTCTCTTTGGGTATGAAAAAATCCCAGCTCAACATTATTCTTTCCTCTGTATGATTCTGTCTGGCATCATGTATCTGGGACGATTATTTATTAATTTCAGTCTTTAAAATCTGAGGGAAGCTCTAATGTGTGTCTTTCCTTTGATACATACTATTTAGTTATATAAAGAATGAAACTGCCCAAAACTTTGTTTTGTCGATTCCCTAGCATATTATAATGTCAAATATTAGGGGAAAAGGTGGTATTCAAGTGACACAGAGCGAAACTTCAGAGTGTCTGTAAATCAACATAGATTGACACATGGCAACACCTAGCTCTAATTATGTAGTTGCTACTATAGCATTGGGACTTATTTTTAATGAAAGACATCACCTACCCTCATAAATATTTAGAGGACACCCACAAAAACCAATGTTTCTATACTAATCTTGGGAAGGCCAGGGAAAATTTATTTCAAATTTTGGTGGGATAACAGAGAATTGGAAATTTCTTCAGTTACAGAAACCCTGGGGAAATACATGGAAAAAAACAAAAGGCATTTTCTCTGGCCTGCTGCACAGAACATTGAAAAGCAATTAGAGAACTGGTGTAGAACAAGACAATAGCTCTAGCAGCTACCAGTGTTAGGCGTTGGCTTCTGTATCAGCTGGGGTTAGATTTGGCAGCATAGAGCTGAAGACAGACAAATTATAGGAGTTCAAACAAAAGAGCTACTTATTGTTTCTCTCATTTAAGGTCTAGGTGGTCTAGGGTGGTTTGGTGGTTGGGAAACCCAACAACTTCTATCTTCCTGCTCTACCAGTTAAGCTCCTGGCTTCCATGTTCTAAGTCACCTCTTGGCTGGGGCATCTGCCACCAGGTTGGCATTCCCAGCAGTGGGGGAGGAGGTTAGCAAGTACAGAACGGTGCCACGCCAGATGAAATTGGAGCCTGCTGAGGGATGCGAGAGGATGGATACTGGATAGGCAACTAAAAATCCTTAACAGAGCTTCTTTGAAAAGCGACCTACCCCACCTCCTTTGCATATTTTAAGCACTGATATGAATATTTATAACCAATTACGCTGTCAAAAAGTTTGCTCTTAAAACTCTAAGGTAGGGCAACGGTGGCATAATGAGAGAATGCAAGAAGGGGTGACATCTTGATCTGAAGCAAAGTCTTGTTCTTGTTACTAGCCCTGGAAACTGCGAAACAATGGCTATCCACATTTTACAGCAGTTATTATGTCAGGAATGGTCCAGTTTAATTGGGAAGCGGGTCATTACCCTAAAACTAACCACTAGACAAGAGGATTAAAAAAAGAGAAGTGAATCCATTCGTTGTGTTCAAAAGCTCAAAAATAAAGAGGAATTTCCCTTAGATTCCGTAGCCTAGAACTGTAGAAACCAGTAGAGGACCCAATGCTTGGTGTTTTCACTTGAAGTGAGAGAGAATCAGGAGTGGATGTGTTGACATTTCTTTTTGTAGACCACAGAAGATAAACTGACTCATGAGATTAAATCACTGTGGTCCCTAGACCTGAGGGTCAGGAGATGGCAGCGGGTGGAGGGAGAGGTGACAGGAAGAGGCCTTCCTACAGTCCTTAGGTGCCGTCTCTCTGGTCCTTCCCCCACTAAGGGCTGCATTTTCATTTTCTTTCTTTTTTTTTTTTTTTTAAGTAAGTTTTTAAAAAATTCTATTTATTTATTTTTCAGGAGGTACTGGAGATTGAACCCAGGACCTTGTACATGGGAAGCAGGCACTCAACCACCGAGCTACATCTGCTCCCCAGCCTGCATTTTCTGATCTCCAGATTCGGCTGAGGGTGTCTCTCTTTAAAGATTTTTGGTTCTGAGCTGCCAAGTTCTTTTTTTTTTTTTTCTTCAAAATGGTATTAGCAGGAAGTGGATGTGGCTCAAGCGATTAGGCTTCCACCTACCACATGGGAGGTCCTGGGTTTGGTTCCCAGTGCCTCCTAAAGAGAAGATGAGCAGACACAGAGAGCACAGAGCAAATGGACATAGAGAGCAGACAGCAACCACAAACAACAAGGTGGTGGGAAGATAAAGAAAACAAATCTTAAAAAAAAACAAAACTATCAGCCAGGTTTCAGTGAAAGCCTTGGCTTTAAATGAAGGGTAAACTAGACCTTAAAATGTCTCTCAGGTCATTTTTCTTGTTTTTCAAAAGAAGATAAGAAAACACCTTTTTGTAACATAACCAAAGCAGTCTGAAAGCTTTCCTTTTTCTTTTGTGTGATAAAATTTAGAGAAATGTATTGGGTTCAAAAAAGAGTCTCCAGGGAAGAAAAAGCATATCTATTTTCCACGTGCCAGCGGTAATTTTCAGTTGTCTTCTCTTGATTCTCTGCCTATCTCACTGTTCTACTTGCTAGCAGAGCTCACTGAGTCAGAACTGGGCAATTGAACCAGGAGGCATTTTCTTATTTACCACCTAAGATCCGTAAACCTGATCTCCTACATTGATGTGAAATGTAATGATAAAAGCGACGGTACTGACATTTATTTCTTAGCACAAACACTGTAAAAGTGTGTTTTTCCCCTCACATAGCTGTCGTGGCAGATGCACAGGTGGTCAGGGAGCCCTCCCTCAGCATTCACTGGGGTCCTGGCTAGCAGACACCCTTCTTCAACACAAGAGCCCAGCACCCCCTGGGACCACCTCCACTGCAGCCAGCACTGGGGACAAAGAGCCACGGGCTATTTCATGCAACCCAAAAGCGGCTATTCTAAAGCTGGTGTTGGCCAGGTTTTCTGCACATCTCACACTTATTTCAGAAGAGAGTTAGCGAACCCCTGATGCCTAGAGGTAATTAGAACTCATTTATTCATGACAGAAAAGAGCTTTTCAGTTTGACAAGGTTAGAGATGAAAATGGATATGATTAAAGTTTATAGAATCAACATGGGCTAGATGAAGTTGCCTCAATGACAGGCTACAGAATTGGGATGCTGTCTTTGAAGAAGGAAAGAGTTATTCTAGGGCACATAAAGGCAATAGAGTACAATTTTAGAATAATTATAAATGCATAACCACTATTGATTAACACCAGGTGACAGGGACTTGGGTATATAATTCCATTTGATCTTCATAATAGCTGCTCAAGAGAGCAGAGTGTGGTGGTTAAATGTGTAGGTCTAGGACCAGACTCTCTGGATTTGAATCCTAGTTCTTCCACTTGCAGCTGGAAAGCTTGGACAAGCAGCTTAACCCTTCCCTGCCTCAGTTTTCTCAACAGCAAAATGGAGACAATTGGGTTAATAGTTAATGGGAAGATTAATGCATTAAAACATGTAAAAAGAAGAATGCATGGTCTTTCACTGTTATTATTTATCCATTTCCACATAGGGGCACTGTATTTCAGAAGGGCTGAGAGAATTTCCCAAAGTCACACACTCTAGGAATTGGTAGAACTGGCTGATGGAATTTATATATGTTCAAATCAAAACACTTGTCCTTCCCATTGTGTCAGGCTTCAAGTGAGTGAGGAACTAGTAAGAAACTGGGATGCATACCACAATCTTGGTTCTAGGGAAATTGGGGACATTTGAAAAAAATGGATTGTAAACCTTATGAATATGTATCAAGAAACTTGATTTGTTTAAAAAATTCTCAAAAAGAAAGTTTGTTATGGATTCCAAAAAGAGAGAAATTATAGATTTTATACTTGATGACTAATTGGATAGACTTTTAATTTCATATACCTTCTAATTGATAGAATACTCATGAATTTTCATGTTTCCTAAAGGTATGGTATATGTTTTGAGAGAAAATAGTGGAGTAATATTGATTATCAAGATTTTTTAGTGTTCTGTAATGTTGGATGGGTACCAAGCTAATGACATTCTTAGGATAGAGCCCCATAAAATTCCATTTAATCACAATGGGAAAACAATTTCTGAGTGTGTGCTGAGAAACCTGGAGCAATTTCACCCAGTTATCGGGCTGACATCACCAGGGCTGTGGTGGGTTCCACCGCCTTTGCGGTGGGAAGCACAGAGGAGAGGAGCCCACCGGGCTGGAGCTTTCCATAGGAGGCAGACTCGGGTTGGAGTCATCTGTACTTGCCAAATCTATGACATGATGGTAGATGTGCCTTTAAAGCATATCTTGCATGGATAACATTTCTGTTTTTTTAAGACCACATTCCCTGCCTGAATTCTGGTTCTGGAAAAATCCCATTCCCTCTCCCCACAGTTCCTCTCCTGGCTCAAACTGGGAACATACATGTGATTTGCAGATCTGAGGCCCCATACAATTGGTGGGCAAGATGAATTTCATTTGTTTGTCAACTGCCCTGGAGTAAATACTCCACGCTGTCCCAGATACTCCCAACTCCGCGGATGTGGCCGGAGAAATTCCAGAGCCACGGTGCCTCCTCCATGGGTCTTGAGGGAACATTTGTGTTTTATCGCAGTTAAAAGCCTGGAGAAACGATTCAGATCCAAGTTGTAATTTTAAGAGAGTCCTAGCATGGTGGCTAAGAGTTAAGATTACAGATCAATACTTCTGAGGTCCCCATCGCGGTTCCAAGCTGTGTGACCTGAGTGGGTTAATTCGCCTCTGCAGCCTCAGTTTTATAATCAGTAAAACAGGGATAATAACACTGTCCACTGCATCAGGTGAGAGTAGCGGTAAGGCTTAACCAATAAGAACATTTATTATCTCACTCATTCAAAAGTCTAGGATGTTTCAGAGGTTGAATGAGCTCATGAAGGATCAATGCTCTTTGCATCTTTCTACTTTCTAGATGTTGCAAGACGTATCAACTCAGCACACCCAAGGATAAAGGAAAGGACATTTTCCCTGAAGCCTGACCTCCCTCAACTCATCAGCTAGATCTAGGCATCACATCCATCCCCTAAGCCAATCCCAGACAAAGGGGATTGGGATTACCATAAATGGTTTAGCACAATCATCGTTCAATTTCCAGGAAGAGGGAGGGGTCATCGTCCCGAAGAAGTTGCCACCAGAACCAAATCAGGGTTTGCTTACAAGGAAAAGTGGGTGTGGACAGGTACTACTGAGTAGCAAGGGCTGTGGATCTGAGTGCCTGGGAAGTGCTTAGCTTTATGCTCCGACTATAATGAGTGCTCAGTATGATCAGTTTTGCCAACTCCCCAAGGCTGACATCCCGAGGGCAATTCTGTGCTCTCATGAAAAACAGGCCTTCCTATTGTTTCAAAACCAGTATGTGGCACTGAACTTGATGGATCACAGGCCTGGCTCACAACGTCGTGGATCTTCCAGGAGTTCCTTTGTATGGCAAAGCGTTCACTTTAAAAGCGTTCCTCTTACAAAAGGTTTGGAAAATGAGGGAGCTGAACCAAGCTGCTTCAAGCCTCATTCTGCATGTTGACAGGAGTTATCCTGCAACTGTCCTGTATCAAACCCATCATTTTGCCGGCGGAGGAAGCCACTAGCAGCCCGTGTTTGTCTTGAAAATAAATCAGAATCCCACAACTTTATTCTCCTTCTTGCAATCACATCCATAGCAAGAGCTGGGAGGGATCGAGAACGTTAGATGAATAACCAGCTATGGATGCAATAACAATGCATAATAAGTGACCCCTGATTCACGGGCATTCAACAGCCAGCATCTGTTGTCACGCTCAGGGGTCTGCAGGTTGTCAGGTCTAGTATGGCTCTGCTGGGCTTTCCTTTCAATTGCAGATTGGGCCTAGGCTTCTCCCATTTTGTCTCCTTGGATCGGAGCTCCCTGAGGCATGGTTATCTCCAGGCAAGGCCAGAAGAACCCCAGAGGTCAAGCCCAACCTCACAAGCACATCCCAAGCCTTTGCTGACGTCACAATGACTAACCTTCCATTGGGCAATGCGGGTTCCTCCATCCAGCACCAATGGGACTGTGGTGTCTAGCTGAAGACGCAAGGTCACATGGCAAAGTGTGTGACTACAGGATGATAATGAAGTCAAGGAGATAATGATAATAAAGAAGCGAGGTGGCTCCGTGCCCTTCTTACTTAGCTCAGAGCCATTTCTAGTCCTCCAAACTCCTCTTCTAAAGGCCACTGCTCTACACTTTCTTTCAGCCTTCCTGAGCTACTCTGATAGCTAAAACCTACTTGACCAACAGAGTTTCCAATGGGCAACAGAGAGGTTTTGGGGAAAACTGTAAAGAAAAGAATAATTCTGGAATGATCAGTTGTAAGAACAATGGGGAAAGGCTGGAGCCTTGGGAGGCCCTGGAACTAGAGATTTGTTGTAGTCCTCTAAGGTCTAGAAGAGCAACTTGGGAACAAGGCTGGTGCCTCCTGGGAGGTAACTAGCAAGCCAAGGCTGCTGGCTAGAGAAGAAGGCAGGCACCACATGTGGGTTTTAGTTGAGGGATGTGTGATCAAAATGAAACAAGTCAGTCTTTAAAGGGATACTTTGCAGCAAGTAGCTTCCAAGGACATGGTAAGACCCCCAAAGAGAGCAGGGCCCAGGGGTCTTGTTTGCCTTATGCTCCTGGGATATTGTTGCTGATCGATAAATAATTTTCAGTGTATCAAAACATTTCATTGAAATTGCCCATCAACCAATGAGTGAATAAACAAAATGTGGTCTATACATACCGTGGAATTCTATGCTGCTGTAAGAAGAAATGGAATTGGGACACATATGACAACACGGATGAACTTTGAGGACATTATGCTGAGTGAAATAAGCCAGACACAAAAGGACAAATATTGTATGGTCTCACTAAAACGAATTATATATGAAGAATAAGCACATAGTGTTAAAACCTAGAGTATAGGTTAGTAGGTGATAGAATGAGGGCTGAAAGGGATACTGATGTTTAATGTATACAGAAACTTTAATTAGCTTGTCTGTGAAAGTGTAGAAATGGATAGAGCTAATGGTAATATATTGAGCATAACTAATGCAGCTGGTCTATAAATGGGATTGTGCTGAAAGGGGTAGTCTAGGGATATAAATGCCAATTGAAAGAAAGCTAGAGAATAATCTAGGGACTGAATAACATGATGAACGCAGACGTGGATGAGGCCTGTGGTTAACAGTATAAATACAAGAATGTTCTTTTATGAACTAGAACAAATGAACCTCACTATTGCAAGCTGGTGAGAATACGGAGCTTCATGGGAAAAATACAACTAATGTAACTTACGGACTATAACAGTGATATTGTAATATTCTTGTATTAATGTCAAAGAAGGGTCAACGCCAAGGGTCAATAATAGGGGGTATGGGGTTTTTTCTTTTGTTCTAAGAAAAACGCTACAAAATTTACTTAGGTGGTGACTGCACAACTCTGTGATGAAAGTGAGAGTCTTGGATAGATTGTACAGGGCATGAGACTGTATAAGACAGTGAACCGTGCGGTGGAAGATGCACTGGGGTTAACAGTACTAATATGTGTTCTCTTATGAACTATAACAAATATACAACACTAACACACAGTGTTAACAATAGGGGGTGTACGGAAAAACACACCAAACGTCAGCTACGGACCATAGGCAGGGGTTAAGAGTCTGATGATATTCTCTCATAATTGTAGCAAATGTTCCACAACAATGTCAGGTGTTGGCGGAGGGGTGATGTGTGGGAATTCTGCACCCTAGCACGATTGTTTTGTAAGCTCACAACTTCTCTCATAAAAAATATATTTTAAAACAACATTTAATTGAACAGTTACCTATAAGATTTTTGTGGTTCTTTTGGCAGGCCTTGGAGACCCTGGGGGCAGAAAACAGAACAAAGAAAGGAAAAGAAAGGTAAAGAAAAAGAAACGTTTCTTTGTTGTTCTTTCTTCATATTCTGTTTATTCTTTTGAAAAAGCATTTTAGTTGCAATAAAATTAAGGCATTTTAAGTGTCCAGTTCTATGAGTTTTGGCAAACCTGTGCACACACACAACCATCACCATCATCATGATACAGCCCATTTCTAACTTTCCTGAAAGTTCCTTGATGCCCCTTCCCCGGCAACCTGGGCCCACTCCTGGCCCCAGGCAAACGCTGAGGTGCTGACGTTAACAGATTCGTTTTTCTGTTCTAGAATTTCTCGCAAAAGCAACCCTTAGCCGGTCCTCTAACTTGTGTCTGGCTTCTTTTGCTCTGCATACAGTCCTCAAGCTTAGTGCATGTTGTTCCTGTAGAGAAGCCCATTCTTTTACGTTGCTGAATAGTATTCTACCGTTTGGGCATACAACAGTTGGTTTGCCCGCTCACCTGTTGACTGGTGGTTCTGTGCTTCCAGGCCGGATATTATGAAGAAAGCTATGGACATTGCCCAACGAGTCTGGGTGGACGTACGTTTTCATTTCTCTGGGGCAAACACCAACGAGTGTGACTTCTGGACTGTATAAGACAATGCTTACCTTTATAAGAAACGGTTCTCGCAGTGGCTGAACGGTTTCACCCTCGCTCCAGCAACCCTTAGGAGTTGTAGCTGCTTCACATCTTCTCCAACACTTGAGATGGTCAGGCTTTTAAATGATGGCCATTCCGGTGTTTCTACTATCTTCCTCCCCTCCTCCCCCTTTTTTCCCTCCTTTTAAAGAAAAGTTCGTTGAATGAGTGAAGAAAAACATCCCCAGGCTGTGTTTCTAAAGGTCAAGCTTGACAGTAAGAAATTCTCCCCTGTCCGTCCCTGTGGCTCACATGGACACACACACGCACGCGCGGAGGAGCGAGAGGGTCTCAGTTTCCCTGGAAGTACAGCGATGGTTTCCCTCGGGATGGACTTTCCGTCTCAGAAACACACTTCCCCGCGCGCCCCAGGTTCGAAACCCGCGCGCGGAGAAGGCCCAGGCGCGACGGGGGCTCCCCCCAGGGCCCTGCCTGGCAGCCCCTCGCTCTGGTCCGCCGAGAAACGCAGGTCGCCTTCTCCAAATGCTGGGTCGGGGCCGGCGTGGCGAGCCCCGGGCGCGGGGGGCAGGCGCCGTGGGGTTTCTCGCCCCCGCCCACGACCCCGTTCCCCACCCGAGACGCCCCCGGGCCCGCGGCCAAGGCGGCCGGCCCCGCGCGAGGAGGGGGCCCGGGCGCGCGGGGCCCCAGGCGCGGGCCTGCTCGGCGGGCGTGCGCGGGCCCGGGCGCCGGCTGCAGTGGGCGCGGGAGCCGGGAGGTGCCGCTGCGGCCCCGCGCCTGCCCCGCCGCGCGAAGTTGGGCCGCGAGCCGCCGGGGGAAGGAGGGCCGGAGCGCGCGAGGGTGGCGAGCGGGGCGGGGGAGGCGGCGGGGCGGCGCGGGGCGGGGAGCGGGGCTCCGCGCGGTGCCACTCGCGCTGGCGCGGCGCGGCCGCAGGACGTGCTGAATGGTGCCTCGCGGCGGCGGCCGAGCAGCAGCAGCGGCCGCGGCGCCCCGCAGCCCGGGCGGGCCCCCTCGCCTCGCCTCCGCCGCCGCCGACCCCGCAGCCCCCGCGGGCGCCGCGCCCGCGTCCCGCCCGGGGCATGGCCCCGCGCTGCGCCCCCCGCGCGCCCCGCCTGCTGAGCGGCGCCCGAGCCAGGCCCGGGGGAGCCGGCGCGGGAGGCGCGGCGGGCGCCCCCGGAGTCGAGAGGAGCCCGTGCCCCGCGCCCCGCGCCCAGTCGCTGCCGCGCTCGCCCGGGCCGCCCGGAGCCCCGATGCGCCCAGATGGCCGGGGCGCAGCCCGGGGTGCACGCCTTGCAACTCAAGCCGGTGTGCGTGTCCGACAGCCTCAAGAAGGGCACCAAATTCGTCAAGTGGGATGATGTAAGTGGCGGGGCGCGGGCCCCGCACGCGGCGTGGGGGTGGGGCGAGGGGCGCGTTATGCAATGGGCGCTCCCGGGCGGGCAGCGGCGGCCTCGCGGCGCACAGGTGGGCGCCGACCCACCCCGGCCCCTCGGGGCGCGGTGGTTGACCTGGGGGGAGGGGGGCCTGGGAAGCACACCCGCGGCTCTGAACCCCTTTGGGCGCGTGGAGCCGGAGGGGCAGCCCCTTGGCCGGCTGCGGAGTTTGCGAAGTGGGGAGTGCGAAGTTGGGAGCGGCTGGAAAGCTCCGGGAGCGGGCGGGACGCGCCGCGATTTCCCCCTTTGCCCAACTCCTGGAGGAGCGGACTCGAGTCCTAAACCGGTTAGGGACCCCTAGCCCACTTGGCGCGGCGGGGGGAGCCGCGGGGCCGAGGACCCGGCGGTGCGGCCGACAGGTGGTCGCTGACACTAAACTTCAGCGCCTGGCTCGGGAGCGCCAGGACTTGAGCGGGCGGCAGGGGACACAGCTGGGCAGGACGCGGGCGCAGAGCGGGTGGAGCGGGCGGGAGGCTCGGGGGGCCCGCAGGCCAGTGGGGAGGGCCAGCTTTAAAGGCGTGAGCGCCTGGAGCCTGCAGGTGGAAATAGACTCGTGCCCACCCCAGCCACAGCGACCCGCCTTTTGCCAGTCAGGGTCTGCAGACCGCAGCCATGGCTGTCCAGCCCTCCCCTGAACCCCGCATCTCAAAGTGACCCCCTCCCCACATTGCTTTTACAACGCTTAAATTCGGAAGCCCACGGAAAATACGGCATCCTCGGATGGAGGAGAATATTGGATCAGCTTTGTCCTGGGTGTCATTCAAAATGTTTGATAAGTGGAACTACTGGAGTAAGCCTCAGCTGCCAGGAGCTGAGAAAATTTAGATCTAAATAACCAAGACATCTCTTAATCAGGTGGAATTAGAGGAGAATGAAGAGTTCTTCTTGCTGAAAAGATTTTCCACCTAGTAAATTATAGCCTGTTATCCTCCAGGGTATTTTTCTTTAATCTTCTTAAGCCATTTTCCAGTGTCTGAAAACAATTTACATATTCCAGGTAGTGAATCCAATTACTTAGCTGAGTGCATCTGTGTCTATATTTTGTCCACTTGGAAGTGCAGACAGAATTTGGAGTGTGAGCCACACTTCCTTGAAAGCTAATGCCAATTAGTAAATGTTGCAAGGATGTAAACATGCGTCCTTTTGCCGCGGACTTTATTCTTTTCTCCCTGCCGTCCCGGAATAAGGGGCCCAGATGTTTTTGTCAATGGAATAGACTCTAAACAATAAATTCAGACACAGATTAAATGCATTGTTTGTGCCAAGGGAAAAACAAAAAAACACATGTTGTTCAACAACAAAACAGCCTTGCCCACCTAAGGTCCCTCCAACAGAGAGCTACTGCGATGATAGATATACTGAGAGAGAGATCAGAGGACAGAAGGAAGAGAGAAAGAGACTTAGTGGGAAAATAAAAAGGAATTTCAGCAGAAGCTCTATATCTTTACAGTGATGATTTTACAACTATGTCTTAAATAATTCTCTAGACTTTCTTGTTTGAAAGAAAATATCCAGTGTCACTGTGAAAAATGAAGGTCTTCTAGGCAAACATGCTTTCGTACATCCAGGTAGATGAGTTTTATTGTGCACGTTTCTGTCATGCCTGTTTCTCGCTCGCCAGGCCCTGGACTAGATCCTGGGCAGTGAAGAAAGTTGACCAAACCCCTGTTGTCGGGGACCTTACATGCCAGGTGGAAAAACCAGAAAATGACCAAGAAGAGGAGAGAGATGGAAGGTAATGAACAGGGACGCAGTGGAGGCAGTCACCACCCGAGAAGGAGCAGGTGAAAGGCACCATTGAGCACTGCAGAAGGAAGTTCACTGGGAATTCCTGCAGGGAGGATATAGGTCCTCATGAGGGGACCTCGGGACCCTCAGGTCCTTTTTAGGGGCAAACCCAGGCTGCACCCAGGAGCCAAGGGGTCTGGCATCTGATGAACGCTTCTACCAGTTCGTTAGCTGTCTCGGTCTCCGTGGTGTTTGTGCAGTAACAGCGACCCAGGCTTTCGAGAAGAGGGCCGGTTTGGGTTAGAGTCGCCTGGCTGTTGATGTGCTTCTTAGTGAAACTGTGTTGAAGATTAAAGGGAACTAGATCTCAAGGCTGAAGGCTGGGCTTCCCTGCTGGGGCTCTTGCCAGCCAGCTGCGCAAATGTAGGTAAATACTCAACCACCCTGAACCTTTGCTGCCCCTTGTGTAAGATGGTACTAATGCTCCATTTTGGATCTGTTTCACCTAATTCAAAGCGGGACCCACTCTCTAGAGCAAGTGAATTTTCAGTCATCCAAAGTTTTATATCCACTCAAATCCCCTTTGTATATATGTCACATTGCACATCGTGTCTTGCAAGCATAATCTGGCATTCATAAGCCGTCATTGCTAGAGTGGCAAAGTTGTTCGGAAAGAGAGCTGAAGAAGCTCTGAAGTTTGAATTTACTCTAATGCCTTGTGGATTTTAAACAAGTAACTCCCCCCTCCTTTACTTCTTGCCCCGGACAGGTACAGGTACACACACACACACAGCTGAAACATGTTTTTTTTTTTTTTTAATGCCACTATTCAGCTTGTTTCCCAGTGGCCTACACAGAAGCTCACTTAGCACTTTGGCATTATGTGGAATCTGCACTTAAACTTTCCAAAATGGTAGAGACTGGTGGCAATACCGGCAAGCTTACTGAAGTGGCAAGGGGAAGGGGCTCAGGAGGGGACGCAGCAAGGTTCATTTTGGAAAAGGCAGTGGGAAAGAAGGGACAGGTGACTCAAGCTGGGATGCTGATGGGGCGGGGTTGGTCAGAGTGCCAGCTGGATGTTAAACTGAAAGGCTAAAGGTACTTCTTAAAGTGCGTTTCTCTATGCCCAGATACCTCTATTTTTCATGTCCAACAAGCTTTGTGAATTTTCTCGTTGACAGGCAATAATCACTGTAATCTAAGTGTAAGAATACAACTTTTCCCAAGTGAATCAATAAAGTTATTTTAAGTTTTTTATCAGAGTGTAACATGCCTACAGAAAAAGTCACAACTTGTACCTGGAGCTGGATCAGTTTTCAGGGAATGAACCCTTCCATGAAACCAGCACCCCATCTAGAAAGAAAGCATTGCCAGGGAAGCGGACTTGGCCGAATGGGTAGGGCGTCCGCCTACCACAGGTTGACCCGTGTGGAGCTGGCCCATGGGCAGTGCCGATGCGCACAAGGAGTGCCCTTCCATGCAGGGGTGTCCCCCATCTAGGGGAACCCCACGCACAAGGAGTGCGCCCCATAAGGAGAGCCGCCCAGCGCGAAAGAAAGTGCAGCCTGCCCAGGAATGGTGCCGCACACACAGGATTGCTGACATAACGAGATGACGCAACAAAAAGAAACACACATTCCTGGTGCCGCTGATGAGGATAGAAGCGGTCACAGAAGAACACAGCAAATGGATACAGAGTGCAGGCAACTGGGGGGGGGGGGGTGGGGTGGGGAGAAAAAAAAAGAAGAAAGCATCGCTAGCCGCAGCAGCCTGTGACCCCTTCCAGGCCCTGTGCCCTTCCCCAGGGTAACTGCCATACTGGCTTCCAGCTCCATCGGTTGGTTTTGCCTGTTTTTGATCTAATAAAGCAATTTTTAATTTTGAATGAAAATAACCAAAAACCTCTTCAGTCTGAATGAATGCATTTTTAGTATTTCTGAATTGACCCTCTTAAACCACAGCAAGAGCAAAATCATTTATCTTTGATTCAGATGGCCCTTGATTAGGCTCTTATCTGTCCCACTGAAGTCTAGGAAGTGCAGCAGGTGTGATAAAAGCCTGGAAGGAGGAAGCAATTAAACAGAGCTCTGGTAATTTAGCGAGGAAATGTTGTGCCCACAGGCTGTATTGGGCTGGCAAAGCAGACTAATACTGGGCTGGTTGCTGAAATTTATTTTTTCTCTAATAGATTTTCTCACTTATCTTACCTGACATTGATATTTCCTACTTATGGTGGTAATTTACTCTGGCTATTAGCATATCACAGATACTTCCCTTGAAAGTTTAGCCTGTCAATATGGAGGGTCAAATTATGTTTACCTGCAGTGGCCCTTAAATGGGACAGGAACATTTTGCTTTTTTAAAAATGTTAAGCTAAATAACCTGTAGTTTCATGTTTCCTTGTCAGAAGTGTTTCATGTTATCATGACCAAGAAGTAATGTGGAAATGGAACCAGATTGATTGTGACTTGTTTACTAACAGTATAGGTGTCTACTTAAATAAATTTAAAAAAAAAATCTTGGTAACTTAAAATGTTAGTTTTCTTTTTACCAGAGCTAATGTTAGGTTCATGCAGCCTTTCTGATGGTATAAAAAATTCCATCTGCTCAGAAAATTCTACAATTCTACCTCTTCCCCATCTCCCCTATGTCTGATCCCAATCAGAACCATGTGCCCTGTGTATTAATGAGAGAAGGAACTAGAGACATATTCCTAGGGTCAGTTAAACATATGGTTCAAATGAAGCCATCAGTTTCCATAAAAAGTAACTGAAATGGGATATAAAGGAAGGTTTGGCTTTTTAAGCTTCTTTCTCATTCCCCCCTGCCTTTATTTTTTTAAGGTCTGATATTTGGTTTTATTATCTTCTCCACATGTTAGATTCAGTTTTGGAAGTCTTAAATTTAATTTGTATTCTGAAAAAAAAGCTTAGTTATATGTATTTACTGATATGGACGAAATCTATACATTTATGAAGAAACTATTAGGAAAGACAAAAACATACTATATAAAGTAAGGGAAATAAATATTTAGAATGAAAGCAGAATTAAAATATTCCTACATACCTTTTCCATTTATTTTCATTTCAAGGTCCCTTTCAGCTTGCAATAATGTTTTGTTTATTTTTATTGCATTCAAGTGTTGTGAGAAAGTTTAGGGAAAATAGATTAGTTAGCACATGAAATACTTTAACTCAGCTAGACATGGTGGATACCAATTCATAGCATTTATTTCTTGAAGGTTAAGAGTCTATAGAGATTTGCCTTTTAAAAATTAATTTATCTTTGAAACTTATCTATAAAATAGGCAAGGGAAAGTTAATCTTGATTCATTTTATAGAAGAGGCAAGATGAGATAAAAAAGGAGCTGGAAGACCACAAAGCAATCCAGCAACTGGTCTGGTAGAATTAAAAAAATAAAAAATGAATGCTAACCTTGATGCTTTCTCAGATGTGTTTTCGTGGATATGGTTGAGTTCTACTCAGCATTCATTCCCATGTCCTTTTACATATAATCAAGTCTAGAAGTCTAAAGCTATGCTTACCAGGCTCCCTTGCAGCTAAGGTACTGCTGCAAATTAAGTTCCATAAATAGGTGCCCTTGTATGTGATTTGCAAGACTGAAATGTAAAGAAGGTCATGTTTCTACAAGTTTGGGAGATGCTGAAGATGTGGCATCTTCTGAAGTGTAGTGGTGCTCCAGTGCCCGGTGCCAGGCCCACAGCTGTAAAGAGGCAGTCGTGACAGGCTGTTCCCTTTTCTCTGCTTAATCTCTCCTTGGATGTCAGCTAAGTTGATGTGTTTTTAATCCCAGTAGTTCTTGCCTTGGTTTCTTGTCTTCCTGAAGTAATATCTCCCAAATACTTTGATATTCTGGGGGTCACTCCTAGAAGCTCAACCAAAGTCTACTTCTCCACCTTTCGTATTATGTTAAAAAATCTTAAAGAGAATTTTGTTTCCTGCCCTAAACCGTGCCTGATGTCACCCTTTATGGTTCTAGGGATTCATGTGTTTCAAATATAACACGTAATAATTATTTTGACATCCAATGTAATTTTCCCCTCCAATATTATATTTGAGAAAATGTGAAAAAAAAAATATATAGAGGATGTCCCTGGAATTCAATACCAAGAGTAACTTCTAAAGACAGGCACTTAGACTTGTAAGAATATTTTGACAGAATCACATAATTATTTGAAAATTATTTACATTCGCCTCCATTCTGTCCAGTCAACCTTCAGTGGTAGGAAAAGAACAAGTGTTTTCATTCTCATTTTATAGAAAATTAAACTGAGGTCAGTGAGTCCTAATTTGCCCAAGGACAGGCAACTTATTAGAGTGAGAATCAGAATTTAAAAGGAGGTCTTCTCATTACATTCAGGACCTTTCCCGACTATCATGGCATCCCCAAACAGGATCCTTTTGGTAACAAAAGACTTTTGATAGAGTCCAAATGAATCCAAGTTAAAAGAGATCCGTTGACTTTTACAAAGAGTCTCCCTCACTTTAGGATTCATACAACTGCAGCCTAGGTTTTTACATTTTTACAAACTCATCCCTTTTGGCTAGTATACTCAAAATAGCTGTTTTTATAGTAGATATACCAAGTCTGTTTTTGTCATGAGAACATAGGAAAATTTCATTGCTGTATGAAGGATAGTGGCCAGTGTGTGTTCAAGAGTCTTCACATATATTCTACTAGTCAGCCAAGTGTGAAAACATGCAAGTGGCAGGGTAGATATTCTGGAATGGTGGTAACAGGTGTGATAAAAATCGCATAGGTGATTTTTTCCCCCATTTTTTTCATTGCCTGGTAAGTTACTTTTGTATGTAGTAAGACTTATTATGTGTGCTCCTCCATCTTTTTCTTTTCCAACACTCTTGCAACCTTTTTCTCTTTCTGGATTCACACTAAGGCTGGTTGATGGTTTCTCGTGGACATTGTTGATGGTGTGGGATTAAGGTTATGGTCATCGTAAACTTAGGAAGTGTAGAGCAACCCTCAGAATGGCTTGGAGCTCTGCTCTCGTGAGACCATCAAGACACACTGTCTGTGCCACTGGTGGAAAGCCCTGCTCCGTGCCCTGACATTCCACCTGAGATCCCTCTGCGTCCTAAGGGACTCTGTGGCTTTCTTGAATAGGCTTTCTCCATGTGAGTTCGAGAAGCAAGGTGTTTATTGGTGTTTCAGAGCTGACGGCAGTCACAGCACTGGTGTCCTGTAAGGTCTAAATATGATGTAAGGTTGAGTATGTACTAAATTGAGATTCAGTATTTGTTAAAAATCATAATGTTTCATGTGTTTGTATCTTTTATTCTGAATGTTACCATTGGTTTGTGTTTTCTGAAAATGTGCTCATAGGTAGACCAAAATATAATCTTGACTCTTGCCCTTGAAGAAATTCTGAATTGTTCAGAGTGAAAGAACAAAAGATTGATCATTGTGAAAATATTCTATCTCAGTAATGATTCACAAAGAGAAAAATGAAGATATTATCTAAGAGCTGTATTGCCAAAATGAGAAAAATATCAAATAAAAGACCTACAGTTTAAAACTATTATTTATAATGAAACCTCTACCTCTGTTATCTCCTCTTTACAGAGGACTTGGGAGCTAATACAATATTCTTCACGCCCCGCCCTTCCGCCTCGTAGTCTAATGGACTTGCATCACCTGCGTCCTCCCACCAGTGCTCCTGGCCCTGGGACAGCTGCGTGCACCTGTCTTCCCGTTCTGGGGCCCATCCTTCCTGGCTTCTCTGGGTCCTGCTTCCTTATTGTATCCCCCCTTTGACAGCACCTGTGAAAGTTTCCCCTGTTGACACTTTTCTACGAACACATCAATACGCCTTTGAGTCATAAATCCAAATGAAGCCAGCACAGCCTCCCCTGGCCGTCCTTCTTTCTTTACTCACTGGCCTGACTTCATCTCCTTCCCTCCCCTGCCATCTCCTTTCCCCCCAGCCCCATTCACTCCTCAGCCCTCCTGAGTCTCACTCTGCTCTCAGCACTGCTTCAAAATGACTTTTGCCCAAACTACTGACAACCCGTTGGGTGTAAGTGAGTTGACGTTTTTCAGGTCTGTCCTGATTTCCACCAGTATCCATCCCTGCGTCCACTCATGCAGCCAGCAGTCATACGTCCGCAGTGTGCTGGTGCCTCTTAGGAGCTTGACAGTTGCTAGGGCTCTGCACATAAGGGTGACAGTTGATTTGGCCCTAGCCCTGGTGGAGTTTGTCTTCTACCAGGGCAGATAGATGCTAACCAAGTAGAGGTATAATTATTTCATTATAACTGGGTAGGTGTTACAGGGAAAAAGTACAAGTGATTACAAGAAGTAGGGAAGATTTCCCTGGGGAAATTCTACTTAAGGAAAGACCTGAGTAATAAGTGGGACTTAGGCACACAAGCGCAGGGAGAAGCATGTTCACTTGGGGGAACAGCATGTGTGGGTAGGCTAAGGGGAGGGGGGCTGGGGATTTTGAAGGGCTGAGCCTGGAAAGGGTGGCTCAGATGGCAAGGGATGGCATAGACATTGCTTGGGTCACTGCAAGATTTTACCCTTATCGTGTAGTCAGTGGGAAGCCACCAACAAAGCCGAGTTTCTCAGCTAAGGCACTACGGACATTTGGGGCCATGTAATTCTTTGTTGTGCATTGTAGGATGTTTTGCAGCATCTCCGGCCACTGCTCGTTGGACATCAATAGCAAAACCTCAGTGACAACAACCAGAGTTGTCTCCAGACATTGTCAGATGTCCACTGGGGACACAGTCACCCCTGGTTAAGAACCATGGCATTAAAAGGATTTTAAGCAGAAAAATGACATGCTCTAAACTGATTTAAAAAGTATTGTCCTCCTCCCCCCCCATAGCCAGAAAGCAAATTAAAAGATATTCAACATCATTAGTCATCAGGAAAATTCCAGTTAAAACCACGAGGTCCTACTTCACTCCCACTAGTGCTCTATCTTATTGAGTTTGTGGGTTTACTCATCTGATGCCCCCAGTAAGCCACGAGAGCCTTGGAAGGCTGGCCTTCTGTGGCTGATGCACACGCAAGGTTTAATCACAGCCCACAGCCCACGCTGCCACCTCACGTCTCAGACCAGCTCAGCCTGCCCTCTGTGTTTCCCTTGCAGAGGCAGGGCTGCACTGCTGACCTTTGGGCAGCACATCTGATGTTCTCTGGCCCTTGGCGTTCTTTCCCCTTTCAGGGAGTCTTTTCCCGACAATGAATACGTTTGCAGATTTGGCTCCATTGCTTCCTGATGCAAATCTTAGGCAGTCTCTGCGGAACTTCATTTATTTTTCCTTGTTGAGTCTGTACCATCAATTACTTCTTGAGTGCACGTCTCTACTCACGTTTGTTTGCTTGTAATAACAGGAATATAAAAATTGCCGTGATAAGGATGGTAGTTAGCCTCGGCCAGTGGGCTTTCTGAGGGACGAACACATGTGCTGTGCGGCCGAGGACTGGTCCTTGACATCGACCTTGAGGGTTCGGTTAAACTTCAGGTGGTTGAAGAGCCTCTTAAAGTGGCTCGACTTAGATATTTGAAGGGTTGACTAGAGAAGAAACTAGACTTCTTTTGCACTACTTGGATGTTAAATTTAGAACCGTGGGAGGCTGCTGCTGGCTACACGTGTGAAACACAAAACAACTTTTAACTACACTTGTCTGCTGAGAGGTCTGGTTTTCTTTTTGAGAAGGAGATCTGCGTTCGTGAGTATCCCTCTGAAGGTTTAGAGCCACACTGCTCAGTAGCAATGTGTGAGCCACATGGGACGTTTTAAAATTTTGAGTTGCCACATTAAAACAAGGAGGTTATTTTATGTAAGACAGGCTTATTTCACAGATCCTTTTTGAAGTGTAATCAATATAAAATTGATGTGATGTTTTTCCGTTTTTAAAAATTCCATCTTTGAACTCCTGCAGCCTCTCTCAGGTGAGTGCTCAGTAGCGACCCCTGTGGGACGGCACAGGTACATTGCTCGCATTCTCAACGGGGCAATCTCAGTAGCACCTCCAAAGCAACAAGCTGTTCTTGATGGGAAGTAAACCTCACTCCTTTTAATGCATAAAACACATATGTAAACAGACATTTAGAATATCTGTGGTTTTACAGTTTCACTGGGATGATTAGAAAAATAAATGTCTAAAGAGACTCTTTAGTAGAGCAATTATGCAAAAAAGCTTGAGAAGCACTGTAGGACTGGACCTCAGGGCTTCACTTCCTGTTTCCCTTACTGCTTAGCTAGGTTTCCTTGGGCAAGATTTTTAGAACAAGCTTTGATCTATTTTTTTTTTTTCTGTGAAATAGTGATGATAATAGTGTTAACCCCTTAAGTTATTAAAAGTATTAAAGGAGAAAATCTATGTGAAGTACAAACTGTGGTGATTGGCTCAGAGGAGATGTTCAGGGTACATAGGTTATTAGCCTCGCAGGGATTTTGTAGAAAGAATTCTGGAATTGGGAGGAAGTTTGGACCACTAGTACTTTTGTTATATTCTCATAGTTTCTTCAGGATTTATTATTGTTTTGTATCAGTGCATTGATGAGCCAATAATTGATATAAAGAATTAGGAGACTTTGTAACATTTCAGTTGATTACAATGACTCTATTTCCTTTTTGAAATGTTTTTCATTCTTTGTTCAATGTTGAAGTTTGTTGGATGCCCCTTTCTTTGTTCCTTCACTATTCTTTATTTGATTTTGGGGGATTCATGTAAATTAAAACCAGAGCAGCTTCTTATATCTTTATATTAGTCTTCCCTATTTGTGGGATAGGGGTGAGAGTAAATAAAATTGTTTCTTTCAAATAAAAAGTATATGGGAATTTACTATGTATTGTCCACTCTTAACTAAATTAAGACAAAGATGCTGTTTGGCATTCTCTTTTGCAAGGCAGATGCTTACTGAAAACACACTTTATTAAGGAAGTAGACTCAAGTTGAATTCTTTGAGGCAATGTGCTTACTACATGCAGGTTCGCCTACGTTTTAAGCACCTTGGTTCTTAGACCTTTCCCACCACAGGCCTGTGTTTTTTTTTTTAAAGATGTATTTATTTTATTTTTCTACACTTCCCACCCCCCACCCTCCACCCTGCCCCGGCTGTCTGTTCTCTGTCTTTTTGCTGCGTTGTCTTCTTTGTCCACTTCAGTTGTTGTCAGCGGCATGGGAATCTGTGTTTCTTTTTGTTGCGTCATCTTGCTGTGTCAGCTCTCCGTGTGTGCGGTGCCACTCCTGGGCGGGCTGCACTTTCTTTCGCGCTGGGCGGCTCTCCTTACGGGGTGCACTCCTTGCACGTGAGGCTCCCCTATGAGGGGGACACCCCTGCGTGGCACGGCACTCCTTGTGCGCACCAGCACTGCATGTGGGCCAGCTCCACATGGGTCAAGGAGGCCCGGGGTTTGAACTGTGGACCTCCCATGTGGTAGACGGACTGGGCCAAGTCCGCTTCCCCTAGGCTTGTGTTAGTGGTTCTTAAATTGTGGTCCCCAGAGCTATGGCAGCATCAAGGGAGCTTGTTAGAAATGCAGGTTCTCAGGCTCCGTCCCAGGCCCTCTAACTCGGAAACTCTGGGGAAGGCCCAGCAATCTGTGTTTTAACAAGCCCTCTTGGGAATCCAATCCTCCCTAAAGGGTTGAAAATCACCGGTTTCTGGAGTACATATCCTACAGATGTTGATGAAGAGATAAAGGATAAGAAACAGAGCCTCTGCGAGTTGTCTCCGAGACCCTGCAATAAGATGCTCCAAAAGTCACAGTCCATCCATGGTTCCCTTAGAAATGAAGGGTGATCATTTTTTTTCAAACTTTAAACCAGGACATAGGTTCTGACAATTAGGCTAGTGAAGTCTGGGTTGAGTGGCTACTTTGGTATAGGGAGAATATAGCCATTTGCAGGGATGTGGGAGGTGGGGAAGTAAGCAGGTGGAAGTGGAAATGGATATTCATGAGTTTCGGGGTCAAATGCTGCCTTGCATGGTAAGCATGCCAAGTTCCAGCTGATCTTGGAATGTTGGAGGTGATTATGGAGAAAGCCGGCAGGGAGCTGAGATAAATGATCATTTAACAGAGGAACTGCGCCCAGAAGAGTGGGGTCAAGAAAATATGGAACAAAGGGGCTTTAATTTTGAAGGAGGAGCAGGAAGAAGCTAGAAATAGCGTTATCTGAAACAGATGAAGCAGGGTTCCAAATATAAATTTGAGCAGTTTTGCTTTGCTAACTTAAATATTTCATTGTGCAAGATTATCGCAGGGAATGGGCACCAAAATTTCAAGTAGAATCTTGCCAGATGTTCTGCAAAGAAACAGAAGCGGCTTGAGATCAGTACACCTGCAGATTTAATTCCAAATTCACCTGAAAGTGGGGGGTGCGTGCCCTGTGCAGCCTGTTGAAAGCTTTTATTTTGCCCACTTCTAGAAGAGTAGGTGACAGAATGGGACTGAAAATATTGCTATGATTTGTTGAAAATATTGCTATGAACTTTTATGCATGCAGTCTCATCAAAGAAGTATAAAATATTATGGAATTGCAGACTTACATTATAATATCAAATTTGTTTCCGGATGTCCTTTTTTGGCATTTAAAAGAAAGTTTTGAAAATGTAAAACTCCAGCCAAAGTTCCTTGAAATGGCACAATCTTTGTAAAAGATAATTTTCAAATCACATGTTAACTGAGATTGTCAGTATAAGTTTTCATTTAAATTTTTTTTTGAGATTTATTTATTTATTCCTCTTCCCTCTCCCCCACCCTGGTTGTCTGTTCTCTGTGTCCATCTGCTGCGTCCTCTTTGTCTGTTTCTGTTGTTGTCAGCGGCATGGGAATCTGTCTTTCTTTTTGTGGCGTCATCTTGTTGTGTCACCTCTCCGTGTGTGCGGCGCCATTCCTGGGCAGGCTGCACTTTCTTTCACACTGGGTGGCTCTCCTTACAGGGCGCACCCCTACATGGCATGGCACTCTTTGGGTGCATCAGCACTGCACATGGGCCAGCTCCACATGGGTCAAGGAAGCACAGGGCTTGAACTGTGGACCTTCCATGTGGTAGACGGACGCTCCAACCACAGGGCCAAGTCAGCTGCCCATTTAATTTTTTTTAACAAGTCAGGTTGTACACATGATTTTATACATAAATACAATAGTAAGCATTTATTAATTTCTTATTATGTGCTAAGCATTGGTCAGATGCTTTACTCAAATTATCCTCTTTCATTCTCACAACAACCCCTGAGGTAGGTGTTATACATACTCATCTATTTCTTTTCAGTTATGGACAATGAGGCACCAAGAGAGGGCAGGCAGGAATCTGAACCCAAGTGAATAGCCTCCAGAGCTGAGTTTTTATTGTAAAACTCAGTGTGTAAACTGAAACCATTATTACTGCACTACCCATCAGGAAAAAAAATCCCAAATTCCAAAATTCTCTCAAGTCCTACTTTTCATTGCAATCTTTTTGATCAGATGGAGGATATGACATATCATAGCTATGTGTTTGAAAAAGCTGAAATAAACTTGGTATATTTATGTCTCTGTAAAATTCAATTCCTGCAAAGGCCTACTTATTTCAGCATAAAACTCCATATCCAGTAACATGTGTTTTTTTGTGCAGATGGTATGCCTTTCTGAAAATTGCCAAAGAAAAGATCACGTGATTTAGAAATATTTAATATTATAATTATAATACACACAGTTTTTGCTTTATTATAGGCGTGCTTTAAACTAGGAAGACAACTTGCCTATGTTTTATTTTAACATGTGAAATTTAAATTTTAAATGAATTTGGATACATCTTTCCAAAATATGTAGAAAATGGTCTTGTTTACTGTTACCTTGGAAACAACAATGCCCAAATGCCATGCTTCAGTACAATTAAAAATCATTTTATAAGGCAAATGTAACCTAAAATATTATCCTCTAGCATGTATCTTAATATTCATTATATAAAATATATAATGATGTTTGGTGTTAAAATTATTTGGATAATTAAATAAAGCATTTTAGTGGAAACATGTTAAGGCCTTTAAAAACTTGTCTTAATCAATAAATGTATGCATTCCTGGCTCTTTCCTTTACAAGTTATGTACAGACACTCTGATTATTGGTAAAGCACCTCAGATATATAATAATCCTATGAAGTTAAAGTTCCCATGTCTAATTTTTCTTGATAATTGCCGACTTTGTAGAAACTCTTCTCATTTGTTAAGTAACTCCAAGATAGAACTTTCTACAGTGATATATGTTGATATACATGTTTTTTTTCTTACATTTCTAGGATTCCACTATTGTGACTCCAATTATTTTGAGGACTGACCCTCAGGGATTTTTCTTTTACTGGACAGATCAAAATAAGGTAAGAAATGGAATATATCTTTCTTCGATTTTCCAGTTGGTTGCTGCTTTGCAAAGTATTTTTTGTCTTATCTACATTTCATGGGTGGCTCTTTGTAGTTTATTTTAAGAGTCTTTTAACATCTTAGGATTTTTCAAGAACACTCTGAAATGTTGGGTTCACTCAGTCTTGGAGCAATTGGTATTTTTCAGTTCTGCTTATATTATTTGTTAGGACAGGTCATGGAAATGTAAATTGTTTGAGTTAAAAGAAGATGAGCCAGTGTTGCTGATTTAAGCCCCTACCCAATTCCACCCTTTAGAAAAATGAGGAAAAAGTCACTTTTGACCCTCACGGTCCTGACCTTGGCTTTTCCTTTCTCTCGTTTCTCCCCTTTGCTGTTGACGGAGGGCTCTCCCAGCAGCCACAGGGATTTGACCATTTCTTCCCATTAGAAAATCAAGAATCAGATTCCATTAGCCTATACCTGCAGTCCTTCAGGGGTGTCTTCTCAAATTAGCCTTCTGCCCACAATACCAAGAATTTGGGATCTCATTTATTATTAAAAAGTGAACTGTCTACAGATCTAAAGATTTATTTGGAGTTTAATGGACAGTTAGGCAAGAATAGTCATAGAAAGTGGTTCTTATTTCAAGAGACACTGCCGCAGCTAGACATTTGAAACTAAGCGGCCACGGAGGAAGGACGGTTTGGGCCTCGAATTCTGCCGTTTGGAGAGGCGAGGTGGGGCTAATGAGAGTGCTCTAGGCACCCTGAAACCAAGCGGCTCTCAACAACTGCAGCTGAAGAGGCCCCAGGTCCTGGTGGCTCCTTATCCCGCATTCTGTGTCTGTATCCGAAGGCCCTGGAGCTGTCACCTGTGACAGGAGGGGCGGAGCTGGTGGGGTGGGGGCGCAGCCTAGGGAGGTTCTAGGGGTGCTGGAAAGCAATCTCTGGTCCCAGGGCCGCTCCCCAGTGGGTGCACTTCATTCAAAAGCCCGATTTCAGCCCCTGGTCCCAGAGTTACTTTTGGAATCTGCGTGTTCTGGAAGCTTCTGTAGCCCCTGAGGTGGGCGTAAACCCTAGAGGACAGCACTGCCTGGCTTTTAAAAGAGTGGTAAAATCAAAGACCCGAAGCTAAGGTCAGAAATGTATTCCAGTAAGATTTCCCAGTCAATGTGCATGTTTATTACGGGCTGTGTTAATCACTTTGGCTTCAGCATTCTGTTTGGTTTCCTGCTGTTATGTATAAAACAATGCCTTGAGAGACGTGGGTTTTCTTTTCCCCTCCTGAAGGCTATTTTTAGAACAGTTGATGCTGTATTCCTGAAAGATGTATTTTTAATGCCTAGAGCCATTTTAAAGGTTGGGTATTTGTAGGAGAGACACACTGTCAGTTTGATTTTTCAACTTGTAAATCAAACATCTATAAAAGCAACAAAAGGTATTTTGGGGTTTTTTAATAATTCATGGTAACTGAGTTAAGCTCCCCTCAGAGACCAATTATAAATATGTCTTTGCTTGAGAAAGAGCCAGGGTTTAGGACTGAAGACTTTTCGCGGGGTCAGGACCGGAGACTCTGGCGCGTCTCTACGGCTCGGTGGGCGCAGCATTTGCCCCGTGCTTATTTCCAGAAGGGAACGGTTCTTTCGGTCTTTCACACCAACCGTTTCCCCTTCAGAATCTTGCCGCGGCGCCTGCCTCTAATTGAAACACATCGTGGGGGTGGCATGCCTTTTATCCTGCCATTGCTTTAGATGGTAAATTTTACCTCTCACTTTTCTAAACCCAAGTCACCCTCTCGGTCGTAGATCAGAGTTTGGAGGTTTATTTTTTAGTCAATGATCATAAATCTTAGGACCCAAAAGATGAGAGAAAGAAAAAAAAATGAAACCTTCTGTGCTTCCAAGTTTGTCATTTCCTTCTGGCTTGCAGCCCAGTTCTGGAGCCAGAAGGAATGATGGGTCCCTCACCCCGAGGAGGTGGACTCCCACAGTGATGGCGTGAACGTGTGCTGGGAGAAGTGGGGTACACCAGCGAAGGCTGCTCCCCCAGCCTTTAGCGCATAGTGTTAGTCAGCCAAAGGGGCGCTGATGCAAAATACCAGAAATTGGTTGGTCTTCGTAACGGGTATTTATTTGGGGTGGGAGCTTACAGAAACCAGGCCATAAAGCATAAGTTACTTATGCTTTATTTCCACGTGTTGGAGCAAGATGGCTGCCGACGTCTGCAAGGGTTCAGGCTTCCTGGGTTCCTCCCTTCCTGGGGCTGGCTTCTCTTTCCCCTGTGTGCTTACTTCCCGGGGCTCCAGCTTAAGGCTTCAGCATCAGACTCCAACATCAAAGCCCTCAGCTCTGTCCTTCGCCTTGCCTTTTATCTGTGAGTGGGTGGGGACTCAGTGCCCTAATGACGTGGCCCAATCAAAGCCCTAATCATCACTTAATCACGCCCAGGTACAGACCAGAATGCAAACACAATTCAATGTCTATTTTTGGAATTCATAACCACCTCAAACTGCTACCCCTTTGTTTCTGCCTAAGATCCTCTGAAGGTACAGGGATGAACAGTGCAATCCTGAGACTCCTTAGAGGCCCATGTTCTCAAAAATATTTTTCTGACGATTTGTTTCAAGAACGTGTCATGTGCGTTGCAGAGATTATGTCTTGGAGAAAAAAAATCTACACCTTTAAGTCTATCCCTTGATTTTATCCAGTGTGCTTTCACCACTTTGGAAGCATGCTCTGGTGTTTAGGGTAATATTGCCTTTTTCTTGGCCTCTCTTCTGCCATCGGACCTGTTCACCTGCTCCTTCTCTTACTGGTGAAGGTGCGGCGGGGCGCTGTGGTTGCTGTCCTCCCCTGCAGCCTCGCTGCTCGGGGGCGAGTGAGGAGCACTTGCCGAGCAGTTGTTCCCCGGCTTTCTTTCAATAGTGCCGAGCAACGTCCCCTCAACGTACACAGGGTCTTACTTATGTCCTGTGCACCTGCACAGGAACAGCTTACCAGGTACCAGAGCCACCTGTTTCGAGCCGCTGGCACCGTCCTCCGTAGACAACCATGACATGCTGCCTTCCTAAGCCCTTCCTTTGTTTTATCACCAGAGAACTGAGGGATGGGTGGCCAAAAAGACCCAGAGAATGGCTCGAGGAGTGACTCAGCAGGGGTGTCAAATCACTTTTAGGGGGCAGGGACGTGCTCTGGTGAAAAATGGAGAGAGCGTTTGGGGTTGATGGCAGCAGAGGAGTACTACGAGCACCGCGTTTAGGAGTAAACATTCCAAGTTTGTACCCGCTCTGACTGACTTTAATAATTCTTTCCCCTTTTTTATTGATTCCATAAATCTTGTTGACTGTAATTAGCAAAAACGAGTGTCTGAATTTGTCTCTTTTAATTATGCGGGTGCTTCTTCCGGGCGTGCATGTTATGTGAAGGTGATAAGCTTATCTGTAAACCAGGGGCAGGAGTCCCAGCTCGGCCTGAATGTTTCAGAGGCTGCCGCCTTAGGCCCTGACTTCCCTGTGGAGCTGTGCCTCGTTGGCCTCAGGTACCAACCCAGCAAGCCTGAGCCGTGAAAACCGTGTTACCTGAAAAAGCGTCTGCATCGCGGTGTTGGAAGAACAGGTAAAGAAGACAGAACTGACCAAAACCTAAACTGCTAGAATCTTCCACAAAGTAGACCTTTGCCTTGCAACTTGATGCCCCTCTTTGGTGCCAAAGGTGGTGTAAAAATAAACCTAGTCCCTATAGTTCATATCCAGGAAGTTCAATAAACCTTTCCTTGCACTGCTATTGCTAAAACAGAAGCTTAGGATCGGAGAAGGAGAAACACATAATTAAAAAAAAAGGAAATGTAGGAGAAACAAGTATTTTAAATGAAGGAATCCTAGAACTCTGTTATGGGTTTTATTTATTTTTGATTTGATGCATAATACACAAATGTCTTCTGGTGGTAAGAGACTAAAACAATATAAACGACCTTCACCGCCCTCTCGACCCCAATCCCAGTGCTCTCTCCAGTGTTAACTGCTGGTCACAGTTCATGGTGTCTTGGTATCTTTTGTACATGCACAATGAAATATTTCAGTGTGCTTTGTGCATGTGTTTTTATCCTAAATAGCATTATATTAACTTACTGCTCTGCAATTTGCTTTTCAGTTTATACTCAATCTTGAGAACTTTTCATGCTGGATATGTGGGTCTAATTCTTATAAATTGCTCCATTGTATCCCATAGAATTGATTGCCAAATTTTATTTGCTAATACACATTTCCCATTGATGGACGCTTGTTTTGTTTGTTTCTAATTTTAGGTGATGGCAAATATGTCACCCTTGCATATCTCACTCTAGGTACATGGATTGGGGTTTCTCTAAGGTAAATGCTCAGAAGTACAGTTGCTGATTCAGGGCTATTCACAGCCTAAATTTTAGTTAATGGCTAGGCCATTTTATAATCCTGCTAATTTTACATGAGGGGAATGATTTCCTCATGCCGCATAAACAATATAAGGAAACATTTAAATTTTTCCGAATCTGATGCAATCATTGTATTTTTTTTTTTTTTTATTTGCCTTTGTCTGATAAGCCAATGAGTTTGTGGATATTTTCACACATTTATTGCTCTTTTCTGTTTTCTTTTTTGTGAATAGCCTATGACTACATCTTGACCTTGTGGCAAGTGTTCTCTCTGTATTCCAGATGTTAGTCTTTTATCTGTTATAGATATTGCAAATGCTTTCTAGCTGCCTGTTGGCTTGTCTTAATTTATTCACTTTTAATTTACGCCTGACAAAATTTTTAATTTCGATGTCCCATTTCAACCTTTTTCTTTTGCTTTTTTGCATTATTTAATGTCCTTTTCTTTCCTCCTCCTCCTTGCTGTTATTATTATTATTAATTTAGCTTCTTAATCCAAATACAGTCTATTTTTAGGACTGCTGTTAGCAGCGCCTCCCTGTTCTTTCTGGCTGTGGCCAGCTGTGCTAGCCCTGTCCCTCCTCTTGCTTTCTTCCTGGCTCACGGAGTTGGGCTGGCCAGTGTGGACACTCCAGTTCACCCCTCGAGCTGACCCCTCCACCTCCTGGTTTGGGAGGCCCACAGATCTGCTCTTATGTTTGAATACCTGTGCACTTCTGGACCGGCATTTCCTACTTCGTCCGTCTCCCATTTATCTTCTGCCTTTCATGCTTGGTGCTTTAACTAGTACAACCCTTTTTGTTGCCCTGTTGTCTAGATGGCAGATGCCGAGGTCTGCCCGTGTGGCCTGTCATTCCTAGGGTCTCGGTGCTCAAGCGTTCCCTCCTCTGCCGTTTTGTCCCGACCTGTGATTTTGCGTGAGGCCCCGTTTGGGCTCTTGGGCAGAGTGCCACTGTGGGCAGCCCTCTGTGATGGGAACCTGGAATGTCGGTACCGAGTTCAAAAGCAGGGTTTCAAAGCTCAGCGTTTAAATCAGCCTCAAGGACATTTTTCAGAGTTCAGAGTTCAAAAATACTTTGAACGAGGCATCATAAGCCTCAATTAGGAAAGGCAGGAATTTCTTATTAAAAAAATATATTTTAATGTGGTTAAAAGGGACAAGTTTAGGCTGTCTATATGTTACTAGAATAAATTAAAAAAAAATAGCACTGTACAACAGTGAACCCTAATGTAAACCATGGACTAGAGGTAACTGTACAATTATAAAAATGTCCTTTCATCAGTTGTAACAAATGCAAGGTGTTAATAATAGGCTGGCATTTGGGAACTCTCTCTTACATGCATGATTTTTCTGTAAACCTACAGCTTCTCTAATAAAAATATAAAAGAAAAAAAAAGAAAAAGCCTGGTTTTCATAAAGAACCACTGGGCTTCACACATTCCCCTAACGATCATTTAGCACGTCCTGTTTGAGACACTTCTCTGGTGTATCCCACAAGTGTCAGTTATGACCTTCCTCGTCCCGGGGCAGGACACTGAAGGGGTGACTGAGGGACTGAGTGCAATGATGTAGTTCTAACTGAAGAGGAAATCTGCTCGTTTCTACTGTGTAGCGCCCCCCAAAGGCTGAAACAGGAATGCACGTGACCTCAGAAAAGAGCAAAAGGCGTGGGAGCCTGCTGGCGCGAGTGGCCCCCCAGGCTCTGCCGGGGACATCTGCGTGCTCCCCTTGGCCACCGTGCAGGCTGTCAACAGCTGGCGCAGACGCAGCCCCACCTGCGCCTTCGCTTAGGACTCAGAGGCCGCGAGCTGGACTCCAGGGCCTACGTCCTTTGCTTTTTCCTGGCACCAGAGCCCACTTTGTCACCCACGCGGCTGTCCGGAAGTACCTGGGAATGGCAGGATTGGATGGAGAAATACCACAGCTTCCTCACTCTTGGGCGGGATGACTCAAAGGTGTATGCTTTGTGTTATTTCCCAGAGCTCCTGCGTGGGATTAAGCCCCGTTACCGACAGTGGAATTGGCTTGAAAACACCCTCTTCTCCCACTCCTGATGTGTCCTGGAATCGCCTCTACCACAGACTATCTTTACCAGAATCCTTGTCTAGGAATGACTTCCTATAGATGCTCAATGCTTCACAGCCTGTTCTAGATGCTCCCTAAGGAGGGGGTGAGAGGGTTCCTTGGATCAGAAGCCCTGGCACGTATTAGGTGAATTCTTTGGTTCCACCAGGGCTGGTTTTCCTAAAAGAGTTCTAACTTGGGAGGACAGAAGCTGGTTAAGAAAAGCAGGTGTAAAGTTAGACGGAGAGGAGCGTGTGTTCTGGCTTCCCACTTATTTCGTGAGTTCCCCCAGGCAAATCTCTTCAGCAATCCGAGCACAGTGGGAGCATTATTTCCTTAGAGTTGTGAGCTTAAATGTGGTAGATGACGCCCTTTGTAAAGGGTGGTTTTTATTATTGTTATATAATCTCTGACTAAACAATTCGTCCCTAACTCATGGTAGGGACAGATGTGATGTTTTGAAAGCCAAGTGGCTCTGTATGTGTAGTATTTGTTTTTCTCCGCTGTTTTCCTCCTTCTTAAGGCAACAGGCTCTTTTTTTTTTGTTTAGAGCCTGCTGTGGTCTTTTGATCCAAAGCATTGAAGCTTTGGCCTGTTTTGGCAAACAAGATGGTTATTTATGTTTTTCATAATGTTTCAGGAACAGAGCCATGGAAGACAAAAGAAGGGATTTATTGTCTTGAAGAGTTTTCCTCTGAGAATGATTCACTAATAAATACTCCATCATAGGTGAAGGGTTCTTGGGCCCCTTGGAATTTGATGCATCTTACGGAATAAGCTTGAAGATGCCTTTCAAGGACTGGGATAGGAAAAATTGGAATTATTCACAGGGAAAAATCGGACTATGTCTTTTTTCCTGATATGATCACTGAGCATGGCTCAGTCAGCATCAGGCAGCCCCTCCTCCTCTTTCCTGACCACTCCTTAGAGATGAAACTTTAGTGTTTTTGAGTGTAGTTCAGTCACTGGAGGGTCAGATTGCCAAGGAAGAAATCTCTCCACAACAAATCAACATCCAGATTAAGCTCCATTTATTCTCAGCACTGCCTTCTTTGCATTGCCATGAGTCCCATGCTTTTTGTCTCAATGGGGAATGTTCTGAGCTGTGGTTTAATACAAAAACATTTAAGTAGCCAAGGTACCATGACACCCGCTGTGGAGGCCCAATTACTGACATTTTAAAATGTTCATTTCATGGAGCTTATTTTAGTGGCAGAATTCCTGAGGAAAGCTTGGACAAGCAAACATTATGATTGCTTAGCCTTCGTAGACGCAACGTAAGAATAGATGTTATTGATTGGAATGGAATCTTTTACAAGTTCTTAGTGGCTCTGATTCATGATTTTTAGTAGAATTTTGAATTGAAGTGTGGCCTCTTGAGATGCATTTTAAAATCACACTGGTTATTCTGAAATGGCATCATGGCAGTTTCTTTGGTATCATTTTTAGGGTATAAACTCATGAATATGATTTGCATGTCACTTTATCATGAGAATAACAACAATACTCATTGGAGTTTAGAAACATATAATAATGCCCTGGCTTTATTTCAAAATTTGTTACTGCTAATATAATTTAATTACAAAATTATGCCTCAGTTTTATGAGTTCCTTATATTTAGCTCTTCCTAGTCTTGTAGGAGAAATTAAATTGGATGTTTTCCATGCTATGAAACTATTATAACGGATGTTTGTAACTTTTGATGCCAAAAATAGTTTGAGACACTGCATAGGAGGAATTTGTGGGGGAAATAAATTTTCTATATTGTTCATAATTTTATTCCTGTTATGTGAAAAGTCCATTTGCCTTTGTTGTGAAAAGAATTCCCAGATACTTGTACTGACATAATGCTATGCTCCTTTGTTTGAATGACAGATGTATAGTTAGAAGAAGCAGTTTCGTTCATTCTATAGTTCATTTTCTGGCCAATCCAAGATTGTTTGATCTTATAGATGGGGTCCTTATCAAGTGCTCTTTAAATTTAATCAGCAAAATAAGCCCCCTTCTTTTCCTCCTGGCAAAATGAATTTAGATCAACTGTTGATGTATGAAAGGATTTGCTGCAATAAATGTATGTGAAAACAGAAAATGCGATTAATTTATTCCTACTGGTTCATGTTTAGCATGGCTTATTTTATTTAAATAATTGAAAAGGCAAAAATGCAAACTTTGAACAAATGATCAATTAGGAAATCTTTTCTCATATTATAAATAACTCTCCCAAGTCTATGGAAATATTCAATAAATATTAATTCAAAATGCACATAACTTGACTGTGATCATCATCATCACCAATAATAGCAAACACGTATGTGGTCTACACGCCAGGTGCTGTTCTAAATGTTATAGATATATAAAAAGAAATCAAGGCAGTGCTTTTAGTATCCCTGTGCATCGGTGAATAAATCGAGGGGCACAGAGGCTAAGTAATTGACCTTGGTCACCACAGAACCCAGGTAGTGCCTGCAAGTCCTAACTCTCAACGTTTTGAATTTTAAAGAACTTGTTTAATGTGTAAACTGACGTTTGCCTGAGGGATTTTCCCTTAGACTTCTTCAAAAAAGATACCTCAGTAGGCCCATTACATTTGAGAGAAAGAGGCCAACACTATGAAGTGGGGCTCAACTGTGGCTACCCAGAGAAATCACCTGGGGAGCCTCAAAAGATGCTGCCTCCTCCCTCCTGCAGATGCGGGGCATCTGTCTTAATTTGGATTTTTTTTTAACTGCTCAGATGATTCTAATGTACAGCCAAGGTACTCACGGAGAAAAGGCACGTGGGCATCACGGAGTAATTCTGTCAAGTTTCTCCCCTTCTTCTCTGTGGCCTCATTTAAATTAGAAGTCACACTAAGCATGGCCACCCAGAAGCCCGACTAGAGTCTGAATTTTTTGTCTGGGACTGAATAATATTCGCTATATTGTGCTTATTAGTAAGGCAAGAAATGACTAGTGTTTTTTAGCAAGTTGAATCAAAATAGGTTGTTAGATTCAGTTGATTAAAACCCTTCTGACTTCCCATTCCGTGAGCATCCTATGTAGTTGTGATTTGTTTTATCCTTCCCAAATGCGTCCTCAGCGTTCAACTGTTTAACTTTTGTGTTTGCTTTTTCTAGATCCTTGAGTATATCAAATTGCTGTTTAAATACCATATATATAATTAAATTACCTGCACCCTTGAATAGACATGAATGTTTTAGGAATGACCTTATATAATTATTTTATGTCTAAATTTTTAATAATTTGGATACAAAGGCAGACATTACCTTGTAAATTATGAGAGCGTGTCATTTCTTCTTACTGTGTGGGGACCCTCCCTTGTTCACACATAAACCCACCAGGGAAGGCTGGGGGATCTGTGGGAGCGCGAGGAAGCTCGCCATCTGGTCACCTCTGCACAATACGTGTGAGAATATCAACCCGCCATTAGAATGTTTGGCTTTTACCCTGCCTTCTGTAGGGAACTTGGATCGTGGTGAAAATGATTTTGCATGAGATTTCCCTCCAGCGTTGTGCCAGCCTCCCCACTTAGGTGCCGTGGTCTGGAAGTCGTGGTGCATCACGGTACAAGAAAAAGCACCTGTTTGAAGTGAATGCCTCAATGAAAAGTTTTATGGGGCGGAACTAGTTGCCATGCTGATATCCATAATGGAGTCTATTTTTAGGTGAACATTTGTTCCTATAGCACGGCTTCGTTGTGCAAGAGGACAGCAGTTTCAGCACTGCAATGCGAATATTAAGACACGAGGGTATTAGCGTAGATGTGACCTTCATCGGTGCTGTGACTTTTTCATGTACTTTAGCCTTGGCATAGTTTATTACTAGAAGAAAAACAAAACCCAAATACTCAAACAGTTGCTGTCTTCTGGTCTTACTAGGTTGAGATTTTGCAGAAGCTGACACCAGGACAAGGGTTCAAGCTCAGGCAGTTGATTGGGGACGTGACCCTCTGAGGCAGTGGGCAAGTGGGATAGGAAAGGAAAGGCAGCCAGTGAAGGGTGAGCTGTCAAATAATTTAACACCGTGGCCCACTGAGGCTTGTTTGCACTGGGACCTTGAGGAGATAGAGCAGAGCACGCTTCAGAGTTACTCCAGCCGGGAAGCGTGGGAGTTGGAATATTTGCCCACCAGTTCCCATCCTTAGTGGCTGAGGGCCGCCCTCCATGGAAGTTATCTTCCTGGCATGTCTGCAGCCCCTCTTGGTGGCCGACTATGTTCCAGGCACGTGGGCCGCAGGTTTAAAAAAAAAACAACCCTCAGACATAGCAGCTGGTGCTTGCAGCTAGCAGCTTGTAGGTTGTTGTGCATGGGAATGAGTGGGCAGCCACCAACAGTAGTTACTCCAGTGGCTTTCATTTTCAGTAGATCAGACTTTATCACTCTCTACCACAGGGGAAAACTGGAGGCTATGCCTGGTTTGCAGATAGGTCTTGTTTAGCTTAGAGCATTAGAAACTGACACAGGCCTTGCCAGTGTTTAGAAATCTGGCGAGGTCGCATACAAATCTGGATTCCTCAAAAAATCAGAAGGTGTAGCAACACTGGCCCACATAGCCCCATGACCACACTGAGCTGGAATAGAACAGCTGTTGCCTGCTTTAGACAGGGCATGTTTTATCCAGTCTGCCCCAGTTCCCACTAAGCCAGCTTGCCTCATTCACTTGCCTCTCCAACCTCTGTAGACATTTGAGTATAAAGTTTTGGGCCTCTATGGTAACATCTTTTACTGGAAGCTTCAGTAAGCTGACGATTAGGAAGCCTCCAGGGGAACGAAGTTAATTCTGTCATGGTGGGCTTTTGGAGTGCCCCGGCTTAAAGAAGGCAGGATTTTACTGTGGGAGAGGGCCAAAGTCCTACACAGAAATGCGATAGCCACATCACTTACTATTCCCAGTCTGGTTCCTCTCTGTGAAATACGGATGGAAGAAGTGAGCCCTGACCACTGAAGGACTATTATTTCTAAGTGACTGTCACGTAGCTTTGTGCTAGGTGAGATTTATAAATACAACTCTCTTGTACAGGATTTCTTGTTGAAATGGGGCATTCATTTATGAAAATAATCATGGGGGTTCCTTTCTGGACCAAATGGAATTACCTTCAGCCCCTGTCAAGGCAGCAGCCACCAGCTGGTGTAAGCCACACAGTGTAGCCCCCCCTTCTTTTACCCTAGGGCTGTGCTGTCCAATATGGTAGCCTGTAGGCACATGTGGCTTTCTTTACATTGACATTTTAATTATTTAAAATTATATTAAAAAGCGTTTCCTGAGTCACGTGAGGCACATTTCACTTGTTCAGTAGCCACTGTGGACAGGTACGGCGATAGGCCATTTGCATCACAGCATGGAATTTTGTTGAACATCCCGGTCTGGACCTTGGATCAGGAATGAGGTCTGCAGACCGAGTGCAGAGCGAGGGGAAGTTTCCTTGAGTCTACGAGGAAAGAATCTTTCTCTGGCCGGATTGTGTGCCACAAGGCTGTACTACCTGGATCTGCTTTTGCTCTTTGGTTCCCATGAAAGAAGGTGTAGGGGTGGTTTAGACTTCGGGAGCCTACGGGGACATCTGCATTCCTGCAGGTGTGCAGACATGGTAAGCAGGAGCCCCTTGAGGTTAATTTTAGTTAAGGTGTGGGCCAATCAAATGAGGTCGTGCCTTAATCCTGATGACCAGAGGCTTTATAAAGAGAAAGAAACCCGAAGCCTGCATCAGGCGAGGAGTCAGAAGCCAAAGAGAGGGCATCACCAAGTGGGGCAAGCAGGGGTGGCGGCCAGGGCGGTTGTCGGCGAGCGAGTCCCAGAGGTTACGGCTCTCGGTGGAAGTGTCGCCTTGCTGGTGCCTCGATTTTGGATTTCTCCTAGCCTCAAAACTGTGGGCCAATAAACTCCCCCCACTTAAGCCCATTGTGCATGCAGTATTTGTCTTGGAAACCTGATAAACTAAGACTTGAGTCATTGGTGATGTTGCTGGAAAGACCAGCTCAGGCCATTTTAACTGTGAGCTAATAAATCCTGCAATTGTCTAGACTGGTTTAAGATGGGGAGCTGCCACTTGGCAGTGAAGACTCTGGACTGACACGCGGGATATCTATTTGTTTGAAGAAAGTCAAGGACTCAAATATCAAGATCTGGCTGCATCTGGTCCATAAACTTGAAAGAGAAGTAAAAAGGGCAGTAGAATTTGTAGAACTTTATGTCCTCAGTGGCTACAATTTCCTGTACCAGATATTATTTGTTATTTAATTGCGTTATACATTTTTCTAAGTAGGATTTTAGCTATCAGGGACATTTTTAGTGGTTTCTAGCCATCAGCAGGGAAGAATATGTCTTGCAAAACAGGTGGAAAAATGAGAAAATTCTGCAGAGAATGAAAGTGTGTGGCAATTTTGTTTATTAACACAATAGTTTCAGTGGTACCAAGAGGATTTCTGGACCTAGGGGGAAGGAAAGTAGAATTTTTTGGCAGACATTGTGCCAAGGTGCTTAAAGGAGATTATTTTACTACTTAATCTACAACCTGATTGATTTTCCTGATTTTGCACTGGGGGGAATGAGGCTCTAGCCAGGGTGTTCCTTCCCCTGAAAGGCCATCTCTCACCCTGTCAGTCTAGATGTGCCTCTGCCTTCCGCACTCCCAGAATATTTTTTGCTTCCTGCCACCTGAGCCCTTTTCATGCTGTGCTAATTTTGTCTTTTGGCTCATTTTACTTTCCCCATAGACTATGAGCTCCTTGAATTCAGGAACCTCATCTCTTGTTGCAGCATTTTCCTGTATACTGCCTGGTATACATTAGGTGCTCAATCAATATTTGTCACATGAATGAGACTTTGAAGGGCTAAGCCACTTGCCTAAGATTGCAGGCTATTAAGCGGAGGAAAGCTATGTCTGTCAAGGTCCAAAGCCAATGCTGTTTCGTGGTATTACTCATTCATTACAAACTCCTCCTCCTGCTGAAACCTGCAGCTGCCCCCCTTTCCACGGTTGCAGTGCCCCCCAACCTCCTGGAGAAGGGAGCCCCTCGGCTTCTCCCTGCTCCGGGAGCGGCGGTCCAGCTTTGTCTGCAGCTGCCCTTTGTTTACGTCCTCCATTCTAAGGCCACCCCTGCCTCTTGGGCCCCAGACCCTCTCCTCTTTATGGTTTTATATGTCCTCGATATTTCCCCTTTAACCAGAACTGTCCCATCAATATTAAACATGACAAGCTTGTCCCATTTGAAAAGAAATCCCTGCCCCCTCTCTTGACCCTCGCTGGTGACTTCCCTTCGTTCACAGCCAACACCTTGAAAGACTCCCCGACACTCTGCCTCAGTTTCTCTCCTTCCCTCAACACCTTGGTTTCTGCACCTGTCACTCTTCCAAACGACTCTTTCTAGAGCCCTCAGGGACTTTTACATTTCAGAACCTAATGGCCATTTTTAGCTCTGCGGGTGCTTGGTCGTTTATCAACATGTTTCATGGTCGATCACCCCATTTTCCTTGAAGCGCTTCATTTCCTCGGCTTCCTTCGTCTCGGTTTTCCCACCCCTTGGCTGCCATAACAGAAATGCGTCATCTCACGGTTCTGCAGACCAGAAGTTCAGTGTCAAGGAGTTGGCCAGGCTGTGCTTCCTCTGAATTCTGGAGGGAGAAGTCTGTTCCGTGCCCCTCCTGGCTCTGGCGAGGCTGGCCAGCGGTTCCTGGTATTCTCTGCCTCTTTCATTGTGTGGCGTCTCCCCTCATCCGTGTCCACATGTCCTCTCCTTGTGAGGCCACCGGTCGCATGGACGGAAGGCCCACCTTCTTCCAGCGGGAACCGTTGTGACTGCCCAGGTCCATTGTAAGACTCTCCTCCCAAGAAGGTCACCCTTCCTGAGGGCCTGGAGATTGGGACTTCCTCGTCTCGTTTTGGGGACACAGTGCAGGGCGTCACGCAGGCAGCTCACCCTCGGTCTGCTCTGCTGCTCCAGGGCTCAGTCCTGCCCCTTGTTTGGGAACCTCCTTCCCACTCACACCATCATTTACCGTCTGGACACAGGCTCCTGGTTTTATGTTACCGTCCGGTAGTGTGCCCCTGCCATCCCTGAAAGCCTGAGTTTCCATGTCATCGTCGTGCCCTCTTTTCTTCACCTCTGGCCTGGTCCTCGGCCTCACTGGGGGCTCCACGGCTCCCCACCTTCCCCTCCAGCTCTGGGCCCCTCACCTTCTGCAGTCTAGCCATGGTAGACGTGCCGGAGTCTTCCATCTCCTCAGACATGGCATGGCCCCTTCTGCCTGGGTCTTCTCCCCGTTCTCCCTCTGCTTGGGGCACCTGTCATCTGCCAGGACACTCTTTCCTCCCATTTTGTCACACTTCTCCCAGTGGTAATCAAATATTTTTTACATAGTTGTGGAATGTCCAGCTCCCCTTTCAGGATGAGGGCCCGGTGAGTCAGAGGCCAGCGTCACCGTGGTCAACCTGTGACTCCGACTGGCCTGGGGGGAGGTGTTTGTAGCATCTGCCAGGTTCTGTGGTGTCAACGCTTCTGCCCTGGCCTCTTACGGGCTGCCAGCACGTCATCCCTGCCCCAGGCGGGGAAGAGCAGGGCTAATCAGCTCTCCTGAGCTGGTCTAACCAAGCACCGGCACACACTGGGGAGACGCGAGCCTGTCCTGCCCGCTGCTGGGTTCTCAGTGTGGGGCGGTGCTCGCCACAGAGCAGGTATCCAGGGACAATTAGAAGGAAGGGGGTAAACGCAGTGCTCCTACTCCATCAGAGAAACTGAGTGCTGACAGATGCTAAGGCTTCATCTTTTTGTTCCCCCTTAATAATCTGTTGTAGTTATTTATTGAGGAAATGCAACTTGTATTGTGGAACCAACCACCTTAAAATGAGGCGCCTTGAAACAGCCGTGTATTTATTGTCTTCACTGTGGCTCACTCTTCTCTAGGGGGCAGTTTGGGGTGAACTTGGGGCTCTCTTTCTGGCCTAAGCCAGGCTCCTTCTTGCATCCGTGGTTAGCTGTGGGGTGGACCGGGCTCTGCTCATCGCTGCTGGTCTCCCTGCCGGGCGCTGGCCGGGGCGCCTCGGACGTGGCTGCCATGGCCGCTCACCCGCCACGAGCTGGTCCAGCCTGGCCACCGAGTGGGCTGGCCGAGCTCTGAGCGTGGAAGCTGCCAGGCCGAGAGGCAGGACGCAGGCCAGCCCATGCCTTCTGTCTTCTCTGCAAATCCAGTTACAGGGCCCGTCGAGTCCCAGGTGGGGCCGCGATGCCGCCTGTTGCCCCCGGGGCCGCAGCCGCGCTGCCAATGGGGCACTGCCCAGCACCTCTGCCCACAAAGGGCGAGGAGAAGACCCTGCGGAGTCGCGGGTGTCTGAGGGGGGCAGGCCTGTCCCAGAGACCCCGTCCTCCTGGAATATCGGGGCGAGGCACAGACGCCCCCAGCCCGTGGGGCACCCGCGCGCCGACGCCGGCCCGGTGCTGCTGGAGGCCGCGCCGCTCCCCACGCGCTGCGCCGGGGTCCTCAGCAGGCCTGGAGGCGGGACACCCCCCCCCCCCCCCCGCCCCTGTGAAGTGCGGGCACCGTCCCGGGTCCTGCGAGCGGCTCCTAAAACCAGCTGCAGCGTGTGGGGGGCGGCTGGAAGGAGCCCGGGAAACGGTGGGTCGTCCTGGAGGCCCCCGGGTGGTTGTTACCAGACTCTCACTGTGTTTCACTCGTGTTTTCATCTTCCTTCCGACCTTCCAGGGATTTTCTGACCCTTATGAGCTGCCGCTGCCGCCTCTGCGGCTTCTCTTTATGGCCCCTGGTGCTCCTGTGGTGCTGCCTTCTCCTCCCTCTCCTCCCTGCGAAACCTCCTCCTCCTCCTCTCCCCCTCCTCCTCCCCCTAAACCTCATTCTCCTCCCCCTCCCCGTCCTCCCCTCCCATCCTATCCCCTCCCCCTCCTCCCCTTCCTCCTCCTCCCCCTTCCCCTGTTCTCCCTCCCCCCTCCTCCTCCTCTTTCCCCTCCCCCTCTTATTCTTCCCCTGCCCCTGCCCCTCCCCCCTCTCCCCCCTCCCCCATCCCCCTTCCCCTCCCCTTTCCCCTCTTCCCCCTCCTTCTCTTCCCCCTCCTCCTCTTTATTAAATCCTCCCTGTGTTGGGAGAACAGGGAGATTCAAAACCTGTAGGGACACCGTGAAAGTGGAAATTAAACCTCAGGATTCTTCACCGTTGTAGAACGGCTATGGGAATTTTCCGTGCTGGAGTGGTGGAAATCATTCCACACCTCTTCTTCCAGCCTGGAACTCCAACCCACACTTTTCTGGGATGAGAGACCCGAGCTTGACGGGGGGCGGTTGGGAGGTGTTGTCGATGAAGCTGGGAAGGGATGCACCCCCCGCTGCGGTCGCCTCCTGGGCCCAGCGGCTCGAGAAGGCGCCGGCGTCGGGGTGTTCACAGCTCCCGAGCCCGCAGGGCCCCCGGCGAAGTGGGGGATGCCCGGCCGGGTGAGTGTGTATTGGGTGGGGTGAGCGTTTACGGGGTTTAAAAACCTCAGCTCGTGGCCGTCTCTTCCCGTTGTGCTGTGAAGAATTAGTTCTGATCTCCAGGATTGCTCTTTGGTGAGAGGACCTGTGCAAGATCACGGACTCTGAAACTCCACTCCCCGAGTTCAAAAGCCGCTCAAACATATGCTAATGAATGGTTCTGAGCAGGCCATCCAACCACTCTGAACCTCAGTTTCCTCTTTTGTGATAGCGGAATCTACTTCATAGGAATGTTGTGAGCGTCACAGGAGGTAGCGCATCCCTGGCACCTGACCTAGCAAGCAGGTGAGTACGGTGCTATTTTAGCGGTTATTTCAGCAAGTGTGAGTATACATTGCGTGAATTTGACCTCTGACAGATGTTCAAGCACCTCTGGTTCCCACTCTAAGTCTCCGGGTGCATAATTTGATTGTAAAAACTGGAAGCGCCAAAGAGGGCTCATGTCTCGTGGTGTGGATAGAGTCAGGGTGAGCTTAGACTGGGGAATAGCAAAGAATGCGGCTGCTCACTGGGACGGCAGGAGGAGCTGTGGGGTGTAGCTCCCGCTGCCTGAGCTCAGGGGACAGAGTAGGGCAGGCCCACCCCTGTCATCACCGCTGGCCCATCGACCCTTGGGAAAGGAAGGAAGGCTGAGGGGTGACGGTGGTTTCTATCACTGAACCAAAGTTCTGCATGAGCCGGGAGGGCTGCTTGCTGGCGTGGCCCTGAGAATGAGGTGACATTCTCTTCCTTTTGGGACGCAGGCGCCATGTCTGATTTCTTCTGCGTCTCCGGTAGCTTTCAACAAGGCTCCTGTTATTAAAAGAAGGCTCTGGCGGTCTCAGTTAAGATGCCGGAGCTCATTAGTTAGAGGAACCCAGATTTCGTCCCTCCTGGAGGTCCCCGTAATTGTTGTCCTGGGATTCTCTCAGATCCCTGTGCTCGCATTGCCCTGTATTTTCGAGGGCCTACTATGTGCTACTCATTGCCGTGCCTGAGAACTCTGACTGGGGATGCTGGCTCAGATTCATTAATTATCCTGTCTGCCTGAAGTACAAAGGGACAATCTTACTGACTGGGAAAAACGGCATGTGTCTGTGGGTTTTTTTTTTTCCAGAGGCGTTTCCAAAGTCTAAAGTAGCTACACGTGGGTATTTACAGAACATGTACAATAAACTTAATTTAGAAATGGAGATAGAAAGCGGGAAGCGGATTTGAAAGTATAACTTTGGAGTGTATCGTGGTTTCATTCAAAATACAAATGGGAAAATTGGAATAGGAAATAATGCCAATAGAAGATTTGTTTTACGTCATATTTAAATTTTTCTTTTATTAAGGTCTGGGTGGAAGAAAGAATGTAATTACTTAGAACTTCTTGGGAAAACAACTCAGTAAATCACTCAGGGCTAGGCTTTGTGGCGGGCATTGTTATGGTTTCTGCTTCTTGTCCTGGATGAGACATTTAAATTATACTTTAAGAATCTGCTTCATGCTCGGGCTCAGCGCTTACCTTTAATCTCTGACTTTAGTCTAACATAGAAACTGTGAATGGAGAGGACTAAGGGGGCAGGAAAAAACCAACAGACAGAGCCTTGAATCTATTAGGTTGGACCTGATGAAATTATAGTTCAAAAATGCTGAAATATGGGCAACTTCATGTGTTCAACAATCATCATTCTGAAAGAGCAACTGTCTTGGTTTTGCCCAGCTGACCTTCTGATGATGACAGGTTAGCACCTGGCTTTGATGGGGCAAACAGGAGTGAAGCTCCTCTGTGATTTTATTCTAGTATATAGCACAGCCTTTTATAAAGAACAGGAGCAATATGCTACCTTAAGAATCCATTTCGCTTCTCTTAGTGTTTAATTTTACACTTCCATGTGAGTGCAAGAGTACCTTTCATTAAGAGTTTAGCCTCAAGTTGGCGTTTGGGGGAAATGAGCTCGAAACTAAGTTCTCATTTTATTTGTTCACAATTCACATTCCTTTTCAGTTGTGTGGGAGAAGAACTGCCTTAGGGTTTTGGTTAAGACCGTGGGCTCTGAAACCCAGCTGCCTGAGTTTGAATCCCAGCTCTATCCCTTGTGAGCTGTTCGACATTGGGCGAGGTACTAAAGGTGAAAAAATAGCACTTCCTGAAAAAGTTTTTGGGATTACGTGCATTACTCTGATGTGTTTACAAGAGTCCTTGCAAAGTTCTCAAGTATTTATGGTTATTATTATTACTAATTTTGCATTTTAGTCTCTTATGAAACTTGTGTATACATGGGCTAATGTTTGGAAAATGACTCCTTGCAGAAGTGAGAAGCTGTACTAATTAGCTGTAGTAGCAGAAATTCATCTGTGGGGCATGTCACTTTGTCACTACAAAGCTCATGCAAGCAAGGGGTGCCTCCAGGGTAGGGCTACCCAAAGGGTTACATTTTTAAAGGTTGGTTGGTGGGAATAAACCATGTCTGAGCATTCCCTTCCTGTGAACTGTCCCATCTGCTGCTGCCTTTCATAGGTTCCCGAGCACTTTCTTTTCAGGTGTGTCTTTCCCACAAAGCAGTTTGGTGTAACCTGTCTATACTGCAGTGGGTGGCGGTTGGGTGTAGGTTGATGAACGTGTGTCCTGTGAGTCAGTCGTTTACTCAGCACGCTTGTAGTGAGCATCTACTAAGTGCCAGATGCCCTGCATGTAATAACCAGGCACCTTGATGCCTAGGGAGGCGGATGGGGATGCGTGCTTTGGAGAGTGGCGGGAAGAGCTGAGGTATGGGGGCGTAATTTAGATGGGTGCTCACGGGAGGCAGCTCCGAAACAGTGATCCTTGAGCAGAGTGTTAAAAGAGCTGGGGGTGAGCCTTGTGGCTCTCTGGAGGACGAATGTTCCAGGCAAAGGAATCTGGAAGTGTGCAGGTGCGTGACTCCTGGAGAGTTCGGTGAACAGCAGAGGCCAGTTGGACAAGTGGAGTAAGTGGGGGAGGGGGGTGGCCAGCATTAGGGATGAGGTCAGAGAGGTCCCTGAGAGCAAGGGCACAGGGTGCTTTTTTTGTTTTTGTTTTTTCCATTTTTCAAAATTATCTTTATTTTTTTAAGATACTTAGATCACACAAAATATTACATTAAAAAATACAAGAGGGTCCCAAATGCCCACTCCCCATACCCCGACTCCTCCCACTTTGACCACTTCTTTCATTAGTGTGGTACATTTATTGCATTTGGTGAGTAGGGAAGCGTCTATAGGACCTGTAATAGGAAATGGCTTCATGAACTTCACACCCAAAGCACGAGCAGTAAAAGAAAAAATAAATGGGACCTCCTTAAAATGAAAACCTTTTGCACCTAAAAGGAGTTTATCAAGAAAGTGAAAAGACAACCTAACCAATGGGAGAAAACATTTGTTGACCATATATCTGATAGGAGCCTAATAGCCAGCATATATTAAGAAATCCTATATCTCAAAAATAAGAAGACAAACAACCCATTTAAAAAATGGGCAAGCCTTACCCAGATGATGGGTCAGGACAAGCTGCCGTAGATTTGTTTCTCTCTGCTCTTCCCTGCTAAATACAACTCTTAAGCCTGGGGATAATGCAAGAGCAGTCCCCGGAGAATCCTGAGAGGTGCCGAGAGGCTGGCCAGCCGGCTAGAGACCCAGGCCTGTGGAACGACCCAGTGGCCGGGTAGCTTACGGCCCCTAGACCTGCACAGCCAGCATTTCGGGACCCTCAGCCTTGCACAGAGGGTGACGAGATAGACCAAGCCCTTCCCTGGGTGAAGGAGAACCCACGTGACAGCAGCAGGAGAGCCCAGCACCGCCAGCAGGGGACGCCTGGGGGAGCGCAGCTGACGGCCATGGTCAGGGCGCCGTCCTTCCTCACCAGGCCCCAGTCCCCCCACGGAGGGACAGGGCGCAGGCCTGGCTGCTCGGCGCCAGCCGAAGGGCCCTGCCCCAGCGGACAGCTGGCCTGGGAAGCGCCTTTGTCCTTGTGGGCCGGAGACCCCGAGACTGTCCTCTGTGGCCAGGACAGTGGGACCTCCAGGCAGCACCGGGACACGGGGCTCTGCGGCCGCTGCGCTTGGCCTGGGCAACTGCCTGTGCCCAGGGGCCGGAGCTCGCCTCCTCCCACAGGCGAGCAGCCCCGGCCTGGACCTGCTGCAGCCCCGCAGGCAGCGCCCACAGGCAGCGCCCACAGGCAGCGCCCACGGGGACCAGCGGGGGCACCGATGGTGCCAGGTAGCCCGAGCAGGAAACCGAAGTCACTGAAGCGCCGTCCAGAAGGAGACAAGGACCTGCAGGAGGAACCGAAGCCGGAGGGCTGTCAGCTAAAATAAAAGATGAGCAGGGGACTCCGGCCCTCCAGCAGAGTGGACTGAATGCCCAGGATGTACCCGGAAACCGCCTGCCATACCAGGAGCCAGGAGAATTGCAACCTGAGTGTGAAAAGGCAACCAACGGCAGCCAGCCCCAGAATGAATTAGACGCTGGAATGCTATGATAAGGAGTTCAAGGCAGCCCTCATAAAAAGGCCCCAACAATCAATTAAAATTCTCTTGAAACAAATGAGGAAAACCACAGCAAAAAAATTTAGAAGTTTCAAAAGAAGTACCAAATAAAAATGGTAGAGTTGAAAAATGCAGTAGCCAAAATAATAAATACAAAAAGAAACTCACTGACAGAGGGTAGCATCTGTGGACTTGTGGACAGATCAATAGAATTTACCCAATCTGAGCAACAGAGAGAAAATAGACATTAAAAAAAAAAAATGATCAGGGCCCGCGAGACCTGTGGAGCAGTAACAAAAGCTCCAACGTTTGAGTCGTCAGATACCCAGCCGAGTCCAAGAGAATTGACCTGGAAAGTATTTGAAGAAATAATGACTAGAAACTTCGCAAGTGTGACAGATGACACAACCTACACATTCAGGAAGCAGAGCAAACTGCAAACAGAATAAACCCAAGGAAATGCATATTTAAAGATAAACATATTTAAACCAAGACACATCATCTTTAAACTTCTGAAAACAAAGGCAAAGAAAAAAATCTTGAAAGCAGCCAGAGAGAAATGATGTATTATCTTTAGGGAAATGACAATTTGAGTTACACACATTTCTTATCAGAAACCAAGGAGGTCAGAAGGCAGTAGCACATTTTTCAAGTGCTGAAAAATAAGGCCTGTCAATTGTCACTTCTGTGTCTGGTAAGAATATACTTCAGGGAAAAGGGAAAGAAAGATATTTGTAGATGAAGGAAAACAAATAATTTGCTACTAGGAGACCTACCGTTAAAGTCTGGCTAACAGAAATTCTTGAAGCAGGAAAAAATAACAAAAAGAGACTTGGAGAATCAGGAAGGAAAACAGAGTAACAGAAAGACCAACATGTAGTCACAGCTGATAGACCAGCATTCTCTTGATCTGTTTTATAAATCGTAGTTCAAGGTTAAATCAGTTCTATCACCGCCTGATACAGAAGGCAGTGCTGTTTAAAAGTGGGGAAAGTTAAGGGACCTAAGTAGAAGTAAGATTTCTGCGCTTCACTCGATGTGGTAAAATTTTGGTACCAGGAGACTGTGATGTCACATAGGTATGTTGTAATTGAGCAACCACTACAAAAAGTATACAAGCACAAATATTAAAACTACAGAGAAATCAAGATGGAATCCTAAAGTATATTCCAGTAGCACACAAAAAGCAGGGAAAGGAAAACAGAGGCCTGAGAACTAGAGTAAATAAAAAGAAAATAATTACAATGGCAGAGTTAAGCTCTAATATATCATTCATTACCTTAAATGTCTCAGCTTAAAGAACCCAGGACTAGACCCACGAAAATATGTTCCACTAGTTTCAACAAAGGTGCAAGGATAGTCTTTTCAACAAGTGGTGCTGAAACTATCGGACATCCAATATAAATAAAATAAATAAAACTGGAGAATAAAACAATAAATGTCAGGTTTTTGTTTTTTTTTTAAAGGAAGAAATTAGAGCAATATTAAAGTCAGGATAGGAGAAATAAGATGAAGCCCGAGATGGAGATGGTACACCAAGATAACAAGAGGCTAGCACGATTAGTCAGAGAGATTTCCAGTCTGGCTGAGTGTCTGCATAGCACATGCAAAGATTGGAAGCGTTCACGGGGGCAAGCCACCATAAATAACCAGGAGGGCCAGGTTACGGTGGCTACTAATAGCTACCCCAGATGTTGGCTCCTGAGAGATAGCCCTGCTGCGCCCCGATCCAGAAGACTGCGCTATATCTTCCTTTAGTGAACGGTGGCTCAGCCACATCTCTGAGACACAGAAGCAAGAGCAATCACAGTGTTTTGTCTCGTATCGTTCCTACACGTGAGACAAAAAGCAGTACTAGCAGCTCTAGGAGAAGTAACATCCTGTGATCCAGCGTGGAGGAGCTCATTCTGAATCCAGGCCTCTTTGCAATGTCACTTTGTAGATCCTTCTGTCCAGAGGTGGTGACTCTTTTCCCACCCCTCGAATCTGGGGCTGGTTGTCCAATGGGATGTGGTAGAACTGATGGGTGTCATAGTTGAGCCTAGCTCTCAAGTGGACTTCTGCTTTCTCCTAAGGAGCCTTGCCTCTGGTAAGAGAGCCAGCGTGGTGGAAAATGAAAGACCACCTGGTGCTGAGACACGTCGTCCTGTACGGTCCAGCTCCCAGCTGACCTGCCAGGAGATGACGTGCGGGATTGAGCCCAGCCCAGTTCAGCAGAGCCATTGAGCTGGTGCATCCAGTCATGAGCAGAGACCAGTCTTTCTTATATGCCACTGAGGTTTTGTGGTCATTGGTTACACAGCAGTGTTGTGATAATTAATAGATAATTGACACTTCTGGCCCCATACATTCTGGAGAAATTTATGGGCTCTCTAAATAGGGTTCCCATCATGTTTTCTTGCTTAAATAGCTGTTCGACTCGCAACACATATTTTAACCTCTCAGAGTGACATATGTAAAATGGAAAAAATGACTTTCTCCTTAACTCACAAAATTGCTAGAGGGAGGTACATATTTGTAAAGTACAATATTTGTAAATATTTAACAGCTGAAAAATACAGCCCAAATTTAGGTTGATTTAAAACTCTGTTCTACAGTAATACACCATGTGTAAAGTTTCTCCAGTACAATTCATCTGTCAGCTACTAGATTAAAAATCATAGAGTATGTAATGCCATGCCAATCAGTGTTAAATTAATTCAAGCGTGTTTTCATATAACCTGAGGTGATTGTGGTGATTTAAAATTATCTAGGAAAGAGAGGATTTTAATTTTTGTAAATGTGGCTTAAAGAAAGGGCCTTCAAACAAAGCAAAACAAGCTTTGACTTATTCAAGTCAACTTTTTAGTTCAGAATGTCAGATGTGATTATCAGTTTCCAGGCTCATCAGTTTGAGGACCTGTTGCAGGCTTGAAGTGAATTTTGCATGCTCTAATCTGGTAATCGCATGGTGCAAAGAGATAATTAATTATGAGTTGGCTATTTTGAAAAACTTTTGCACCTTTTTGTTTCACAGTCCACAGGTCCCCCATATGATTTTGAAACACATCAAAAGGGTTTTCTAATTAAATCTCATCGACATTCTCAGTTACCATATTTGAAACCACAGAGATTAACATTGACTCTTTTTAAAATTAATATATTTATATATATATATTTTTTATTAAATTGTCAACATTGACTCTTGATATTCTTGACCTAGTTATTATTAGGATAACCAAAAAAATTAGTTTTACCCATATCTTTCCAAGAAAGGAAAATGTTTTTCTTTCTGAAAATTACATTCTTTGCATATTTCATCTTAACAGTTTTGAATATTTCTAGTTTTTAAATATTTGTTTTTGTAATAGTGATACCTGGTCACTATAAAATTTGAAGTAATAAAGTATAAATGAGTAAATTAAAATAAAATTTACTCTAGACACCTCCACCCAGAAACAAACACCATTAGTTTTAGAGAACATCATTTCAGATATAGGCATAAATATGTATGAAACAACAGAAATTTATGACATATCAACTTAATTAAAATTCTAGATGTAATTTTACTTGAAATCAATCATAAAAGGAAGCTGAATTTAATCTAAAGAAAGCACTGAGCTTCAAATAAAAGTTTTACCACAAGGTAAGTCTCTAAAGGGTCCCTCTAAAGTTAAGAAAATGATTAGAAAGAACTTGAAATTCAAGTCATTATTTGTATGATAATTTTGCCATTTAACTATTGCTAAATTCTTGCTATGAAATATGAAAAACCCAGCCAACCCTCAGAAAAGGGAGCTAGGAATATATGTTTATTATGGTATGACACAGAGTTGATAATATATTATTTTTCCATTTTTAAGGCTTTCTCATTCCATGATGATCTGTAGTAACAGTTCTTGAAGCTGTTTATGATTAGCCTACCATGAGCTGCTGGGAACAGTGCAACTAGTACCACTCTAGGGTAATTTAGTAACGTCTTCCAGAAGTATAAATGCATTTATCTTCTGGGAATTTATCTTTTTATATATATCTGCACATGTATAAAATGACATGTACAGAGTTATTCATCACAGTGTTTATAATAGCAGAATTTAGAAACAATCCAAGTGTCCACTAAGAGGGGACTGGTTGAAAACATTCTGGAACATTCAAATCGTAAAATATTTTGCAGCCAAGGAACAGGATGAGGGAGATCAGGGGAAGAGAGAAGGGGTATAGAAATACACGATGTATTGATCAGTCAAATGTTAAGGTCCAGAAAGAGTGTGATAAAGGGGGATTGCGAAGAATATATTAGTTTGTGTTTGCATGTAGGAGGGTCTATGTCACATTAACAAAAGGGTTTACATGACAGTGTGGGAGGGGATGGGACAGGAGAGGGCACTGATAGACGGGCTGCATCAAAATGTTTTAATTTATTAATCGGTGGCCATTACTTATTACAAAAAGAAAGTGAGTTAAACCATTAGTTAAATGAAATCAGTTCTCAACAGCATTTTTATGCCTCAGACTCTCCATTCATGACTTCTTTAATTTGATCACCTCTTAGCTGTATTCTATCAACCAGTTAATTTTACAGAAGCACTCACCAGTGAGTGCTCTGTCCCAACTGTCGCATGGATGAGAGTGTCTGTCTAACACAATTTTGGGTGTGAAACCTCCCTTGAAAACCTATAAAATCCTTTCGCCTCCCTTGTTCCTTCCTCAAAACTGTGCTCACATCATTCTACTCTCTTGTGGAATGAGAAGGTGGCATTTTCACCAAAATGGAGTTTTTTTCCCTCTACTTTTCATATTTTGTTGTTGTTTTGGTGATTTTTTTTAAAGCACAAGAGCATGCTAAAAATGCCTTATTCTCTCTAACCTTGCCCAGATGTTTGGATTTCTTTAGATGATCTTTTGATGATGTCCCATTTGGTGTGGGTGTTAGCTTTATCTGCAGTTTCCTGTTATGGAATACATTCAGGGAGATATTTTAGCTCTTGAGATATTTAATTCAAAACGTTCTCTCTGAAATTATCCATATGTGCTCCACAAGTATGTGAATTAAATGTAAGAACAATCTGAAGCTTTGTACTCGTTCTAATTCCATGTATCATAAAACTGGTATTACTTTTTAAAAAATACTTTTTTTTGCTATTTTGTTTAGATTTTGAATTGCAAGAGTGCTCATTAGTGGGGAGCGAGGCTGCTTAAAAGCTTTATTCTTCATTTACTGTGATGTAAACCCTGTAGAAATTTTTTTTATATGGTTAGAAGGTAGAAATTGTCTTACAAACCTCTGTGACTTTTCGTCCATGAGGCTAAGACAATCTGAATGGAACAATAAAGGGGACAAAATCACTATGTGCCTGCAACTGTGTAGCGCCTCCAAGAAGCAGATGCCAAAGCAGCATTCTAGGGGAATTTTATAGGCAGGAAATATCCATACGTGAGAAAATAGGGATTGAGTTGGGAGAGGCTGCAATAGCCTTCAGACTATGAAAGAAGTCTGAGCTGGGTGATGGAGAGAGGGCGAGAAGGTTGTTTGGAAGTGACCTGGACAATGTGCAGCCTGGACAGTTCAGCGGAACCTTGTCCGGTCTTGGTGCATGCCGGCTGCCATGGTCCCACGTCTCCCAGGCTTGGACCTGCCTCTGCATCCCTGCTGGGTTCCTCCACTGGCTGCCAGTGCCTGGGCCTCTTTTTTCTTTATATTGGCTCTTGGTGACCCACGACACAGACTGTCGTCTGGCCCTACTGTGTAACTCTGCTCTGTTCCGTTTCCTGCACGTCAACACGGCTGCCCACCTGCCTTCGGTACAGCTCCACTTTGCTGCTCTTCGCATTCTTCATGAGCCCATGAATCTTCACGTCTCCCCCGTACCCGCCCTCCATCCCTGTCTTAATCCACTGCGTTGACGTCCTTCCCCTTCCCAAGTTAAAAACCTGGGAGTGGTTTGTCAGCTCTTGCTCTTCTTCCTCTAATAGCCAATCAGCCACCAAGTCCTCTGCTTGCACCTAAAATTCTGGACTCTGGTTGCTCCTCTTCATTTCTGTGATGGTCCTAATGAAGTCTGCAGGCTTTTCTTCATAAATGCTTCAGATGACACCTGGCACTTGAGGTCCATTCCGCTTCCTGAGGGCGCTAACTGGCAGACACTGCTCCTCTTCCTAGAAGTCGCTTTGCCGACCCCTTCCTTCCCTGCAGCTCTTCAGCATGTATGGCTGTAGAAACGGTCAAAAGCAGCAAAGAGGGATGCTGGCAGGATACTGAAAAATGTTTCACAGAGGTACTATGAATGATAAGGTTTTTTTTTTTTTTCCCAAATGATGGGCAAATTCCAGATACCACAGTGCCTATTCCCCAAATGGTAATACAGAAGTCACCAAAAGGAGAAAACAAAGTTGATAAATGTATAGGACTGTGCCATATGTTATATCATATCATCATTACACACCAAACTGTGTGTGTTCAAAGTATACATGATAAAATCTTACATACATGATTGCTGTATCAATCAGTTATCTGCACATTATGCTGTGTAACAAGGAACCACAGCACCTCTGTGTCACACAGCTGTATCTTCTCTTTCTAGCTTGCTCTTCTGTGGGTTGGCTGGGATTTGGCTGATCTAGGCTGGGCTCGGCTTGGGCTTGGCTGGATCCAAGCTGTATGTTAGTCCCAGTTTGTTTGTCCTGGCCTCTGACTGTGGATTAATCTCTAGTCTTCTCCACGTTTGCTCATTGTGGGGCCCATACTTTGGAGGCAGCTGCGACGTGGAGGCAGCAGTGATGTGGAGGAGGGTCTTCTCATAGCGATGGTAGAAGTGCGGAAAATAAGCCTGTTTGAAGCACATTTGGTGAAAGCACGTTTGAAGTATTTGCTTATGCTGTGTGAACAAACGTTGCCCTGGCCAAAGCAGGTTCCGTGGCTAAGCCCAGCATCAAAGAGTCAGTAAAATACCCTCCACCTCTAGTAGGAGGAACTGCTAAGCTAGTGGACACAGGGAGGGTGACGTACTGAGATCAATAATGCAATCTAACAGAATTACAGTGATTGCTTTTGAGAAAAAGAAAACATGTGAACACCTCACTTCTGATGTGTGTATATGCCTTTGTATGGTATGTTCAATTTCAGTTATGAGGGGAATGTATATTTTATTAAAATTCAGTTAAATTGGAAACCGAAAGCAGTGTAGTATAGATTTCTAGACAAAAGTAGATTTTATGACATTATTACATGCTAAACCTCTGATAAGATTTGCCAACAATTTATAAACAACTTCCACATTTCCTTTGAAAGTTCCCTGGAAATTGCCCATTTTCATCTGCATTTGCAATGCGTCCCTGACTTAATTAAAGAGGGACGTATAGTGTGATGACTTTCATTTTCAAAAATAGCCTTAATCCATTATTTAGGGTCTTATAAAGGGAGTTTTATAGTCAAACATAAGCTTCGAGTATATCAGGAAATGAAATCCCAGAAGGTAAATTTATAATCCTTAAATTATCATGTGGTTAATTGCTACAATTAGAACATGATTGGTGCTATGGTGAGTCAATTGGTGATTTAAATATTTTGTGAGTGTTTCAAAGGAGGAGAATTCTGTAAAGCAAATGGTTTAGAAATCAAAACGAGCAGTGTCCCAGGAGGTGAGTAGTTGTAATATTTAAAAGTGTTTTTGCCTAAGTGAACATGATGGAAGGTTTCTTTATTAAAACTGGGGAAGAATTTTAATTGTATATATAGTCACAAGATCTTTCCATTTTAACTTTATATGGAAACAGAAATATAAAGAAAATGGGTCTTTTTCCCTTTGACTCCCAAGGCGTTGGCAGGCCTACTTTCATCCATCTTCGTGAGGCACAACAAGCTTGTGGTTGAACATATAAAGATTTCCTGTCAAACTGCAACATTGGTCGAATGGCAGTACATTATCGTCCCTGTCTTAAGAAGCTTAAATATGATAGTTTCTTCCATTTTAAGTCACCCACGTTGTCTAGTCATGTTATTCACGGTGAGTCGTCCACATTTGCCTGTGTGAACGTGGAACAATTCAATAACCGACAACTTCTTAATCTGATATTTACCATCAACACTTAGCCACTTACCATGCTGTAAGGGAATATTTTGGTAGGGAAAAAAATTTGCATGAATGTGGAGGAGAAGAAAAATATATTTTTATGAAATATATGAGAGACGCTCATGAATTGAAAACTAGGTTGCATTCCCTGGCATGTCCTGAGTTAATAGTGAACACGTGGCTTCACTAATCGTCTTTTCCCCATAAACTGATAAGTTAAAATATGAGAAATACAGATTCCATGCTAAGCACTGAACTCCGAGTTATTTTGTCAATTACAGGCTTTGAAAAGCTGAATTCTAAATGGCCCTCAATCCCAGTGTGTTATTGAAGTATGGTCTGTGCATTTCCCACTTTCTTTGGAGTATACCTCACTAATCCCCTTTTTGTGAAAGCTGGTTAATCATTAAGCAGGTCAAAGGGTACACACCACCTGAAATTCTTAGATAAGTTGTTTCTTAATAGCTCTTTTTGTACTTGCTGTTAAAAGTCGCTAGCATTATTTTGCTTCATTTGTTGTCACCGTTCCATTTTATATTTTCTTTTTAAATTTATCGCCACGAAATGCCCATACTGTGGTTTCGAAGCTTGCCATGCCTTGCCCTTTCCCATCAAGGTCCGCTGTGTGTTGCAGCTGGCTTGTCAGACACCTGCCTCCTGCCCTGGGCTTGTGACGGCAGAACAAAGGGAAGATTGCAGAAGGTCATCCCACTGCCCGGCCTCCGGACCCGCTGCGTGCGTGTTTACAGGCAGAGCAAGCCGAGGAGGGGATGTCTACAGACAACCTGGAAAGGACACCATGGTCCAGTTGCCATCTAGTCCTAGAGCCCGGGTCCCTCTCTGGTGTAGGCTGAGAGTGAGCATTAACTCTTACTGGTCACCGTGGAACCGTTTAATCAGTAACTAGAAACCTGGAGATGCTCATGTATTTCTCCCAGTGCCTGGGTTTTGTTACTGGTACAGTTCACTGAAGGTCACTCGTGGTTTCAAATATTTAATGTCCTTTCCCCAGTGCTACCCTCTGAGGTGAGCACCTGGGGTTGGGTGCTGATTGGTCATTTGTAGTCAGTCGGCCAGTGCATGGTAAGGAAATCATGCTCATCAGTAACTATACTCCAGCTAGGCACTGCTTGCTAAAAGGTGTAAATGGAACTCAGAGTGGCTCAAGTAAGTCTGGGTTGTGATATAAGAACCTCATACTCAAAAAGTGTATATTTGGAGATGAATATATTGCGGTTTTTTGTAACTTTATTTTGTTATAATTCCAAAGTTTCCTGAAACCTGCAGGACTAAACAAGGCACACTATCCCCTTCACACGGATTCACCCGTTGTGTATAGTTTTTCTCATTTTTTCCATGGTTCTCTGCATCTGCCAAGCTATTTTTTGCAGAACAATTTGAGGGTAAGTGGTGGAGAAGATGCTCCTTTACCTCTAAATAATTCAGTATATACATTCTAAAAATAAGAACATGCTCTGCATACCCACAGGCTCAATTATAAAATTGGGAAATTTAATAATGGTAAAACATTATTATGTAGAGAGAAATAGGAAAAGGAAAGTGAATGATTACAAATTCCAAAATGGAGTTTCATTAGCTACACTAGGACAGCTGCACTATGTAGCTGTGAAATAAAGCTGACTTAGTAAAGATGTCACACATTAGGTTAAATTTCAGTTATGAAGTAGATGATCCAAAATCAGCTTAGAGGAAGGTCACTTATTTAATAACTCTTTTGCATATTTTAGTCACTTCACAGGTTTCTTTCATTTTTTTCCTCTAATGATTTACCAAGGAGATGACTATTAGAACTTACTCAATCCCAACTTTTACTTTGCTTTTGTAAAGCAGGTTTGAATTAAAGATGTAAGGAGGCTTAACTTTGGCCTCAATATTCAGCCATAGCTGCTCCTGTTTGGAGCTGAATGTTTAGTTGCTCATTGTTCCTGAGTTCCTTCCATTAATCATAAGATCAAGTAAGTTACCATAATATTTGACTTCTGTTTTGTGTATAGAATTTAGTATAGATATAATTAAGATACAATACAAGGTATACAAAATACATCTAAAACAAAAGAGGACTGCTAATTAAACAACACACTTTGCAGAAGAGTTAGTGTAAACATGTATATAATACAGACAGGGCATACTATTCAGTGTTTGGATTTTCAAAAATGTCTGTTTCTTCTGGCTTTCTTTTTTTAAAAGATTTATTTATTTCTCTCCCTTTCCCCTTCGTTGTCTGCTCTCTGTGTCCGTTTGCTGTGTGTTCTCTGCATCCACTTGCATTATCCGGTGACACTGGGAAACTGCATCTCTTTTTTAGTTGTTCTTGTGTCATCTTGCTGCGTCAGCTTGCCATGTGTGTGGTGCCACTCCTGGGTGGGCTGTGCTTTTTTCATGCATGGTGGCTTTCCTTGTGGGGCATACTCCTTGCCTATGGGGCCCCTAAACGGGGGCACCCCTGCAAGGCATGGCACTCCTTGTGTGCGGCAGCATTGTATGTTGGCCAGCTTACCACACGGGTTAGGAGGCTCTGGGGATCGAACCCTAGACCCATATGGTAGACAGATGCTCTATCATTGAGCCACGTTTGCTTCCCTTGAGACTTTCTAATGGCACACAACTACAGCAATAATTTGGAAGTTTATATCCTTATTCCTAAAAACTTTAGGGAGATGCCATCCTATTAGGATCACCTGTTCCCATCTGATTATATTGCGTTCATTTTTACAGTCTGTGTTTCTAGAGAACAGTATTAGGACAGATAGGGTTCTGTTGCCTTAGAGACCAACTTAAGAAATGCATTCACTGCCTGAACTGCACAGATGGTAAGGAAGAGGGCAGGTGAGTCCATCACCTTGCCCACCTGTGAAGTTAGAGATGTGGGGCTAGAGGGGAAGGAAGGGAACTCTCCCTCAGCTAACGGTACCCCTTCTGAATATCCGTGACATCAAAGTCTCTCTGTTGGCATTGGGGCTTTAGAGTATGAGTAAAGCGTCCCCTGTGCTCTGTTGCCAATTTAAGCCAATAACAGCAGCAGGACTGCCCTCTTCACTTACTGGGGGGTAGATGTCAAGAAAGTGACACCAGTGTGAGCGCCGCAGGATTCGGGGGACAAAGAGTATCTCAGAGACAAATAGCGAACATGAGTCATCAAGTATTGCAGATATAGGAAGGAGGGAAGAGAACTTTCTAAGCCACAGTGTAAATAAAACTACAGAGCTGGAAAGAAGCAGCTCTTCACTGAGTGATGGTGGTGGTGGGGTGTGGGTGTGAGGAAGCTCCAGTTGGTTGCCAGTTCTCATCCAAATAGGATGAGTGTTAAGGAAATGACCTCTAACACCCAGTTAGCATTAGTAAAACAGGCTGTCTTTCAAATATCCAATTATCGTCATAAGTCTGCTAAGACAGCTTCTTCATTCATGTCTTACCACACGGAGGTCCAGCCTGGGAATATCTGCCTTTGCTCATAGAATTTATGATACACATAAAAGGACTGGATAAGATACTGACACAGGGAACATCCCAAATAGAGAGGACTATTAATTTGACATGCAATTTGTAGGAGAGGCTGTGGGAAAACAGTCATGTGCCAGTGGGAATATCAATCATTATAACTGCCAAGGAGGGCAATTTGACGATATCCCTCAAAACTACAAATATGCCCTTTGCCCTGGTGTACAACTCTTATTTATCTTCCAGATATACTTATGCACAGTGCAGACTGACTTATGCATTGTTTTTAATAGCAAAAGATTAGAATCCAAATTAAGAGGTTGAAAATGGGAATTGGTCAAATAAACCCATGGTAGAACTATCCATGGAATACTATGCACCTGTAAAAGAAAATAAAAATAAAGAAGAAGAATAAGGATGTGTTCTATGTACTGGCTTGGAAATACCTCCCAGAGGGAAGGCCAGAATAATATTCTTATGTGCATGCATTTACATAAAGAAACTAGAAGGAGATATAAAAACGAATGAAAGTGTTGTATGGTGGGTGGAAACTGGCAGATGGAGACAGGGGTGGGTGTGAAAGTTTTCACTGTGTAAATCTTTTTATACTTTAAAAATTTTGAACTGTGATCATGTACTAGCTTGTGAAAAAATGAAAAAAAAAGAGGACTATTGTGTTTTTAGAGGGATGGCAGGCTCTGCTAATTTTCCATCCCAACATCCATTTTCTCCGTTGTTTTGAGCTGAAAACCAGTACATCGCCTTCAAGATGCAACAATTCCCCCAGCTTCCCTTGCAGCTAGGCGTGTCTCTGGGACTGAGTAACGACCAATAGGATATAACGAGAAGTGTTGCGTGGACTTCTCGCTACTTTTCAGTGGGTCCACTCAGCTACGAGGGCCTTCTTCCTGAATCTGGATTTGGTGCTGAAGCCCCGGTGGACATTAGTGACCTTGAGGTGACCTTGATGTTAGAAACCACGTGTGAAGACAGCAGAGCGGAAAGGTGGAAACGGAGCCCTGGTGATGCTGCAGAGCCACTGTCCTGCTGCTTCCCCGTTTCTCTGATGTGAAAGAAAAATAGTTCCTATGTTGTGTGCACCACTCTTGTTGGGTGGTTGATTATACATTGGAATCCAATCCAGTATTTGCCCCAAATGTCAGAGAATCCCATTTTCCCTTAAGGTCATTTTTTTTTGTATGTGAACCTTGTGGGTGGATTCTAAGCCTCTCTAAATCCAGTTCCTCTCTGGGTGTAGATGGTTAGGCTGTGGTAATTGACTCAAGAGAACCAGGAGATAGTATCTGTCTCTGCATTTTGCAGGCCACAGTGCCCATGTTGGAATGCATCCTGTCTTCTTCATTTTCATGTAGATGTGCAGATGGGTTTTTAATACTTCATGTGAGGTTAAAATAACCATTCTTGTCTTGTCAAAATTGTTGTTAAATCCATCATAGATTAAAGGACGTGGAGATACATCAGTTTTAGGAAAGGTACATGTCTGTTTTATTACTACAGCTTTGTGGTAGCAGAGAGGTAGGTACACAAATGCGAGGAGTAAAGGGAAAAAGATGTGGAGACATGGATGAAGTTTACTTGTTGACTCATGGGCTCGTTGTTGAAGTGCTGGGGAGGAGGGCTGAGGGTTTTCAGCCGAGACATCTGTTAATGTGACTGTAATAAATAAACTCTATCTACTAAACGAACGTCACCCTCTTTCAAGAAGATTCGATAGTGGAGAGATCCAGCATGGCTTCCTTGCTGGATGCCTTGCACTGTTTCCTATTAGAAGGGGGAGAATTCCATCAGTGTTCATTGGGCACCCTCTATGTGGACCAGCCCTTCCTTCTGGGGAGCCGCTCCCCCAGCCCAGGCTGCAGAAAGGCCGGTCCCCAAGGGGAAGGTTTCTCTTACCTGCGCCTGCGAAGAGCTCCAGCCGGTCACCTCTCAGGCGAGAGTGCAGACCTGGTGCGTGGGGTGAGCCAGCTCAGTATGGACTTCGCCTGATGGTCTCAGAGCTCGCACACTGCAGCCATCCAGGAAATGCTCTAATGACCACAAACCATGTTTCCTTTCTCTTCTTTTCCTTTTTTTTCTATTCATTATTGCCTCAGCAAAAGAATGCATGGAACTATTGCTCCTCAGAAGAACCAGATCAGCTCTCAGCAACTGATGAGTTCCTTCTCCTCCGGGATTGAGGGGCAATTTTTTTTATGTTCCAAACAGTTTCACTGGGGGAGGGCAATGGCTTTTCATTTTGTGATGATTCAAGGCATGGAATAGATATGTCCACAGTACATAATGTTACCAAAACCTGGAAGCGTGTGAGAGAGGGGGGAAAAGACAGAAAGGCAGACAGACAGACCCATTGGGACATCCACTGCCTGGGCAGAAGCAGGTCAGCTTTTGAGGTGTATATTTCAAGACTTTTTTCTTCTTGCCTTTATACAATTATTTATAAGTAGTTTTAAACATAAGTGAGATCATAATCTGTATTGCATTTACTTGCGTTTGATCACGTAACTGTTTTCTTCTGTAGATGACCCATACTAGTTGTGATTTGTCTCATATTGGTGGAAATGTCACCATTGCAAACAGTGCTGCAAAATGGACAGTCATATATGTTGGTTTTAGATTCTGTTTACCTGTTTCCCTTTGGATAAAATTCTACAATTGGAATTATTTAATAAATATATAAATTTTAGAGTCTTGTTGAATGTAGTTAAATTGAAAAAGATTTTTCCAGTTTTACCTCCCATCAATAATGTATGAAAGCATCGTTTTTATGAATATTTGCCAAAATAAGAAATTTATGACAATACAAAAATGTCTCATTTCTGCCTTAAGATTTTTTTCTTTCATCAGTTCTAAATTGAACTGCCTTGCAAATATTATTCCCTCTTTTATCCATCACTTTTTTGGCAACTTGTTGCTTATATTTAACTATTTTACAATTAGGTGATTTGTCTGATTCTGATTGCTTTATTACAGCTTTTATGCATGAAAGATATTAATAATTTGTCAGATGTATTACAGAATTCTTTGAGTTTGTCATTTATCTTTAAATGTTATAATTACTTAAATATTACTTATGAAATAATTATCAACCTAACATAATGTATATCTTTGTACTTATCACTCATATTTAATATATAGCAATGATAAAAAATTCTTATAAAGTGATTACTGTGGTAGATATTACTCTAAGCATTTGCAAATATTAACATATTTAATCCTCATAAAGATTATTTAAGGTAGGTTCTGATATTATCTCCATTCCACAAATGAGCACAATCAAACAAAGAGAGACTGAATAACTTGTCTAGTGATTGAATAGAGATTGGAATTCAGAGCCAGGCAATTGGCTTTCAAATTTATGCTTTTACTATTGATTATAGAAATCTTTATCCTTGTTACTCGTCTTTGTCAACTCATTTCCATTATAAATATCTGCTCCAAGTTGCTTGTCTTTTTTTTTAATTGATTCCCCTCCTCCCCGAGATGGCTCCCTCATCTGTCTGCTCATTGTCTGCTCTCTGTGTCTGCTCACTCTATGCTCGTTGTGTCCACTTGTTGTCTGCTCGTCATCTTTTAGGAGGCACTGGGGATCAAACCTGGGACTCTCATGTAGGAGGTGGGCACCCAACTGCTTGAGCCACATCCATTCCCCTAGTCTCTCTCTTAAGTCTGCTTTTGGTATCTTTTGACATGTGGAACTATGACATAACTGATAATGACCATAATCATGTGGTCTTTTTTTTTTTGCAAATGCTTAAGAAATCCATCCCTATCCTTATTCCATAAAGATAGTCTCCAATAGTTTCTTCCAGATACATGGAATTTTTATTTTTCACAATAAGGGCTTTAATCCTTGTGGAATATTAAAAATATATATATATCTATAGTTTGGAATGAGATAAGAACTTAATTACATCACTTCTGTTATAGAAAGCTAATAGCCTCAGCAACATTTTTTTGATGTAATTTTTCTTTATTAAGGTCTTAAACTCCATTTAAATTTTTTTTTCTAGGAGCTTTGTTATTTTTATTTTATGGAGCATGAAATCACCTTGTTTATTGTCTTTTTAAATTGATTATTCCATTGTATACTATTGCTATTGAATCTTAGTATCTTGATCTTGCAAACAGTTATGTTGTTCAACTATCTTTTGAGTTCGAACAGTTTTTGTGAAGATTTGCTCGGGTTTACAAGGCAGAAAAGTAATAATCGTATAATTTATACATAATCACAAATTAATTTTTTCCCCAAACCTTTTTTTTACCATTTAATCAATTTTCTTTTATTTTTGAATTATTTTGGAACTCAAGTACAATTCCGGATAAAGGTATATCGATCTGGACTCCTGTAGTTTCCCTGATCTTAGATAGCATGCTTCCAAAGTTTGACCATTAAGCATGATGGCTTCTTCAGGCTTTTAGAAGATGCTTTTAAACAGGTTAAGGAAATTCCCTTCTATACCTGATTTGCTAAGGTAGAAAAACCATGAATAGGTGTTAAATTTTGGGAAATGACTTCTCTACATATAGATAAATGAGCTTTTCTACTCTCCTGTGTCAATGTAACTAATTAAATTGATAGATTTTTATATTGTTAAATGGCAGCTACATTACTGGAATAAACCCTACTTGCTTGTTGCTGAAATCTGCTTGATAATATTTTGCTTTGCTCTTATATTAACAAGTAGGATGGGCTTAGAAGTATTATTTCTTGTACTTTCATTGTTCAGTTTTTTTTAATATCAAGATAATATAGAATCATAAAATAAGGTGGAGAAATTTCTTTCTTTTCCTTCCTTCCTTCCTTCCTTTCTGCTTCCCTCCCTCCCTCCCTCCCTTCCTTGTTATTAAATGTATTTTTAGGTTCCTAGACCTTCTCAATTTTAAACTTTTAGTTCCTTGCATTTGTGCCATAATTATTGAGTGTAGAAATTCCCTCCCAACATTATAAAAATTTTCACCTCTTTTTTTCCTTATATATTTTTGATATTGTGTTTTGCTTTTTTACCTTTAAATCTTAAATAGATTCTATAGGGCTTGTTCTCCCATATACACGATCAACTTGGAGTTTTGTAATTCTGATTTTAAAACCAGAGAAAACAAATCCAAAGACGTTTTTAGCAAAGCCGCAAATATATTCTTCATGGCACCAGCTGGACTGCCCAAGAGAATTGCTATAAGTTTCAAGCTTAAAATAAACTGAGTCTCCACCTAATTAAATAATATGATTCCATACTTAATGCAGAAGGGAACATCATCTCAAAATATTACTGGAGAGAAGAAAAACTTAATTCAAGAGTCTTTCCTACTCATACAGACTGCTACTCAGTTAGAGCTGAGGCAAGCAGTTGAGATTCCCAAGTGTACTGAATCAGGGTATAGAAAACTTGAAAAGGAATATGTGATGTTTTCAAGCATAAATTTCTGACATAAAATTTCCTTTTCCTGCCATGCTATCAATGCCATGATTTTAAAAGTTTTTGTTGAATACACTTGAGGGAGAAGGCTAATTTTTTTAAACAGAGAAAAGACATTAAGAATACAGTTTACCTACAACTTAAGCTGAGGCCGCAGCTTTGGGGAGACATGGAAGAAGCTAGGTCACCCTTCTTGGCTCATTCCTCAGCCCCTTCCAGCGCAGTTTGGGGTTGGCCAGTGCTCCCTTTGTGGGTCCCTGGCCCACTTCTCTCTCAAGTGCCTCTCCTCCCAGAATTTGCTCTCAGGGAAAATTCATTGTAAGAGTCAATTGAGGCAGATGGCCTAGGACTGTAAGTCTTGCAGTGGGAGACCAGGGAGAGGGAGAAGGTATATTTCCTAGAAGTAGAGGGGACACTAAATGTCCTATAAATAGGGGAACCCCTAAGGGTGCTAGCAAGCCTAAGCCCAGACAAGACACAGGCCCAGGAAAGACAAGGGGGACCCCAGAGCTGTCCTTCCTGACAGGAGGACAGAACCCTGATGGAAAGCATCACACAATGGAAAGCCAATTTACAAAGATGGTGGAGTTTGCTTGGTTTTATTAGCTTCTGACACTCAAAATCTCTGTGACATCATTAGCTTGTTACAGAATTGGGACAGGCATCTCAGGGAATAAACACCAGAGTTAACATTTAAAATACTATGTATGCAAGAAAAGATAAGACAAACAAGGAAACAGGGAGTGATGGCCTGTCCCAAGGAAGAGGACGAAAATCCAGAAATCATCAACAAAGATGAGACAAGACTATGGACATACTGGACAACAACATTAAAAACTGACCTGAAATATGTTCAAGGAGATGAATGAAGATATAGAGAAAGAAAGAAAGGATATCAGGAATAACAGTGAATGAACTACATGAGAACCTCAACAAAGAGAAAAGTTTTAAACAGGAAACAAATAGAACTACTGGATTTGAAGCCCACAATAAATGAAATGAAAAATTCCCAGAGGGGTTTCAATAACCAGCTTGGAGCTAGAAGGAGAAAGAATCAGTGAAGTTGAAGAAAGACATTTGAAATGAGTCAGGCTAAAGAAGAGAAAGAAAAGAGGATTCTAAAACAACAAAAATAGCCTAAGAGCCCTCTGGAATACTGTCAGGCATATCGATTTACACATTATTGGAGTTTCAGAAGGAGAAGAAAGAGAAAAAGGCATGGAAGTAATATTCAAAGAAATAATGACAGAAAACTCCACAAACCTACCAAAAAACCTGAATATATACATCCAAGAATCTCGGAGAATGCCAAAGAGGTTAAACTTGAATAAAAATAAATCCTGTCACATTACTGATCAGATGGTCAAATGCAGGGAAAAGGAGATAGTTCTGAAAGTTGCAAGAGAAAAACGTGTTATGTATAAAAGGATCTCAATTAGATTGATTGCCAGTTTCTCTTCAGAAACACTTAAGGCAAGATGGCAGTGGGTTGAATTACTTAAAGTACTGAAAGAAAATAATTGCCAACCAAGAATTTTATATCCTTTAAGGCTTTCTTTAAAAAATGAGGAAGAGATTAAGACATTAATCTCAAATAAACAAAAAAACAAAAAAAGTCACTAGACTTGCCCCACAAGCAATGCTAAAAGGAGGTTCTTCAGACTGAAAGGAAGGGACATTAGATAGTGGTTTAAAGAGTCATAAAGAAGTCAAGATCTTCAGTAAAGGCAACCATTTAGGTAATTATAAATATCAGTGCTATTATTCCTTATTTTTTTTGGTATAATTCCACTTCTTATTTCCTACAAGTGCTAAAATGCAAATGCATAAAATGTAATAATAAATCTATGGTTTTGGACATACAAATTACAAAGATATAATTTGTAATAAGTATGATAAAAGGTCAATGACTGGAGGAGTAAAGGAACAGTATATGTGTATCAAATAAAATATTATTGTAGATTTAGGATGTTAAATTTTAATTCCCTTGTAACCACAAGGAAATATATGAGAAATTATCCAGAGACAAATGAGAAGTGGCTCAATAAGGTACAATACAAAAACACAAATAAATATGAATGTATGCATTAACAGAAAATTTGAAGCATAAAAAGGATAAAATATTTACAAGGACTAAAGAGAAGAATGACAAAAGAAAGTCCTATATTATCAGAAGTGTCTTTAAATGTAAGTGGATTAAACTTTCTTGACAAAAGGCAGAGAATGGCTGAGTAGATTTTAAAAAAGCGTGACTCAGGACAACCAGCAAGATGGCAGCAGAGTAAGGAGCTTCTAGAGTCAGCTCCTGCTACAGGGCAGTTAGTAATCACCCAGAGCTCTCTGGAGCTAGCTGAAGCACCTGTTTGGGGGCTCCAGGAGACCAGAAGAGTATCCTGCAACATCCTTGAAGGAGTGGAAGGAGGAGACTGCCCATCTGCAGAGAAGAGCACTTCATTTCATGGAGGCCGGTGGCCATCCTGTACTGGAGGCACAAGTCACCTCAGGAGCTATTCTGCAACTGGAATTGGAAGCTCCACTTCCCAAAAATCGGGCAAGAAGAGCCTTTTGGGCACCAACTTCAGCTATGGATGAGTAAATTCAGTGGCTAAAATATAATCCTGAGAGCAGCTAAGGTTTGAGCCTGTGCAAGTCAGAAAGTGGCTGGGAGCCACCACCTTAACTCTGCGCCTGGCATGAGGGGAAGCAGCGTGGACTGAGCATCCCAGTGCTGGTGCGGACTGGCTTCTTCCTATCCAGATCATATTGCAGTTCTAGCCTAGGCCCCAGTGACACCTGCAGCAGGAGGAAGCTGCGGGGACCTGTACCAGCCTCGCAGGAAATTACCGGCCAAGCCGCGGAGGCTAGTGATTGTCCTACTCTGGTGGCACGAGCTACCCCAGGAGCTGTTCTGTGACTGGAATTGGAAACTCCATTTCCCAAAAACAGGGGAGGAGGAGAAGGTTGGCTGCCTATTTCAGCTACTGATGGGTGGATCAGATGGCTAAGGTATAACCCTAGGAGGAGCTGGGTTGTGAATCTGTCCAAGTTGGAAAGAGGCTGGTGGCCACCATTTTGACTCAGCCCCCAGCCTGAGGGGAAGACAGAACCAAAAATCACAGTGACGGTAGGAACTGTTTTTTTTCACCCAGATCGGCCTGCACCCCTAGGCTAGGCTTCAGCCCCACCTAAGGCAGGGATGTGGCTGGGGAGCCCTGCACCAGACTTTCCAAGTAACTTTGGGTACTTTTGGCTGGCACAAACTGAATAATAGGAAGTCTGCTGGGCCAACTGTGATTATCTTGGACCCACACTGCATAGATTGCTGCCCACACCTGCAGCTCCATCCAGCCCCAGGCAGGGGAGAAAGGGGTGTGAAGCTTCTTCAGTCTCTCTGGGCTACTACAGTCTAGGCCTCAATGACTTGAATTACTCCACACAGCTGTAACTCTCTCCATACCCCAGGCAAAGGAGAAAGTTGGTCCTCATCGGTCCCTGGGACAATGAGGGCAGCTTGAGCCTCCATAGCTTACAGCACCAACTTGGCTCCTACTACACCACCTGCAAGGAAGAAAGAGCAGGAAGCCCTAAACTAAAGAGAAAAACTGTACCCAGAATAAATACTCCAGTAAGCCAGATGCCAGGACACCAACAAAAAATTACAATCCACACCAAGAAACAGGAAGATACAGTCCAGTTAAAGGAACATGATAAGCCTCCAGATGACATAAAGGAGTTGAGACAACTAATCATAGATGTTCAAACAAATCTCCTTAATAAATTAAATGAGATGGCTAAAGAGATTAAGGATATTAAGAAGACACTGGGTGAGCACAAAGAAGAATTTGAAAGCATACATAGAAAAATAACAGATCTCATGAGAATGAAAGGTGCAATAAATGAAATTTAAAAAACATTGGAATCATATAACAGCAGATTTGAGAAGGCAGAAGAAAAGATTGTTGAGCTTGAAGAAAAAGAACAAATAAAAAGGTGGGAAAAATTGAACAAGGTCTCAGGGAACTAAATGACAGCAAAAGGTGTGCAAACATGCATGTCATAGATGTCCCAGAAAGAGAAGAGAGGGGAAAAGGGGCAGAAGGAATATATGAGGAAATAATAGTAGAAAATTTTCCAACCCTAGTGAAGGACGTACATATCCATGTCCAAGAAACACAACGTGCTCGCATCCAAAAAAATCTGAATAGACCAACTCCAAGACACATGCTCATCAGAATGTCAAATGCCAAAGACAGAGAATTCTGAGAACAGCAAGAGAAAAGCAATGCATAACATACAAGGAATATCCAATAAGATTAAGTGCTGGTTTCTCACCAGAAACCCATGAAGGCAAACAAGAAGGCAGTGGTCTGATATTTTTAAGATACTACAAGACGAAAACTTCCAGCCAAGAATTTTATATCCATCAAGACTGTCTTTCAAAAATGAGGGGGGGAGATTAGAATATTCACAGATAAACAGAAACTGAGAGAATTTCTAAGCAAGAGACCAGATTTTCAGGAAATATTAAAGGGTATGCTAGAGCCTGAAAAGAAAAGACAGGAGAGAGAGGGGTGGAAGAGAGTCTAGAAATGAAGATTATATCAATAAAAGTAACCAAGTGTTGAAAGAGTGGTGAAAATAAAATATGATAGATAAAACTCAAAGTGTCGGGAATAAACTTAAGTGACAAAGAAAGCACTTCTATTCAGAACACAGCAACCCAATGTTAAAAGAAATAAAAAAAGGCCTAAATAACTGGAAGAAACATTCCATGCTCATGAACTGGAAGACTAAATATCATTAAGATGTCAATTCTACTCAAATTGATATACAAATTCAATGAAACCCTGATAAAAATTCCACCAGCACCTAAAAAAAAATTGAAAACACAATTATCAAATTTATTTGGAAGGGTAAGGGGTCCTGATTAGCCAGAAACATCATAAAAAGGAAAAGCAAACCCTCATCTCTGGACTTTAAAGCATATTACCTACTTATAGTGGTAAATACAGCATGGTACTGGCATAAAGACCGACACCTAGACCAATGGAACCAAATTGGTGGTTCAGAAACAGACCCTCACATGTACGGTCAAGTGATTTTTGACTAGCCTGTCAAACCCACACAGCTTGGGCAGAACAGTTTATTCAGCAAAATGGTGCTGAAAGAACTGGATATGCATAGCCAAAAGAGGGAAAGAGGACCGCTATCTCACACCTTATCCAAAAATTAACTCAAGATGGATCAAAACCTAAAAATAAAAGCAAGAACCATAAAAAATTCTAGAAGAAATTTTAAGAAAATATCTTCAAGAACTGGTGGTAGATGGTGGATTCTTAACAGAGATAAGAGAAGGACTGAGATGGACTACTGATGTTTAATGTATGTAGAAGTTTTAATTAGCTTTACTGTAAAAGTGTGGAAATGTGTAGAATGGATGATAACAAATAATGAATAAAAGCTGGTTTATAAATGGGGTGTGGCTGAAAATGTAGTCCAGGTATGTAAATGCCAATTGACAGAATGCTAGAGAATAATCTAGGAACTGGATAGCACAGTAAACAAAGAGGTGGATGAGAATTGTGGTTGATGGTACAGATGCAGGAGTGTTCTTTGTGAGCTAGACAAATGTACATCACTACTGCAGGGTGTTGGGAATGCATGGGAAAAATACAACTGGAGTGACCTATGGACTGTGGTTAGCAGTAATAATATAATATTCTTGCATCTATGCCAAAGGTGTACTGTGTTGATAATGGGGCAGTGTGGAAAATGTGAGCCAAATATACACTATGGATGTGGTAACAATCAGATGATATTTTATTATCTGTAACAAATGTTCCACCACAGTGTGGTGTGTTGATGGAGGGGTATTGTTTGGGAATTCTGCACGTGTGCATGATTGTTTTATAAGTTTACAACTTCTGTCATAAAATATATATTTAAAAAATAATAATAGGGTGGGTTGGGGGAAAACACTCCAAATGTAAGTTAAGGAATATAATTAGTAGTAAGATTTTGACAAAATTCTTTCATAATTTGTAACAAATGTCTCACGACAATGCAAGGTGTTGGTGGAGGGTTGATGTATGGGACCTCTGTATGATGTTATGCATGTTTGCTTTGTAAGTTCACAACTTTTACTATACACTTAATTGTTTATGTGTGTTTATATATAATGATAGAAAGATAATAATAGGGAGGGTTGGGGGAAAATACTTTGGTTAGTAGTAATGTTTTGACAGTGTTCTTTAATCATTAGTTAAAAAGTTTTAACAACAATGTATGCATAGTGTTAGTGATAGGTGAGTTATGAGAGTCCTGTATGACGTTATATATGTTTGTTTTGTAAGTTCACAACTATTACTATACACTTATTGTATATGTATGTTTGTGTGCGGGTGATATATTTCAATAAATCAATTAAAAGAAACTTGACTCAACCATATGCCGCTTACAAGAGACTCACCTTAAATTCAAAGGCCTAAGTATATTGAAAAGGAAAAGATAGCAGCAAGGACACCATGCAAGCAGTAACCAGAAGAGAGCTGGGTTAGTTATACTAACATCAGATAAAATAAACTCTAAGTTTAAAACTCTTAGGAGGGACAAAGAAGGTTAGTAAAGGGAACAACAAGGAGACATAACAATTATGAATATATGCATGTAAATATATATGCACTTAACAGCAGAGACCCCCAAAACATGAAGCAAATACAGACAGATTTTAAAGTAGAAATAGTTGAGTTTGAGGACTCACACTTCCTGATCTTAAAAGTTATTTCAAAGCCGCAGTAATTGTAACAGCAAGCTCTCGTACAAGGACAGACATCTAGACTAATGGAACTGAATTGAGAGTTCAGAAATCAACCCTCAAATTTATGGCCAACTGATTTTTGACAGAGGGGCAAACTCTACTCAATTGGGAAAGAATAGTCTCGTCCACAAATGGTGCTGGGAAAACCGGATATCCATTTGCAAAAAATTAAAGTGGACCCCTACCTTTATCACGAAAGTAACACGAAAACCTACACAATGGGATAAAATGTTTGGATACCACATTATCTGATAAGGGTTTAATATCCAGAATATATAAAGAGTTCCTTCAACTTAACAACAAAAAGAAAAACAACCCAATTAAGAAATAAACAATAGACTTAAATGGACATTTATTGAAACAAGATATACAAATGTCCATAAAGCACAAGAAAATTTGCTCAATATCCTTAGCCATCAGGAAATGCAAGTTAAAACCCCGAGATACCATTTCACATCCACTAGAATGGCTACTATTAGAAAGAAACCTGGAAATTTACAAGTATTGGAGAGGATGTGGAGAAATAGGGACACTCATTCACTGCTGGTGGGAATGTGAAATTGTGCAGCCACTGTGGAGGATAGTTTGGCAGTTCCTCAGGAAGCTGAATATAGACTTACCATGTGACCTGGTAATATCACTTCTATGTCCAAAAGGGACTCAAACAGATATGTGCACACTGATGTTCATAGTGGCATTATTAACAATTGCCAAAAGATGGAAGCATTCCAATTGTCCATCAACAAAAGAATGGATAAACAAAATGCGACATATATACACAATGGAATATCATTCAGCTGTAAAAAACAGTGAAGTTCTGATTCATGTGACAACATGGATGAACCTTGAAGATATCATGTTGAGCAAAATAAGCTTTGATCTCACTGATTTGGAACAATTAGGATAAGCAAACTCATGGAGTCAGAATCTAGAATATAGGGGATGGGGTGGAGATAGGGAATAGGGAGTTAAGGCTTCAGATTGTCTTCTTGGGAAGATGGAAAGTATTGATGGGGTGATGGTAGCACAACACTTTGAACATTTTTAACAGCACTCAATTATATTTTTTAATGTGATTAAAAGGGAAATTTTTAGGTTGTATATATTTTATTGGAATAAAATATTAAAAAAATCATGGAACAATGCAAGCAGTGAAACTTTATTGAGCCATGGAATATAGTTAATACTACAATTAGAAAATATGCTTTCATTAACTGTAACAAATGTATAACACCAATGCAAGTTATTAATAATAGGGTGTCATATGGGAGCATTGTATTTTATGCATAATTTTATGTAAATCCACAACATTACTAATTACAAAAAAAAAAAGAATCCGCACCTTTAGAGATATGTTCTGAAGTATTTACAGATAAAACTATATGATATCTGGGATTTGATTGAAAATGAGTAGGAGGGTGGGAAAAAGGGATGGGGTGGGATGAAGCTCATAATGACCATGGGTTTTTGAAACTGGTTTATGGCTCTGTGTGCCCACTATTTTATTTTATGTTTGCCTATGTTCAAGATTATCCTTGATAAAAACATAAAAATTAAATTAATAACATGATAGATCACTCTCAGTATGTGAGAAGAACATGTTTTTCTTCTAAATTGTTTTATTATGTAATAGCATGGTTTCTTAAATTCACCTATTTGATAGAAATAATTTTACGCAACATTAAAAGTCAGTGAAGATCATCCCGCTACCAGCGTCATTGCAAAGCCTGCTTTGACCTTTGCTTGCGAGAGAGAGTGTGAAGAGCACCCATCTGTACATGTTCTTTCCCTGACGTTAGCACAGGGGGGCAGATGGATATACTTCAGGTGAAGAGTCGCCCAGTGTTTTTCTTCCTCCTCCCATCTTCTTGTTATCCTTCTTTCTATTTTGATCATTGACATATATTGCCAACATTTTGAATAAGATATCTAAGTCTTAAATTGTGCCTTTCAATTAAATTTGCCTAGTTTCAGAACCGCAGGATTCAGGAAATGGAGTCAGGAAGGGTGGGTGGCCGAATACCAGAGGATGGAGGCATTGCCATCGTGGTTTGTAAAGTGAATGTCCTCCCTTTGCTAGAAATCATTGCGTTCTCTCATATAATATAGTAATTGGATCAAATTAATAAAATTCATTTTTGGAGCTGCATCTAAATTTTTCTTCTGCCAAAGATAATGTGAAATGTAAAATAAAATAATGCTTTGTATTGTATCTTAACTAACATACTACATTTTAAATTTATGTATATTCCTAAAAATCATTAAGTGTTAAGAAGTAACAGAGCAGAGCCAGTATAGCCCAGTGGTTGAGCACCTGCGTCACATGTATGAGGTCCTGAGTTCAATCCCAGTACCTCCTAAAATAAATAAATTAATAAATTAAATCTTTTAAAAATCAGAAATACTTTCTAAAAAAGAAGTAACAGAATTGCTATGCTGAATCATATACATGTATTCCAGCAAAATAACCCAAGAAGAAATAAAATATGCATAAAGGTAGTCACTATTGAATTTTGAAGACTGAAATAATTGGACATCATTTGAATGAGAAAAAGTAAATATTTCAAGAAAATAAATGACTAAGCCACCATGAGAAATTAATTTAAAAAATGAAATGATATGAAAATAGTTAAATATAAAATTATGGGGAAATACAAATAGAATACGAATTGTCTTCATTCTGACAATAAGTATGTTAAGTATGTTAGTTGAAAAATGAAGAGTGGGAAAGGATATTCACAAATAAAACCAGCTGTTGCATTATAGTGTTTGTATTAAAGGGCGATTTGTTTTCTTTTAAAGTTCTCTTTTGCTGTTATAAGGTTATTTATAAAATGTGAAAAAAAGGCTTAAGAAACAAATTACTTCTGCCATGGAAAGCTCTAATTATGTTGAAAGTACAGTCCTAAAGTGAAGAAAGTGAAAATTTAATTTTAAGTTAACACCAAAATGCATGCATAAGTTTCAATGCACTACCACATATTCAAAAATCTCGTTTGTATTAAAAGCAACGGTGCAGTGCATCTCGTGGTTCTAGCCTCACCAGACAGAAAGGAAAATGGTGCCCAGGGCTCAGCACTCTTCCTGAGTAAGTATGTCACGAAGAGAGTGGCCTTGATCCATTTTACCCTTAACCATGACCCATCCGTGTCCAGGGCAGTGCTGGATCCTTGCTGGGCACTTAATAAGCACTCAAGAAAACCAGGGAAGATTCTGTTGAGTCCCTTTATCTTGTGTTTCCAGAGATAGCATTTTCTTGTACAGTATCTCATTTCTCTTCAATGTGGAGTTCCTTTTTTAATAACTGAGTTTCGCATCTGTCCCTCTTACAGCTTTTTGAATTGCAGCTGCATGTTTGTGCGTGCTAGCACTGAGCCGTATTCTTCCCTCGTCGTGGTGGGGTGTGTGCGGCTTGCTGCACCCTTGTGGAAGGAAGGGCTTGGAGAGGGAGTTGGCTTTTTGTTGGGACATCTTAGAACATCTGGAAGCTTGCATCGTATTGTCAGGGTCCCAAAGAATAGTCAGATGTTTGAACTGAACTGTTGATAGCTGTTGTTTTCCTTTTGTTCCGGAGATACAGTAGGTCCTGTTTAGAGTCCCAGTGATTTGTTCCATCAACTTCAAGGGATTCTTGGGATATGGGAGAAGAGGGCAGAAGCATATGACTGGATGAAATATTTCCTCAGCTAATGCTTTTTGACTTCTCCACTTAAGCTAAAATTAGAAACTCTGCAAAGCGGGCTGCTTTTAACAGGAGATTACAGCCACGACCTTTGATGAATGCTGCCATTGGCAGAGGTGCTCATTTTCCTATACATCAGCATGCCATAGACATGCTGGGTTTATTCTACCGCTAGGAGATTGCTGCTAGGAAGTAAATATTACCCTGTCTCTTGTTTATGTAGTACATTTTTTCACGCTAATTAAAGTGTTTAAGAGGCATTATTTCACTAAACACACAGATGTCTTAATGAAAGATAGACCTATGATTAGTATCAATACATCTGTTTTATAAATACCATGTGGAATGCCCTTAGAATATAAAAATTATGCTTACTGCCCCGAGGAATGTTCTATGCACTTTCTATTACACATGTACTGATGTCAAATGTAAGGAAATTCACGAATTAGGACTAAAGAACCACTTTTCATTTCTTTCCTGAGATTATTCAAAATTATTTAATAAAAAGGAGAATACTGTATCAGATAAGCTGGCATGCAAAAATAAGTATCTTATTGACAGAATTAATTTTTCTTTTTAACCAAAGCCAACTGTCTAGTAGTTAAGCAAAGGAGAGAATGGAAGAAATTTTTTTGGTGCTGGGTGATAATAAAATTGCCCTTGTTCTTTTTTTCTCCTTGGTTTTTTTAGTGAAGATTAGGATCAGGTAGTCACAATTTTATTAATGCGTTTGTTTCTAAAAATGCTTTGCTGGCAGTTATCTTAGGAGAGGATGATTAATAGTGTTACAGATAACATTAAAGAAAAACTGGTTCTACAGGCCATGCACATGGATTCCAAGGGGCGGCTGCCCTGATCAGAGGAACTCGGGCTCCAATTTTAATTAAACTTGAGGACCGAAGAAAAGGATCTTTTTAAAATTTTTTGAAATAACTATGGGTGTTACGCAATGTGTTTAACCTTGGGGTTTGTCTACAGTTTTAGAATAAAAAGAACAGTTGATAGGAATAAACCAGAACATAGTTTTTCAGTTTAGCAAACGAATGTTTTTTCCATTGTAACTCAAAGTAGGAATTAACTTTCTCTGACAAATGTAGAACATGATCTCAGAGTAGTTAGTTATTGTCTTAAAACAATGGATAATGTAAAATGTAATTTAGGGGAAAAAGGAGCTTGTAATTGTAGGATAATTTTACCGCGGTATATTGTTTAAAAAGTTAATTTTATTTCCCAAAGCTTAAAAATATATTTTACCGTCTTAATTTTTTTTAAATTACAAAAGTAGTGTTTTTTTGGTTGAAAATATACTGGATTGAATGTTCAAATTCCAAAGTCATAATCCCTGTTGGAAGAGGGAATCCAAATAATACAGAAGTTTGTGCAGTAAAAAGTATAATTCTCTCTCCATTCCCTGACCACCGGAGTTGCCCTTGTGATTCTTTTGATGTGTTGCTCCACGGAACATTTTCTAAGCAGAGGCAAATGTCAACATTCAGTTAGTCATAATAGCCAACATTCACGGGTGTTTAGCATGGGCCTGCTTTCATACACATGAGCCTTTTGAAGTTTACATCAACCCTGTACAACAGGTCTTATTATCAACTCCCAATTTACCCAGGAGGAGACTGAGAGAGGGAGAAGGTAAAAGTAACTGCAGGAGGTCATACAGTTGGGTTTTGCACCCAGGCGTGTTGTCTCTAAGCCAAAGCTCTTTGCTACCATGCAAATCCCCAGATAAACAAACTCAGTATCTACAATTTTTGTTTATTTATGAAAATAGTTTCATCCTATACATATTCTGTGATTGTTTTTTTTTTTTCATTTGACAATAAATCAAGCCCATCTTTCCCTGTCATTGCACATAGCTCTATCTTATTCTTATACAAAGCTTTATGACTTCTACTGATCTCTTATCTTGTCTATACCATCATTTGTTTTGGAGAGCCCTGTGCAGCCTGGTGTTTCTCTTTTCTTCCTCTGAAACGGTGCTGCGCTGGCTCTCCTTTTGTATACAGCTTGATGCTCATGTTGGAAATTGCTGTATAGATTCTTGCAAATGGGGAAGGTGGGTAAATTGCCATGTGGATTTATTTATTTATTTTTCTCCCTCTTTTTTTTTTTTGTTTATTTTTTTAATGTTACATTAAAAAAATATGAGATCCCCATACACCTGCCACCCCCCTCACCCCACTCCTCCCATAACAACAACCTCCTCCATCATCATGAGACATTCCTTGCATTTGGTGAATACATCTCTGAGCACCGCTGCACCTCATGGTCAGTGGTCCACGCCATAGCCCACACTCTCCCACAGTCCACCCAGTGGGCCATGGGAGGACATACAATGTCTGGTAACTGTCCCCACAGCACCACCCAGGACAACTCCAAGTCCCAAACGCCCACAGCCATGTGGATTTAAACTTTTGAAAGGTACTGCTAAATAGTGTAATGATTTAGACTTCCACCAGCAGGACAGTTTATAACAGAATGGACAAGAAAAAAGAAATAGTCTTTATTAAATAAGGAGTTGAGTTAGATACTGAGCATTTAGGAGCACTGCAGAAGGAGAACCCAGCAGGGTCCTTAGCCTCTGGAAGCTTCTAGTTCTGCTAAGTAGGTCAGAAGTTCAAATGTAGTCAAATGGATACAGGCAGGAAAGCTAAATCCGTAGTTATTGATGAGTCAGAGTGAACTTGTGCCCTCTACTAGATAATTTAATCCAACTTAGCTCGAGTTTTCAGAGCCAGTGGGCTCAAATGTTTTTGCTAAAGGTACCCTTTAAAATAACTTTGAAAAGCTAAGTATGCATCTCTTTATAAATGTTTAACCTCTGCCTTTTAAAAATCATCTGAATATGTAAAATATGTAAATTCTGGTTATATTGTAAATATGAACACTAAAACATCTGTATTATCACTCTAAGTGTATCCTATGGAATCCAAACACTACATCTGTTTTAAATTAACATAAATATGCTCTCCTTTAATCAGAGATTTATGAGTTTTTTTCCCCTCGAACTTAAATTTCTATACAACTTTTATCATAGAATTTTAACCTAATATAATATATTTTGGGCTTGAAATTCTTGGAATGATTTTATTTTTCTGCAGCAGAAATATACATGTACATTTGTGTGTTTTTATATATGAATTAAAAGTTGTGTTAAAAACATTCTGAATGAATAATGTAGTTCAATTATTATTAGTTCACTATTAACCCAAACAACTGCTTCTTGGAAAATAATGATTAAATATTGTGTAATTTCTATATTGATATTGAGAAATAATTTTTGAACATGAAAATTAAAACTTCATTGGAAATACATATCTTGATGAGACAGATGAGGCTGTCTTTCAAAAAATCATTCATGTATCTGGGGAGAAAATGATTGTCACTAAAATGAAATAAGCTTCAACCAGAGGTATTAGTTCTCAGTATTACTCTTTTCCCATTTTATAAATATTAGGGCTGAGAAATATGCTTACCTAACTCAATGTATGGGTATGGAAGTAATTTTATTATAAGAATTCTCCCTTAGTTCTTTGAACTCATGTTATATACAAAAATATTATCAGTGATCAACCGCCAGAAGCTGTTTTTATTAATTTATTGACTGTCAACTTAATTAGGCCTTCCTTCAATTTTGCCGAATACAAAAAATTGGAAGCAACCTGACTTGCAAAGTGTTTGTTTACCAGTATTGAGGTCTTCAGCTTTCTCAGTTCCGGGGCAAGGCATTATCAAGGCTCCTAAAATGATCCTTCCCTCTCCTGGTTACTCTTTCACATAGAAGCATTGTATGTAACTTGGAAAGGTTAGGGAAAAATGACAATATTGATAATTTCAGTACACTTTGGCCCATATGATATTTTTTGAGAAGAGCTTTTTCATAAATTTATGCCTCTCAAGCCTTGTAGCTACAGTTTTAACTCAGTTTATAGAAAATGCTCATCCTCTCCTCTCATCGGGAAATCTCGTCCTCATTGTCAAAAAAAAAATCTGATTTCCCTTTTCAGTTCAAGTCAGCTTGTTAAACGATGCCTAGTCCTCATCATGCTCTCCTGAATGCTGGGTCTGAGGTCCACCTTGCTGAGTGTTTGCCTTGGTGCTTCTGCCACAGTGACTGTCTCTTCAGTTCTGAGCCTCTCCCTCAGGACCGCTGCTTTCACTCACAGCAGTGGGGGAAGGAAGAGGCAAGTTTGCTGAACACAAGTGGGTAGCCTGCCCCTCGCCCTGGGGCACCTGGAAGGCAGGGAAGACGCCGAGGGCCGCTGCTCTCCTGCGGTGCCGTGGCTGGAGAAGGCTTGTCGTCTGCCCTCCTCCTGGTGTCCTGAACGTTTTTACCCCCGGGGCTGTGCATCTCAGATCCTGTTTGGGGGAAGGACAGGACTTTGCTTTGTAACGTGTGAGAAGGGCGGCAGTGAGGGGATGGGGGAGGAGGGAGATGGTCATCTTCTCAGGCTGGCCACACTTAGGAAGCTTGCAAAGCTGCTGGAATCCCCCCCGCCTAAAATGCCCCATGCCCACTCCTCTCTGGGGAGTGGTTGGATCTCCCTGCCTCCCTGTCAGGATACTCCATCGCTGGAGTGGGAGCATCAGTTGGGTCCTAAGAGTAAAAATGCCAGTGATGAAAAGTAAAAAGTCCGTGATGAATTTGAACTGGGTCTCCACACTTGATTATATTGAAATGAAATTGTAGGAGGTCTGGGCTATGCTTTCTATGAAAGTTCTGGAAAAAGGAAAGGATGAACAACCAGTGGTATTAGTTCTGAAATACAATAGGAAAATGTTCATTATGTTGTTTTTGGTACTTGAGAGTCTTTAAATTTTATTTAACTTTGTGTCTTAAATTGGAGCACATGTTTATTTCAGTTCTTAATGAGAGCTATTGCAGTTCTTCCACAAATTATGTTTGGAAAAATTGCAAAATCTCTCAGTGTATCAGTTTTCCTAAAATAAATCCTTAAAAGCACTTCATTATCTATAATTCTAGCCTGGGTTAAAATAAAAATCTGCTTTCTAGGTCAATCTTCATTAAGCTATTAATATCCTTTTCATATTATAAGACATTTTAATTTCTTTTATTAGCAAGTGCAAGTAGCTGAAATATGCATGTCATTGTTTTAAGTCTTAATTGATACTTGAATTCTCTGTAGCAGTTTTGCTGTGGTATCAGCAACCTTCATGCTACCACACAAGCTACAAGAAACTTCCCCAACATGCCTGTATTTACAGAACCATAATTATGTATTTATTTTACTTCTGGTGACAGATGCCCCTGCTTTCTGTGACATGCATGGCAGCAAAAGTCAAGAATTGTCCCAGGGACAGTCAGGGAGTAGTGCATTTAGAAAAGCCTGAATTTCATTCTGCTTTATTTTCAACAAAATAAAAATGTCTTGGCTGTCCCAAAAATAAAAATAAAAGAGAACACAACTTACTAAGTTCAGAGTAGTATCTATATTCTTGGTTAATTATATTAATAGACATAGAGTTTCTTCAAAAACAATATCTAAACATTTTATGTACCTTTTATTCTCAGTGACATTCACAGCTAAGAAGTATGGTGGAGGAGAATGAGCACTGGAGTAAGAGTCTGGTCACATGACTTTTTGGGTCTGGGCTCTGCTCTGTGACCTTTGACAAATACACATGTCTCGGAACCTCTTTTTTCCAATTCGTTAAATGAAATGATTGAAAGGTGGTGATTCTCCTTATCCCAAGCTCTGTATTGTATGGCCTCACTGAGCAGTAATTTTAATTGTTATTGTGTTTCAGGATGATAAGAGTAATATAAATGTAGAGAAAGCAAGAGTATATAGATATAAATTATGCAAAAGGCAAAATATCCCTGTAATTTCAAACCTCGACTAAAAGCACTGTTCGGTTTGCTGGTGGCTGAATGCTATGCCCTTGTGTGAGTTTACCTTTGTTCATTTACCTATCAAAGGACATTTGGAGCACTTTCGAGTTTCAATTCCATGAGCAGAGGCTCCCAAAGAACATTCTGGTACATACCTGAGAGTCTTCGTCACAGTATGTGAATATTTACGTTTTGAACTTCACCACCATAAACGCTATAGCAGTTTACACTCACCAAGGAGTAAAGGAGAATGCTGCTTCTCCTACCCCCACCCCCAAAATGGACATTACTGATGAGTTAGCGTTTTGCACTTGTCTCCTGGGGCATCTTCCCCTGGGCTTGGTGAATTGCCACTTCGTTAAAGGCTGCCCCTTAGCGCGGGCCTCGTGGTTCCTGCTGGGACTGCTCGAAGCTATCGTTAAAAAGCTTGATGGAGATAAAAAGCCGAGTCACTCGTTTGTCATTGGACCTGTGCCACCCTGCAGGCCGAGGCCGTGGGGCGAGCGAAAGCAGCCTCTTCCCTAGTGGCTTTCACAGCGTTTGCAATTCAGCGAGTCAGGGAGAAAGATGTTAATCCGGTGATGGCAGGGGTGGAAAGGCCCGTGTATTTCCAACTGAAGAGAGAGCCCTATGCCTGCAGAGGGAGCGGCAGGTGGTGGTGGCTGCTGGGAAGGGGGGTTTCAGCAGACGGCTCCCTGGGAACCAGTCTGAGCTCTGAAGAAACCTAAGAGCCAGTTGCACAAGGGGATGGAGGCCATCTGTGGTCTGGGAAGGAGGGCTTTCTAAGCAGGTGACACCGGACATGCAAAGGCCCCGTGGCAAGAGACAGCAGTGTAAGTTTGGAGAGCTGAGAGAGTATGTGCTGGAATCTTGAATGTGGCGTGAAGTCTGGGGAAAGGTAAAATTGGAACGGCACGAGAGGACAGGCTGCCCTCTCAGCCAGGGTGGACTTTCTCTTAGCGGCTATAAGGTAGAAGTAGGGATGGTGATGGTGTGTGTGTGTGTGACAGAGACATGATTAGCTTTACATTGACCAAAAAGTATAATCAAATATGAAAAGAACGCTTAGATTTAAAAAGTTATAATCTTGACTGTCTTGTGCCAGGTACCCATGTAAGCAGATCATAATTCTTTTGGAAGTAGTTTTCTTCCGCAGTGCGGTTATTTTCCAGGGTTCAGTCACACAATACTGATAAGGTCATTTTCCTACAGGGCAGAGAGGCTCTGCTCTTTTAATATCCACAACCAGCACTTCCCATGTAAGTCCTTAACTACTCCAACAAGCAGGGACGTTAGTAAATTTACGTCAACGTTTCAATACTAAACGCTTTTAGTGTTTCAAAAACCCTTCTGATGATGGCTGCTGAAAAGCAAAAGTTAAGCAAAAATGACTAAAGTGAAGAGTAGCTTTAGATGTAAGGTTTCAGCTTCAGGAAAAATGTACAAATAATGGCTTAGTAAAGTGGGTCCAGTTTGCATGGGAGGAAGTAGCCATGTCTTTATTCATCAGAAGGCAACTGAAATATGCCTCGTACTACAGTTTGCTCCCTTGTCCCGCCCCCTCCCCATTTAGAATTAATGTCTTTTGTTTCAAGGACTAATGTAGCCTCATTCCTTTTTCATGTAATAATATCCTCTAGACTCTGGAGTCTAGAGAATGTGGCCTTGAGTTGCCTGTTAAGCAATCATGGGGCTTTAAGATGGTTGTTGCGTATGGGTTGCTATTTAATTTTCATTTTTAACTCTCAGATAAAGAAAGGATCCAGGCACTACTTCTGAGTTATCTGAGGGATTGTTTGCACTTTCATGCTTGAGGCACTGTATCTGTGGGGCTGCTCAAGACTGTGGACAAGGCCAAGCTGAATTGAAAGTGGTTCAGGTAACAGCTGAAACCCATCTCTCTCCATCTAATTCCTTTGTGTGCTACTGGCTAAGAAAGCCTTTTTTCCCATCACTGATCTGGAGACAGTGGCCACGGGAGTTGCTGAGGGCAGGGAGAGGGAAGAAGAGGTGTGATGCATGGCACTTTTGGGACTTGGAGTTGTCCTGAATGATACTGCAGGAACAGATGCAGGACATTATATACCCTGCCATAACCCACTGAATGGACTGGAAGAGAATGTAAACTACCATGTAAACTAATCCATGCAGTGCAGCAGTACTCCAAAATGTACTCATCAAATGCAATGAATGTGCCACACCAATGAAAGAGGTTGTTGATGTGGGAGGAGTGGGGAGGGGAGAGGGGGGTATATGGGAACCTCTTATACTTGTTAATGTAATATTTTGTGTGATCTATGTATCTTTAAAAAAAAAAGGTAATAATAATAAAATAGTCTTCTAAGCGGCCTCAAACTCACATGGTAAGCACCTAACTTAGGCATCAGATCTAGCTATATAAATTATTCTCAGTCATGAGGAAGCTGGTGTGGGGCTGTGAGGAAAAAGAGACGGCTGCTTCGAGACCCTCCCCGGGATTCTGCCACTCAGAAGAAGACTTCCTCCAGAAGCCAGGAGAAGCCCGGATATTCCCCAAGGACTTCGTCATGGGCCCCTCCTGAGAGAGCGATGGGGGAAATAAGCAATCAAAATGGTAAACAACGGGAACTCTTCTCCTGCCGTTAGCGAAGGGGTGGGATAATCACCACCAGTTCAGAAAGCAGGCCACGGGCCTGAGTGCTCTCTCGTGCGCTCTCCCCTGTGGACCCGTTCCTGCCCTCTGCGCACTACTCTTGCTGTTTTTCCTCCGCCATGTGGCCACGCAAGTAAACCTGGGGATTTATAATCTATCATGGGAAATTGTAGGCTGTAAATCAGCCCTCTTTATCACTTTTCATCCCCTTCCTCTCTACCTGGGACCCATGATCTGTTATTTTCTCCCGCTTCTCTTCCCTCCCTGCCTGAATAAATTACTGGCCTAACTCACCCGACGTGCTCTTGAAATTCATTTCTGCAGCCCAGTCAAGGACCTGGTCAAAACCTGGTAACAGTAGGATGCCCCCTGCATTTTGTCGTTTGTTGAGGGATTCGAGACAGCAATGCCATGTTGTAGCAGGACATGGGAGAGCTTGGACTTCCAGTCTATAAGGAGTCAGGGTATGTTTTCATAAGTTGGCCAAGGCCAGTTTTTCCTCTCAAATGCCTGGCTGCCCACTAGAGATCAGGCAATTCGTTTGTTAATTCTCCCTCAGCAGTCCTAGTTTGAGGCTAGTCTAGGTTGTGACATCGAGAGCTTTTTGCCTGACTTAACAGTCTCAAATTCACTCAATTCTCTGTGACCATCTCATTGTTTTGCTTATATAGACCAAGTGTTCAGGGCTTGGTTACAAAACTTGCACAAACGTATTAGCCCTGGAAGATAGCCTGAAGATCTTTGGAAAGTGCTTAAATGGGGCAAGATGTTAGAGAAGCTGCCATATTTTAAATTTTATAAGTATGTGTATGCGTGTATAAGTATAAATATATGTAACCATATATAAAGTGAATTTATATGTACATATAAGTAAATATATACATTTATACTTAAGTCACAGAAGGGACAGTGCATATACCATGAATAAGAGAGAAGTCTACTTTATGCAGTTGATTTAATGATACCCACAGAACTCAATAATTCAACACAGGGCTTTCTTCTTTTTATTTTTTTATTTAAAAAAAACGACGTGATTTTTGAGGAGTTTGTTAAAATTAGCTGATATTTTAAGACCCTTTTGACATTTTACATGATTATAAGACAAGGGGACATAAGTTCAGAAAAACTGGAAAGCTCTCACAGTTGGAGAACTGCCATATTTGGGAGTCCTTGGCAATGTTTTATGTAAACGGTATGTTTTTTTTACTTAGTCTTTGTAATGGCATTCAAAACTCTCACTATACTTTATGCATGGGATCCTATTGACAAAGTGAATTTAGCAAAGCTATAGAGCAATATGGAATTTGAGGTTAGAGAATGACTTGAGAGCACAGTGGGGGCCTAAGAGCATCGGGCATCGTTGAGCACAAAGCTGCAGGCTTTGCACCTATCATTAGAAACAAACAAGAATCCAGGCCTCAGCTGGGATTGTGAAGGACGTCTTCCAGAGAACTAAACCAGTGTTTTTTTGTGTGTTCTGCTGGGGTCTCCACAGTTTGAGAGAGACTTCTAAAACCAGACTGAGTCAGAGAAGAATTTTTGTTTAAAAATACAGTTCTGAGTAAAGCTAGAAACTGGGTCCATGTAGCTGGAAATTGAAATCTGATCATGATTCAAAGTGTCCTCTCTGGTAAAGGGAGTTTCCTGGGAAGTACAAGATCCTTGTTCATCAAAGAAGTCAGAGAAGGGGCACATATTTAAACATAAAATACAAAACCATGCAAAAAAGTAATGGTCGCATAAGACAGATAACTTTACGATATTGCCCTTATGACATATGAACACAAAATTATTTGCCATTTACTATATATAGAAATCCAATTATGTAGAGCTCTAAGTTTACTTATGGAGAATGTAGGACACTGAACAAACAAAAAATTGGATGTTAGCCAGTTTCCCTGACATGGAAGAGGTAGTAGCAAAGCCAGCCTGTCCTCCTGCCTCTTTGGATTTGCCCCAAATGTGACCCCTTGTGTCCTGTTCACCACTTCCCTATAAAAGCTCGGTCTACCCAAGGGTTAATGACGTTACTGAAGTTATTATCCACCTCGTTTGAGTCCACTTCAGTGAAGGTGATGGTGTCAGTTTGAAGCTTTTGTGGACCCCAGAAAACCATGTCCGTATGGCTACTCCACTCCTGTGCCTGTAAACCTAGTCTAAGTGGGACCTTTTGATTAATGGGCTTTGACTTGGTCACCTCAGTGAGGTGGGACCTATGGTAGGTCTTAATCCTCTTACTGATGTCCTGTATAAACAGAGGAATAAAAAGCTGCACATACAGAAAATAGCTGCAGAGACAGAGAGGAACCCAGAAACTGAGAGTGAAGGCTCCAGAAGCCAGAAGCTAACATCAGTGGAACTCAGAAGCTGCGAGGAAGCCACTGTAGCCAGAATCAGAAAGCAGTAAGGCTGGGAGGAAGAGGAGAGATGAGCCAGACACTGCCATGGGCCTGATCTCCCCCAGCTGCAGCTCCGAGAGGAAGCATCTCCTGATAATGCCTTGGTTTGGTCACTCTCATGGCCTCAGAACTGTAATCTTTTAACCTAATAAATCCCCATTGTAAAAGCCAACCCATTTCTGCCATAGTGCTCTGGCAGTTTTAGCAAACTATAAAGTGACATTGCTAGAACACACTCCTTATCCACATCTTCTTTTTAAAGCTGTGAACTTTGACATGGAAGTCAAAATTGTGATGTAATTCTAAGTAAAGACCCCTTCAGATAATAGGGGTCTAGAGTTGTGTCAGGATATGGTCTGCATAAAAAATGTGGTGGAAGAGGCTCAGAGTTTAGGAAATGACCGCAAGATCAGATGACTGATTAATTGGCAGGGAAGACAGTAGAGAGAAGAGGACGGGATTGAGTCAAGAACAAGGAAAAGGGACAGGGATGGAGCATCCCATCTTTCTTTGAGGATAGAAAGAGGAAGGGTGGAAGGATAGCAGTCCAGGTGTGTAGGGAAGGGTGGAATTGTGGGAATAATCTGATTGTTTTAGGAAGGAGTCCATGGGAATCTCATATCAATAGACATAAATATCCTACCAAAATAAGCCATCAGCCAAAAGCTTGATGCATGGAGCTGAGTTGGAAAGGGTAGGGCCAACTATTGAAATGAATTTTTAATTCACATTTATTCATCAGTCTATCTGACAATATTTATATTACTCCTCATTTTACACCCAAGGCTGTTAGTGACATCTGCAGTGAACAAGACAGGTGCATCCCTGTTTTCAGCAAAAGGGAATGTAGTGTGAAAATTTGCTACTCTGTGGCTGGTTCATGGATGAGCAGCTAATCACTCCTCTGGAAATTTTTAGAGATGCTAATCCCAGGCCCAAGCCCAGAGCTCCAGAATCAGAATCTCCATTCAGCAAGGATCCCTGG